>NC_133343.1:31617700-31947700 GCF_030506205.2 Paramisgurnus dabryanus | reverse complement strand
CCAATCTGTCTGTCTGTTCATCCATGAGTTCAATCATCCATCTATTCATCCATCTGTCCATCCATCCATCCATCCATCCATCCCTAACTATCTATCTATCTATCTATCTATCTATCTATCTATCTATCTATCTATCTATCTATCTATCTATCTATCTATCTATCTATCTATCTATCTATCTATCTATCTATCTATCATTGTCTGTCTGTCTGTCCGTCCGTCCTTCCGTCCATCCATACTTCTTTCTGTCGGTCTATCAGTCAACCCACCCTATATGTTTGCCTGTCCTTCTGTCTGTCTATGTCTGTCCGTCCATCCATCCATCCATCCATCCATCCATCCATCCATCCATCCATCCATCCATCCATCCATCTATCCATCCAATTGTATGCCTACCTATCTGTCTGTCTCTCCATACGTCCATCAGTTCATTCATCCATCTGTCTGTTTGTGTATCTATCTATCTTCCTGCCTTTCTGTCCGTCTATGTTTCTATCCATCTGCCCATCCATCCATCATTTATCCATCCATCCATCATTTATCTATCCATCCATTCCTAAGTATTTGTAACTATTAACCTATCTGTCTGTCTGTTTATCCATGAGTTCAATTATCCATCTATCCATCCATCTGTCTATCCATCCATCTGTCTATCCATCCATCCATCTGTCTATCCATCCATCCATCCATCCATCCATCCATCCATCCATCCATCCATCCATCCATCCATCCATCCATCCATCCATCCATCCATCCATCCATCCATCCCTAACTATTTGTAACATCTATCTATCTGTCTGTCTGTCTGTCCGTCCGTCCGTCCGTCCGTCCGTCCATGCTTCTTTCTGTCGGTCTATCAGTCAACCCACCCTATATGTTTGCCTGTCCTTCTGTCTGTCTATGTCCGTCCCTCCATCCATCCATCCATCCATCCATCCATCTATCCATGCAATTGTATGCCTACCTATCTGTCTGTCTCTCCATATGTCCATCAGTTCATTCATCCATCTGTCTGTTTGTATATCTATCTATCTTCCGGACATTCTGTCCGTCTATGTGTCTATCCATCCATCCATATATTCATTTTTATGTTTACCTATCTGTCTGTCTGTTCATCCATGAGTTCATTTATCCATCCGTCTGTCTGTCTGCCAATACATCTGTCCATGAGATCATGTGACACTCAAACTTGTATCAAAGTACAGTTTGAATTGTTTACCATTGTATAATGTTTCACATTCTTATAAATAAATAATAGACAGTACAGACAGTATGTAACCAGCAGTCCACTAATATTTACTTAGTATTTCTAACATCCTTCAGACCCACAGCATACCCACTTTCAATTTTAGCCTTTGATTTTAGAGGTGTGCTAATATTTAATAACCACACAAACACAGAAACAAACTCATAAGCACAAGCAGGTCTGTAATGGGCAGCTGATTAGTAGAGCAAAAGACGAAATGGAAAAACAAAGAGAAGTTGCTGTGATTTCATTACGCTGGTCAGATAAAACCTCTGAAAGTGCTCGAGTTGCTTCAGAGTTTCTGCTCACAGTCGGCTGAACTCAGCGCTAAATAAACAATCATTATCCATTTCGCCCCTGATTTTCAATCAGACCTGGGCCACATTTGTTGACAGCTCATCAAATGAGAGGAGGAACAATATCTGTAAGACCGAATGTGAGGTTAAACCCAGAATACTCAAACATTAAAATACAAACGCCAAAATACAACTGACCAATAAAGATGAGAATCAGCAATGATTCAATATAATCCGGTTTCCTTAAGTAATTCAACTAAGAAAGTAAACCAATAATATTTTAAAGACAACATCTTAACATCTTTCAATTACTTTAATTTAACATAAAGTAATCTTTACAACAAATCGCTCTTTGCGTGCCTCTTTAACTTGTCGAAGAAACATCAGTAATTAAACATTTTTACTAGGAGTATCCAGATCAAGGTTTTTGTGTCCTTGATCTGATCTGAGTGGTTATTTGAAAACAATCCAGTGTAAAAGCTTTATAACTAAATAGCTCTGCAATTCATTAAAGGGACAGTAAGTAGGATTTTAAATGTTTTATTAATCAAAATCAATGTCTTTATTCATAAATATGTCCTTGTTGGTGTCAAATGACCTCTGCCAGTAATCTGACTTTTCTTTGTAGCTTAGAATTTCTTCTCTTTACTTACATTGAACGGGTAAGTCCAAGAAGGCTTCCATGTCGTTCCGTCATATTGATAAACTATAATAGCAGAGAGGGACAAAAAGCACTAGTGTACCAACACGTTTCCACAACGCGTTTTTGATTCAGTACATGTGAACCAGCTGAAACGGACAAGGAGATCAGTGAGCTCATAACGGCTAACGTAGTTGCAACACGCATTTGGAAAAGCGAGGCGCTAGAGAGCACTGTTCGTTTGAATGCAAAATATAATTTTACCACTAGATGGGGTCAGACCTCAGGTTTTCAGATCTAAGTGGACCCGTGAAGACCTCTAACAGCGACCCATTGAAATTTCATAATGCTAGCCGATCACATTACAGCTTGTTGCAATTTCCATGTTGGTGTACAGCATTCATCCAATGGTCAGGAAATCGGCGCTTTGGGGCAAAAACATCAAGTATAATAACATGCAGGATCACCAATTTTCCCCATTTACGGCAGAACCAACATTTGACAGCTTTCGGCTGCGAAATGCTGTTAATGGCAGTTGATTATATGCTGACATGAAAATATATAATAGCTTGAGTTTTGACTTTTACCCTTCCATAAGCATCTGGTGTTTCAGTGCGTGTATACGTGTGCTTTTGAGCCAAGGACAAAACGACACCCGCATGCTGTTAACATCACTATCGGCCACACGCAGGTGGTATGCAGATTCAGTCACTACATAGTGGACAGTAGCTGCGACACACACACACACATACACACAGGACTGTGGCAGGTCATCTGCGCAGATATACGAGGGCTGGGTAGATAACAAAAACGAGGGCCGACAAAGACCCGGGTTGATTTATTTCCCAGAGGATGCATGACTTTCCCCGGACACTTGATAAAAAGAAAAAAATATCCTTCCAGACGAAATTTGTGGGTGGTAGGGTGCGACCACGTAGGACTCATCCTTCAACACAGCAGCGCGTGTATGTGTGTTTGTGAGTATGTGCGAGACGCCCTGCGATGGTTTTATAAGCTAATCCATCAGACAGAATCCTTCAGACACATTTAAGAGCTGCAGTTGTGCTAAACGTTCAGACTGTTATGGAGCTTGGCGGCACATGATGAGCGGCCCTGGTTATGAGGCCAATTTATGGGGCGTGATGTGTGGCCAGCGATCCTTCATGTTGGGTCCTATCGCTCTTATTATTCAGCGAAAGAGCGTCTGCAGGAGTCTGTGTGCTGGAGGAATGCCTCAATGATGGAGCATAATCATACATACGCATGAAGATATTTCTAGGATTTACAAATCTGTGTCTACGTAATATCAAACACATTTGTTATAGTTCATTCCACTATAACTACTGTAGCTGGGTTTCCATCACATTGATTTTTTGCGCATTTTGATGTATCACATAAGAAACGAGTGATGGAAACGCCAAAAAATTTAGTCGCAAAACGTTTTTACACTCGCTTGTGGTGGTTTTTGAAAAAAATTCCGTAGAAATTGCAATGTTATTGCAGCTGGGTTGCCGGTAATTTACCATATTTTATAATTTATGTTATTTACTGGCAAGAGTTTGTTCAAAGTTAAATACATTTTAAATATTAACAAGTCTTTAGCTTTACAGAATAAAACAATACAATAACAGCCTCATGCAAAGCATTCTGGGATCCAGAAATCATCATCAACCTTTTTCTGTTTTTTCCTTCAGATTTTGTTTCCCAGAATGTTTTGCTTGATGCTGTTTTTTTAGTTTTACTCTGTAAAGACAAAGACTTGTAATTGTTTAATGTTCATTTAACTTTGAACAAAATGTTGCCAATAAAAAACATACATTTAAATCTATGGTAAGTTACCGGCAACCCAGCTGCAATTTCTACGGAAAATTTTACAGTGTGTGAAATAGCGTAAATTTGCAGAATAAATTCTGACGTAGCGAACATTAAACCCATGTGACTGATAGGCTCGCATATCAGCTGAAGTTGTCTTTACCATATAGACCATTTCAAAAGATGTAAACAACACTGGTCCAGAAGCACTTCCTGTTTCCGTTTTTTTTTACACTAGATAAACGTTGGGATAAAATAAACAAACAGAACATAAACCTGAATTAACTGAAGTTAAACAAACATCTTAAAGATAATAATATATGTGAAATAAAAAAATAACTGTCACAAACTGTGACAGGAAGTGTTTCTGGACCAGTGTTGTTTACATCATTTGAACTGGTCTATATGGGGCTCGACGTCATCGCAATGCCCTTGCTGGTAGTGCATGCATCAAAAATTCAGCATTTCTTTTTCGGTGCACAGCATTCAGTTGCTGCACCGCTTGTACATTTATAACTTGCTAAATTGTAACTAGATGCAGTCCTGTCTCCATTTTCTAAGCGTGCCTTATTTTACTCACTGTTGGTTACTAGGTTACCAATACCACCGTCTTTCCCTCAAACAACATGATGGAAATGCACCTAATTCGCATTTGTTTGTTTTTCCTTTTTTTGCAAATTTTGAAAAGATTCGCTTATTGTTTCAATAGAAACCCAACTACTGTTGCAAACCGTGCCAAAATGTGTAATGTTTTCATATAAATTTGTATTTATTTGCTTTTAGTTAAACTTAAACCACATCAATGGCTCTGAATGAGACAAACTCTCTCAGTTTGTAATTTATAAGTTTGTTATGTACATAAGAAAATCAGTCCTTCCAGAGTTTTTTTTTTGTGATTGTTGCGGGCAAAAATTTCTTGATCTTGCGGCACGTTTTCTTAAAAAATGCGATGGAATATGCGGGATATTTATGTAATTTTATGCAATGAAATTGTGGGAACTTGCAAAAACTGTTTGCAGCTTTTCAATGATGTTCACGTCATTTCATAACGTTCCCATGGCAACAGGGGTCTTGGCTGCGCATGTGTGAAATAAAAGCAAAAATTTTCACAACTTTCTGCTAATATATATGTGAAATATACAATCGGATAATCGTGTTTTTCTGGAGGGACTGGAAAATTGCCAAACAAGTTGCACTAATTTAAAATCACTTGGGTTTGTATTTCATCTTACTTTGTTTATTTCACTGTAAATTATTATTATAAATAAGTCATTTCAACTTACTATTGTTTATCTTGAAAATAGATTCGCTACAACTTATAAAATGAAGTTGCTTATTTCAACTATTTTTATCTCTACACTGTAAAAAATCCAATTAATGAAATGTTGGACGGGCAAAAATATATAAGTTAAACCAATTTTTTTGTTTGAGCTAGTTGAGAAGACATATTATTTTAAGTCTAGATAAATCTGTGTATAAAACATTAAATGAATGGTTATTTTCAAATCCAGTCAACATTCAGAATGGCTAATGTTGACTGAACTAATTAAGACAAATCAGGTAAATATGTGGACTTATGACAGCTATTTTTCCTGACAACAAAATGCTCAAAATATTACTGTTATTTGGTCACAAAATGTAATTGTAAGAGTTGTTCAGGCGTGAATGTGTGTGCTTAAAGTTTAAATATGCGGTCGGTTAATAAAGATAGCGTCTATTTAAAAGTTTGCTCGGACACTTTCGGACGGAGATGAGCTCCAGAAGACCTCCAGAAAATCACCGGCGCTTAAGCGCTCACACCCCGCCCAGCGCAGCCTCGCCTCGGCAAGCGCATCAGAAATCGACTGCTGGCTCTGTGGCGTTTAAACGTGATTTAATTCATTTAAATTTCTCATACTTAACAATGAAAGGGTTATGTTTTAAATCATATTTTAGGATTGCACTTAATTGATATCGCTGTTGAGTGATGTCACATATCTTTTACATTTGTTATAACCGGACAGCATGCGAATTTGAACTTCAGAGCTGAAGGAGCGGATGGAGAAATAGTCCCAATATCATAACAATCTTAGATAAAACTTCTAAATGTACCCGTGTACTCGCGCGCGCGTGTGTATGTACAGTATGTGCGTGAGTTTTTAATTTAAAATCTCTTAATTCGGAAGGATCTGTATCACAGGTCATTTCATCTGAGATCCATCCGCACGCAATAGCAGGAATCACTTACTGATTCACAGGACACAAGTCATCGTCATCAGCCGTTTCCTCAAGTTCACGTCAGGTAAGTGGTTGTAAATGTTAATTTTAGACTATATTAATCGGCAAAGACGCAAATACTCGACGTTTTTGTAATGATATTTTTGTAAAGATATATTTAAAAGTGTGTTATGTTATGTGTCCGAAGTAAAGTGGAGCTATTTTAGTAAAGATAGCCTGGATATAGGTGGTTTCCGGACAGGGTTTAGAACTCGGTCTTTATTATAATTGGGACATTTTTACAAACAAACCTTATAAAATACAATACTGGCGTGCATTTTGAGACAAAACAATAGGACGTTACTCATATGTTAAGTGATGTCAGTTATTTTAGTCAGTGATAAGCCCTGTCCGAGAAAACCACCCAATAGTGTTTAATTATGTGTGATGTCTGAGGGAAATTTGGCCTAACGTTAACGTTATTTTAGGGAATAAAGTATTTCACAATCAAGCTTTATTATATTAAACATGTTATTTATGTATGTGTGTGTGTTTATATTCCTCTGTTTATCAAACCAGAGCGGTGATGATGTGGAGGCAGACCAGAGGGCTGAAGAAAGTCTCCCAAATGGCCCTGGAGATGTTTTGACTGACTTTGGAGTGCTTTTTGGACTGTTTAATGCCCTCTATTTAGATAAGACTTAATTCTGTATGTTCAGTCTGTATGATAAGTGAATAAGTGAATAAAAAGCTTTTGTTTTCATGTGACTGAAGTTAATTATTTTGTTAACAACACCAGCATAAATTATTTGATAAATAATTTAAAAATGTTATAAAAAAATCCCAAATAATAAATATTAATTGAAGTAACACACAAAACATTGAGTGAATACTTAAATTTTAATTGACAGAGTATTTGCTGTAAGTTTTTTAAGATTCAACTGATTAAAATATTTTAGTTGAATGAACTATAAAGCTAGTTGAGCAAACATACTTTTTTATATTTGAGTCAAGTTTGGGCCAACTAAAAAGCATCAATCCAGGTAACACTTTGGAGACAGAAATTGAGTGAACGTAAAATTTCTGTGGAACTAGTTACTAAAAAATAATTCATTGAGCCAACAATTTATTTTTTACAGTGTAGTCAAGATAAATAAAAGTAAGATAAAATGACTTTTAAATCTGATTTCATTAAAAAAAATTTAAGAGAGCAAAGATGTTTAACGTATACTATTAAATATCCCTAATAGGTATGCATATTGTATGTAGTCATATACACTGCTCCTCTATGATTGTACATAATATTAAATATGTGTATTTATTTGTGTATATAGCAGCTTAATCTGCAACAAGGTGCTGTGGTGCCACTGAAAGAAATGTTACTAGATGTTATCTTTTTGTTATATGTTGTATGGTTGCACCAAGGTTTAATGGGAAACGTCATTTTGTGCCCTGCAGAGGAAAACAACAATAAACCTCACTTTGACTTTATTTTTTACACATTAACAGCTACCAATGAAACTGAACTATAAGTCCACTTCACGTTCACGGACTATAGCAATCCCACAGACAGTGTGACACATCCGATATCAGTGTCAGAAGTCCTGCCAACACCTGTCAAAGTGAAGGAACATATGTCATAACCTCAGGTGATAAAACACACGCTGTTATCCAGACACACAGCGGCCATTTGGATGAGCAATGGACCTTCGCATCACAATGCAATGATCTATGCTGCTATTACAGTTTTTCTCGGTCGCTTTGGAGCATTTCTTAGATAAGAAATTAATTTTTCAAAACACTTTGTTTAACCTCCACATCATCAAGTCAGTTGTGCACAACATAAAAGCAAATTTCATTGTTCTGGACACATTGCAAATGCTTTAATACAATCGTGCTGATGATTATGTACAATTTTCAATTGCTTATGTCATTTTCATCGAAATACATTAAATTGGTTTCTGTTGAATAGTCTTATGTGGCTTTCACATAGGACGCGGTGTGCGCTGCGCTATGAAACCCATTCATTTCAATGGCTTGGACCGCGCGAGGGCGGTTTTTTTTGCGTCGAGCAAAGCGCAGCGGAGCGCAGCTTGCGCTCACGCTGCGGTCAAAGTTCAAAATAGTTTAACTTTTGCGCCGCGCTCTGTGATGATTACCCGCGCGGCCAATAGAAACGGGGCATCCAAACGAGCAAAATGGACGAAAAGCTTATACTGGGAATTCCCAGAGCTTTATAATACAAGTTTATGCTCCTACAGAGACATCAGAAGGAAAACCGTGTGATGGAAACACGTAGCAATTCAAGTTGACATGTCAGGTGTGTTTTAAGTCAAGTAGCTTGTTGTAGGTAGGCAGCTTAAAGTTATTTTAGAAAAACACTTTGGAAAAGGGAGTCGGGCAGAGTACCAAAACCCACTTGTAGCCAATCAGCAGTAAGGGGCGTGTCTACTAACCAACATTGTTGCCTGGGTTGTGTATGTGTGGGGCGGGTCTATCAAAAGAAGGTCCAGATTCTATTGGGGTAGGGGCGAGTTTGTTTAGGTGATTTCAAATGTCAACATTGGCTTTCAGAGATCATGCACCCCGCCTTTAAATTGTTTGAACCAAGGCGAGTTACTTTTAAATATTGTAATCACTAGAAACTAAAATAATAAAGCATAACTCAATAATTTGTATAAACTAAAGCATGTCACCTGTTTAGTTTTGACTGCAAACCATTTATACAAAGGCTACTACAAAATCACCAAATACAAAGAACTGCTTACGGAGGGCAGGACCTTTGAATTGTCATTAGAAAATGAAAGGAAATAAAAGTTTAATTAAAATGATACTGTAACCAATAAACAGCGGAAATATAATTTGTGAATGTGCTGTTGAATGAAGGAAGGCATTGACTGTGTTAGGGTTTTTAATTAATGTGGTGAGGGTGATAGTGCTCCTTCAGTGAGCAAAGAGGACCTGCGGAGTGAAGGAGGGGTGGTGAGGATGAACCGAAGAAAAAACTACTTCAAATCCACGGTTTATATAATTCCCAATTCTAATTGTGGAGTCGCATCTCAAAGGGAGTTCGGTTATATCGCTGTACCAGCAGAAAGAGGAGTACGAAGTCTAAGGCTGATATGTGGACAGTTTGCATGACTATCAAGAAATTAAGCATGCATGAATAATGACATTTAAGGTTTTCTCTATGTAACATTTATACTGTTTATAATTTATATTTATGCATTTGGCAGATGCTTTTTTCCAAAGCAACTCACAGTGCATTCCTGGGAATCAAACCTATGACCTTTACCCTGCTACACTGTAAATAAAATGTATTGGTTCAACTTAATTAGTATGTTACCTGTTTGCCTTGAAGTTTTGAGTTACTTCAACCTAAAAAATATTAGTAAACAACAAAATGTGTAAAAACTATTAATAACTTGAATTAACTCAAAACTTCAAGGCAACCAGGTAACTTACTTTTTTTAAGTTGAACAAACTTTCTTTTCACAATATAATGCAATGCTCTATCATTTGAGATGCAGAAACACAAACACTGTAAAAAATACTTTGCTGCCTTAAATTTTTTTGTTGAATCAACTTGGAGTCAATTCAAGTCAATTTCTTACTATAATTTATCTTGACTAGAGATGAGTTGTAATAACTACAGGTGAGTTGTTATAACTTATAAAATTAAGTTGACTTTTCTCAACTATATTTTATAAGTGGTGGCAACTCATTTCTGTTGACATGACTTGTAAATCTGAGTTGATTTAACAAAAAATGTTAAGGCAGAAAAGTATTTTATACAGTGCATGCATGATAAAGTATAAACCACAAATCTAAAGTCTATAAGAAGCCTTACCCACTAAACCTCTTCCTGGTTTATTTGTCCATTGTCTCAGTCTGACAGGATGGTCAGTATTGGCGGGAGGTGCTAATCTCATCCCTCTGACAAATAAAAGCCGCTTTTCCTCATCTTTCATCCGCACACACAATTAGTCTTTCAATTTGACTTTAATAACCACTATTTCCATCATTATCTTTAGCAACAATAGAGCCGGGAAAAACCGAACTTGAGATGAGGACGTTTCCTTACAGCAGGGATTTAAAGTTTGCTCGGCATAATAATGAACTGACTGGATCTGTATTAGCATATGTGTCATGTGGACTAATTGTCCTGAAGCTGTGACAGTCACTATCACTGGTGAATGAGGGCTGTCTGACGGAAATGAACATTAATGTGATGTCGAAATGCGTTTAAAATGGTAATAAAGGTAATTATTTTATACTGTCCAGAGAAACTGCTTCAGGTGTCACCCATCCCTTAAAACACTTTACCAGGGATAGTAAAATACTGGACCCATCGTATAGAAAAGAAAAATCACAATTTATCTACATTGTTGCTTTTAAAGAGCAAATGAAAATGTCCGTTAAGTAAGGGCAGCAGGTTGTTATCGCAGAAAAAAATTTGTGATATAACCTGCTGCCTGTACATTCTCCATTTTATTACACGGCTATTTACCTCATAAGGAAAGGAACGCAAGTGTCTTTTAGTTTCAACCCGACGCAATGATAATTTTCACATTTAGCGCCACGTTATTTAGACTACGCCATTGACGAACAAAAACCAGGCGCAATATTATTTTTGTTATTTACAGTAATGAGCGCGTTCGTAATACAGGATGACAATGTACGTTTGCTTATCACACACATGGATGCGCAGCAGAACAAAACCCTTTTTATAATATGAAAAATTTAAGGACTTTGGGGTTGGACTGCTTGCGTTTCTCGGCTTTCAGCGGTGAGGGTGGACGCAGCGATGTCCTCTGCTGGCGTCAGGTCCTATGTAGAGGCAGATCCACCTCCCGACACGGTGTGCCGGATTTATGCTGGCAAGCTTGGGATTCCCACGTCTCCTGACATCAATATAGCGCTTGCGGCGCAACGTCCTGGGGATGCCAGCTGATGAGACAATTGTGGCTATTTCCTTCCACGCCTGTTTAACTGACACTGATTTGGGCGGGTTTCTCCTATCCCCATACAAAACAACTTCTCTGTCTTTGACGGCTCTTACAAGAACTTCGGTCTCCTCAGCTGTGAACCGCTCCTGACGTGCGCTTGGTAAATCCGTCATAATAATAGCAACCCGCCATGGAACTTGCGCACTTACGTTTAAAGGGAATGTTGGATGACGTTCTGATTGGTTTATTTGACGTTACGCCCAAACCACACCTATGAATAATGAACCTACTTCAGACAAACCCCTTATTGATTTGCGCCTGGCGCAAGAGTTATTTCTCCCGCCGAGAAAATAGCAACAGCGGCCAAGATCCGCCCAAAAAGTCACTTGCGCTTTGCGCTTCGCACCTGCATTTCAGATCGTTAAAATAGGTCTTCTTTCTCCGCTTAGTTTTTCAGTTTACAAAGTCCGTCATCTAAATAGGGATTAGACATATAGCGCCAGCGCAACTTATTTGTAAAGGGGATGAAGGATAAGACTCTCATTGGTTTATTGCATGTTACGCCCAAAACACACCCATTACTCATTACAAGAATAGGAACAACAAACCATTTTTCCCGTCATTAAATTAGCAAAAGTGGATTCGGACCCGCCGGTTTAGACCGTGCGCCATGTGCTTTAGACCATGCGCTTAGATTGTTAAAATAGCGCCCAAGATGTTCAAATGCCACAAACACATGTGACTGGCCAATCAGAATCAAGCATTTCAGAGTGCTGTGTAATAAAAAGAAATAGCTCACCCAGAATGAAAATTTGCTCATATTTTACTTATCCTAAAAACATCATAGTAGGGATGCTCATATCAGTTAATTTCCCCGACCGACAACCGTAGCTTCTAAACCGAACATTAACCGTTAACTTATAAGATTTTAATATGAAATTGTCATTGAGTAAAAATACAGTTGACGGTTGTCTGTGAACTAGTAAAAAACAAAACATTTAACAGCAGCGACAGATCAACAACAGCACCAGGATTCATACATCAGATCAGATTGAATTGATCATATCAGATATTCACGCAACATTACCTTATTAAAAAGCACGCGATCGGTCCAGAGGATTAATATCCAAAAAGGGCAGATTGTCTCTGTTTCATCTACCACAGTGGTCATTTCTAAAGCAAGACGCTTTACAGAAAGTTTTGCTTTTGCGTCGTCTTTCTCCATTTGTACAAAAAGAGAGATGTTTTTGGTCAGGCCATCAGCGAACGTCTGTCCGGATGTGCGCGAGACGGACCGCGTCATCTTGCGCACACGCATACAAATGATTTCTCATACAAATGATTACTTTATCAGACCGTCAGGGCAGCAATAATTTGTGTCATTTACAGGACATTCACAAATTACAAATAGAAAAGTGCCGAAATGTCTGTCGGCTCATGACGACATGCACCATGTATTAACAAATATTTTTTTATTTTAACTGATAATGTTAATCGGTCATAAATTCTTACCTTCGGTTAACGGTTAAACGGTCAATGTGAACATCCCTACATCATAGGTATATATGACTTTCTTCTTTCTGCCGAGAAATATTAACTCATTCCCCGCCATTGACGAGTTATCCCATCAATTAAGAGAAAACATTTGAATGAAAAAAATGTGGTGCTGATGAGTTTTTATGGTTCTCTGTATTAACCACTAGATTACCCAATTTATAAAAAACTGAAGACAAAAAATTGTTTATTAATTTTTACACTCCTTGTATGTTTTGATTCACAAAAAAGCAACTATTTCAGCTTTTAAATACCCATATTTAAGAGTTTATAAGCAGAGAAAAATATAGATAGGATGAAATGTTTTTTTCCCCGTTTTGTTTGTTTGTTTGAAGGCAAGGTCTTTTATTCAATATATTTGTTTGTTTATATAATTTTAGAAGAAAAAATTCCTGGAAGGCATTTTGTGAAACTTTTGTGAATGAGTTAAATAATATCCTGGCGTTTTCCAGCTTTATAATGGCATTGGATAGTGCCCCATTTTAAAGCTCCATCTATTTGTGTATTCACAACAATATTTTCGTAGCTATACTCCAGAAAGCCAAAACACAGAAATCTGCATTTAAATTCTCGAAAAGCAACTAAGAATGCTTCCGCTTAATATTATTTTACTTATCTATATTTTTTCTCCTAAAGAAACATTTTACAAAACCCTTTAAATGAGCTACAAAGAGCAATTTCCGAGCAAAACAAATTTCCTCTGCGTTTAAGCAGTCATTTCCAGACAAACATGTTCATTTTTATGTCTCCTAACGCCGTCATCCATCTTTTCCTCTAAGCATCACCTCACCAGATATCACAGTGGCTCTCCTCCAGTGTCCATTTGGTAACAGGCATCAATAATGAGCTGAAAACGGTGCGGCTGTTTGACCTGCGATAATTACAAACTTAGCAGAGTTGGCAAGAGAATTCAGTGATGGGATAATGAATCATATAACGCTTCATTACAGCTGAGTGAGGAAACCTTCTCCAACTCAATAACTGGCCAAGCAGCCCTGACAGAGACATGCACACAAATGCTGCCACATTTAGCACCCGAAAAGACAAACTTTGCTTTTATTACGAGCTTCTGGTTTGGTTTGGTTTTGTTCATCAAGAGAGCCACACAATACAGGTTCATTAAATCCTCAATGGACACGGCACACTACAAACATCTCACAGAGGTTTTACAAGTCATCTAATTCATACAAATAGACTTTTTTTGTACTGAATGAGCATCACAGACCTCTGATATCTTGTTTATGCAACACATAGATATACAGCTGAAGAGACTATAAGACCAAGTAAAGAAAAAATCCCTCATCTCTAACCTTGAAGAACAAAACACTGAAAGCTTCTGCTAATGTCTCCACTTTACATCGTGTCTAAGGTCACCGAATCATTAAGTTACTGCAAACCATTGCGATATGCATACTGTGGCATTCACTTTTGCGCTACTTTCAATATATCTTGATACCATACATAGGAAATTGGTAAAAACACTCAAAAGCTTCAGAGCAACCACCCATACAACACAGCAATGGCTTTGTTACCACCCAAAACTTTATACCATCTAGCAACTGCAAAGTAATGGGCAAAAAACAGCCACGCTATAAGTTGGCAAGTTTTACACAGGCAAGCACCACTCACATATTCTTAAGAAATGGTAAATGTGTAGTTTAAAATCTCTGACATTAGCTGTATTGAGTGAATCTCACTATCATTCTGAAGCACCGTTCATGATGTTCAGGAAGATGTTATCAGAGTTTCAAAAGATAAAAGGCCTTTGATTTAATCCTCCACAGACAGATCTCTTTATGCACATAAATCCCTGGATATTTTCAAAGTGCAAGGCTTTAGTCAGCTCAGCTTGTAATGCTATTTCATGCATTCTGACTTATTAACAAAGTTAACTCTTTCCCTGCCAATGGCGAGTTTTTACGGCAATACATATTTCCACTATTATCCTAGGTGGCGCTCTTACCCAACCTATAACACCAATGCATCTTCGGTTTCAAAAGCCGTAAATGCTCTGTGCATGTTTTGATTATCGCTCTGAATCTGGGGCCGGATTCACAAAAACATTCTTAAGACAAAAATAAGAAAGTTCTTAAGATAAATTATAAGAAGTGCGTAAGAATGTTCCTAAGTGCAATTCTCAAACATTTCTTAAGAAGTTCTCAATTTTTTTCTTAAGAATATCTTAAATTTGTGTCTTAAGAATAAAATGACACGCTTTTAAATGAATTAAGATACCCTGCTAATGACGTAACACTACATTTATCCATTCATCTTTTGACTACCTTGCGATCATTAACGCGATACAAACGAGTGATGCATTAAGACTACCACAGGATGTTATTCACTGTTGTAACAGAGGCCAGCTAGTATTAAGGTGGTGCGGTGCGTAAATATAATTCCATAATGTCCCAATCGGTCCGTCATGCGGGTCGAGCGCTCTGGGAGTGCGTGCTTCACTCTCCGTGCCCACGGCTTTCGTCTCCCGCGACCCACGCTCACGCGTCAAGAGACGGACTCGGAGGCGATTACCGGTTCGCCCCCCGCTTAGAGCGACTTTTAGCTGTTAAGTAATTTCTGAATGTAGGCTATTACGGAGGAAGTTAAATGTTTGCTAATATTATCACTAATACTTATTTGTGTTTCATGACATATTACTGAGTAAGCCATTAAACTTCATTATATGAGTGTGGAATTCCTCTTTAAACTAATCTATGTGAAGTAAACTGATTAAATAGCCATTTTAGACTGCAAAATACAACATGTCACATTTAAAACAATCACATTAACTTATAAAACATCTTACATTTTGAGATTTAAGACTACTGTAAGGTTATCCTAACTTTAAGATGTTATTTAAGACAGTTTATTTTTCGAGAATTGGAATTCTTCTTTAGTTTAACATACTTAAGGGAAAAAATAAGAACTTTCTTAAGAAGCTTTTTTGAGAATACAAAATATTCTTAACTTTTTTCTTAAGCTTGAATTTAAGATAAAAATGGCAGTTAAGAAGATTTTTCTTCTTAAGAATGTTTTGTGAATCCGGCCCCTGATCTATAACAAAAGTCCTTTACAAAAATGCAATTATCTAAGGTTTTTGTTAAAAATTTGCCATTTTTGAAGAAACCTACCCATATTTTAGTGGTGATAAAAAGAGAACAAATTAACATAGGATACAATATTTTTTTTTTTTTTTGAAAGCAGAGGGTCTGTTCTTCCATGTGATATATTGTATTTTTATATATTTAAAGAAGAAATTTTTTTGGAAGGCATAAAATAAAAAAATGCTGGCGCTGGCTGGCAACTTTTATAAAAATGCTGATGGGAAAAGAGTTAAAGAGTTGTGTTAAAGAGTGTGACAGTATTTCTGGGCCAAACTCACACCTCTTCTTTTTTTCGAACATAGATACTGTACCCGTTATGTATCAGTGACCCCATATTCCTTTTATGGGCACTTCCCCCGAAAAAGCACGCCCACACGTCAATCAGAGAGAGAGAGAGCGAGATCGCTCATTAGCATTTTTCCTTTGCGTATAAGTCACACGCATCACTACAAACGACAGCTTTGTTTTATATCAAGACTCGGCACGAAAAGAAGAAGTGTGTTTTTGGATGTAAGGAAAAGAAAGCCTTGTTCAGCTTCCCAAGTAAGTCAGCCTTATGAAAACAATGGATATAGGTTGTTTATCCAAGGGTAGCAGCGGAGTTTTGCTTGTGTTTGTTTAACGCTGTATTTCGTTGAAATGGGGCGGTCCCAGCCGAGTCATAAGTCGCAAAACTGCATTAAATGTCTGTGTTTTGTTGGTAATTGGCACGTAAGTGCATAGGTATAATGTAAACAACATAAAAATGTAGTGAATCCTAAGTTATCCAAGGATCGTGGGATAATGTTTTGTGTGTGTTTCTTGCTTGTGACTCGCTCCTCCCGCTGGACGCCTCCGGGACTTCATGCATTTCCTTAAACAATAGCTAGAGCTGATCTATCTTTTATAAATCTTTTTTTATGTCAACTGATTGGACCCTTAAATATTTTCACTTGTGCAACCTTATATAGTCAGAAGAATAATTAAGTCATATAAAATAACACTTACATAAAAGCTTTAATTCAGATCAGTGGTCTTTTAACAGGTGTGTACTGTTACAAACATGGATCACAGGTTCGATCTGCTATAGACAGCAGAACTCAAATTTATCTTTACATTCATATTTATGTGTGCATCTTTAGTACTCACAGCCTTTGTAGATGTCAGTGGGAATCTGCACAGCCGTGTAGGAATAATTCACTTTATTTTTAAAGTTGGGATCATCCACAAACTCCAAAGACAAAGAGTTGGGATTGTCCAGCAGGTTTTCCCCATCATCGTCATCCAACTGCAATGACACAGACAGATTCGTTAAAAAACACAAACAAACACTCATGACTGACACGCAGCAAACACACAACATCACTTGGACACCACACACACATCTGAGATTAATAAGACAAGCAATAATTACACAGACATGACAGAGCTGATCCATGACTAAACAACTATAAAGCTGGCGGTTCTTTTCAGGAAAAGCCGCAATACATTGCCAGTCTATTCAAGCACGACACAATACAACAGCAGGTATCAAAGCGCTTGCAAATGGCTGAAAATCAATTAGCGTCTGTGATGGCTATCGCTTTCTCATTGAAGGCCTTCAGCGATTAACCCTGTCAATAACTCACCACTGCTGAACATCACTCAGCAACACAGGCTGCTAATTTACATTTTAATATTTCAAGAATTAAAAATCTGCCTCTTGAAAGAACTGGAATGACTTACAGAATAAAGGCTGCAAAAAAACTAAACATATATAACAAATAACTGGAAACCAATGACATGGCGTCCATAGAAATGAACTAAAAAAAAAACAGGTATACCGTTTTTGACATTTTAACATGGGTCTCATTGAACATTGACTTGCATGCAGTGTATGGCACTGTAAAGAAATTACAATCTTTTCTAACTTTATACCTTTTTGAAAGTGCTTGCAACATATGCAATGCATAGTGTTCACATGAAGCTGAACACTAAAATCATACAGTTTTGTCTCTTCAAAATCCCAAAACACCAAAAGCAGGAGTACTTAAAACAATACAAATAACAACACCCATACTATAAAAATTGCTGGGTTATTTTCAACCCAACGTTTGGTCCAAAAGAGACGAACCCAACCTTTGGGGTAAATTAACCCAGAACATTTGTATATTTTACCCAACAATGGGTTAAAACAACAAAGCATTTTAGGCTGAAAAAACCAAGCGTAGGATAAATTACAAGCCAACAGGTTGGATCCGTCCCTTTTTACAGAGCCCGGCAGGTCTCCCCTTGGAGAAATTCGTTCCCTCAGTTTATAAACCATACTAACAGACCATTTAACTGTTCCCTCAGTTATAAACTAAGGGGACGAATTACAAAACCGTGATCACGGATTTGCGAATCTTGTTTTCTTTTCTCTAGCTTTTGCCGGGCTCTGTACTTTTTGACCCAACGTTGGGTTCAAAATAACACATCACTTTTTAAAGTGCAGCAAGTCAAAACAATTGTTAACATACAGAACAACAGATTTTCAGGTGATTCTCTAAATTTGCACAAACTAAATATGAAGGCAAAAAAGCTGTTTATTGTTCGATATCACAGTGACTTAACTTACAGTGAAATAACTTACTCTTTAACTTGTGTAAAACCAAAATGTTTTTTATGTTATGTTGTTTTTTTCAATTTCAATGCCCTTTTCTTATGAGTTTAAGCTATGTGACAACACATCAGCAGTTTTGACTTTGATGTCTAATATATTTGACCCTGTTTGTGAAATCCAGACTAAAGTCTCATAATCTAATGATAAGATTTGGAGCATTAAAGTTTGATTTCACATTGATTTCAATCTTTGTTGTGACCTTACTCAGTCAATATTAACTCATTCACAGCCAGCCCTTTTTTTTTAATAAAAGTTGCCGACAGCATTTCTTGTGATTTTCACAAAAAATCCACAAAATGCCTTTCAGGAAAATTTTCTTCTATAAATATATAAACATACACATATATCTAAGGAATATTTGACAACATGCTGTTGAATTATGATAAAAAAAGGACACCCAAGGTCACCGAAGCGGTGTGCCGTTACACCGGATGTGTGCTTTTTTTATAATTCAAAGGACCGGAGTCAATTATTCAGCTTATACCATGGTTACCAAAAATATTGCACTGGTGACTATTTTTAAGACATTTTAAAGGTTAGGTGTGCGGTTATTGAAAAATAATCAACACCCAAGGAACATTTCTCAACTAATCAGAATAAAGCATTCAACAGCAGAGTGGTATAAAAAAAAAAAAAAAAAAAAAAAAAAAAACTGAAAAATATGTTTCTTCCTATCTTCATTTGTCCTTTTTATCACATCTCAGATATGGGCAGGTTTCTTAAAAAATATCAAATTTTGAGCAAAAAGCTGAAATAATTGCATTTTTGTAAAGGACTTTTATTAGAGATCAGATTCAGAGCCATGATCAAAACACACAGAGTTTTCTATGTTGTTGAATTAGTTAATTCTTCAGTTTTTTATAAATTGGGTAGGAGCGCCACTTAGTAGATAATAGCGGAAATATGAATTGCCATAAAAACTTCAGGGGAAGCGTCATTGGCAGAGAAGCGTTTCGTCTTGGCAGGGAAAGAGTTAAGATTATACTTTAATGTTCTTTACATTATATGGGATAATTTTATATAGGCAGAAATTCACTAAAAACATCTACAGTAAATCATAATGGACCTCGGATCAGGTTTAATTACCGTTTCATAAAATCTCAGCATAACGTCTCATTTGATTGTGAGACTTCTTATAGGCAATTGATTAATTAAACCTCCCTCTCTCTCTCAGATATAATTGTACAATGAAGTACTTGTTTTCTTCACAGGGTGAGGTACATTGTACAGTAATAGAGAAGCATGGGTTAATTGGGGTTGACGTGGTTTAAACCGGTAGTTTTCTCACGAAATTAAATTCAAACCTCCTGCCAAGTGTGAAGACTGATTTATGGTCTACATTTAATTGTCTATTAAAATGCAATTACAAGTCGATGATGGGACGAATGAAAAGACTGAGGACTGATACCCTCAATGTGGCACAAAAGCACAAGAAATTAGAAAACCCTCAGCATTCATTTTTACCTGAAAACTTTGACTGACACTTTACATCTGACATTGTGTAATACCGTGGGGATTTAAAAAAAAAGTTTAGGACATTTAAAAAGTGTAAAGTCAATGGCGCTATATTGTTTTTATTATTTAAAGAACGCGTTATTAATATGCACTGATAAATGGGATCACAACGCGCGTTTGCTTATCACACACATGGATGCACAGCAGCACACAAAAATGTTTAAATATAAAAAATTAATGGATTAAAATGTAAAAGATTATTATTGAATCTCTTGAACATAAATGAGGACCGATTACCTCATTTATTTATTTTTTGCTTTACCTGTAGCCTGGTAAGTAATTAAATGTAGCATCTATTTTGAAATTATTATTTTTTAAATGCTACCCCACAGATTTATTGTATATGATGACTTTGTACCTGTGGATATGGTGAGATGAGAAACATTTTTAGTAATGCTTTTCAAAACACTCACGGCGCTGTACGAGTGCTGAAACGTTTCGGCTCTTAGAGTACAAACCTTTTATTACATATTTGTAAATTACTATTTGAGTTTACACAGATCATGTGGGCTATCTATACATACAGCAATTACAGCAATTTAAGCCTGTTAATTTTACCTCCATGATTGAAAGATAACGACTTTTAAAAAGGAACCAGAAGTTTTAATAAAAAATAAAAAATGTAATACAAATAAAAATAAAGAAAGTTTTAAAACATTAATCTTAAACTGGTGGTCTTCTTTATCTGCTTAGTTTATCAGTTTACAAATTCTGACATC
Organism: Paramisgurnus dabryanus; assembly: GCF_030506205.2. NCBI lineage: Eukaryota > Metazoa > Chordata > Actinopteri > Cypriniformes > Cobitidae > Paramisgurnus > Paramisgurnus dabryanus. The sequence goes on along the minus strand of NC_133343.1, from coordinate 31,927,052 downwards.
TAAATCGGCATGACGCGAGTGCAACAGACTTTTAAAGGGAATGGGAGATAAGACTCTTGTTGGTTTATTGCACTTTGTGACAATAGAAACAACCCTTTTAGACTGTGTGCCGGGCGCAAAAAACATTTTTCCCGTCTTTAAATTAGCGATTCGGACACAACCTTTAAGACTGTGCGCCTTGCGCACAATGTGCTTAGATTGTTAAAATAGAGCCCTGTGGTCTGGTTATATAACTGAGAAATTAAAATAAACACCTCGAACAAACTCTGCTGAGCTTTATAAGACAAAACATCCCCAGTACACACAATTATACTGCATTTTCTACTTGTTCAGACGCTTTTCAGTTTGAAAACCGTTTCGGAGATGTCGTCTCATATTTGTTTATTTCTCCACCTGACTATCCTTCATTCAAGTGTTTAATACCGTCAAAGGAGCGCTGTTATAATTATCTAGGACAGCCTCTCATTAGCAGCTAAAAATCCACACAGGACAGAGTGATTGGTTCATTTTCCCCATCCACACACCACCTGTTTAACTCCATTCATTACCTCATTACTTCAGTTTATCACCCTGTTTTCAAGTTTAATTAAAGGATCAGAGAGCCAAAAATGACATTTTGAGGACACTTTCAACCAAACCGCACTCCTATCTTTCAAGGGTTCACATTAATCACAAACAAATCTATTCACAGCTTCCACATATGCCTGTAAACTCGTACAAACATAGAGTAAATGCATCCTCATTTGAAGTTCAAAACTCTGCACAAAGTATTGCATTATGGGATACAATATTAAATTGCTCTGTTGTTTAATGGACATTTTGATAAACGTAATGGATCATTCAGGTGTTTTTTTATAAATACAGACAAAATGCATACTGTGCACAGTATACATACTGCGTTATCGCAAACACAGTACTATGTGATTTAATTGTAGCCATAATGATTGGATTGTGTTTGAGTGTTTGTGCTGTTTGAGAAACTACAACACAAGTCAATACAAGACATCAAACTCAAAATAAATGCTATGTCATCTACACATTTGCATAAGTTTACATTATTATTTATATTCATACAGATGGCGTGTTTCACAGTCATTTGTTACGTCAGTGGATTTGACAACTGTCATCCCGTAGGCAGATGCTGATGTTTTAATGTAAACAACATTGTGTTTTTGGACCAATGGCAACGTAATCAATTAAAAATGAAACCATTTTACCATCTGGATTATCATCATGTGTTACGAATTTTAATTTGAAAAAAAAAATGTTTAAATTACAGTACAATAATTATTACTTATTAGTTTATTTTGTACAGTCAACATATTTAAAAAAAAATCTGCATTGATATATAAAGTGATATTTAGGCTTAAGCTTTATTTAAAACCAAGAATGCTATTACATTATAGAAATGTGTTACACTAAATTTTAAATCTTTATTTAAAATAACCTATTTTTTTACTTTTCAAGCAAATAATTTCACAAACAGAACTTTGTATGGTTTTAAAGGGGACATTTCACAAGACTTTTTAAGATGTCAAATTAATCTTTGGTGTCCTTAGAGTACGTATGTGACGTTTAAACTCAAAATATCATTTTGGCCAGGTCCTTTAACATGCAAATGAGCTGATCGCTACATTAAATCGCAGTGCGGTGGTTGGACAGTGCAGATTAAGGGGCGGTAGTATCCCCTTCTGACATCACCAAGGGAGGCAAATTTCAATGAGCTATTTTTTTCATGTGCTTGTGGAGAATGGTTTACCAAAACTAAGTTACTGGGTTGATCTTTTTCAAATTTTCTAGGTTGATAGAAGTACTGGGGACCCAATTATAGCACTTTAACATGGAAAAAGTCAGATTTTCATGATATGTCCCCTTTAAAACATAATATACTCTTAGACAAAAGTATTTAAAGGGATAGTTCACCCAAAAATGAAAATTCTGTTATCATTTTCTTATAATCATTTTGTTCTAAACCTGCATGCATTTCTTTTTTCTGATGAACACAAAAGATATTTTGATAAATTATGTAAGCATAAAGCTGACTGAAACCATTGACTTCCATAGTAGGAAAACAAATATTATGGAAGTATTGTAAAAAATGATGAAGAAGATATTTTCTGATAAATTATGATAAGCACACAGTTCACGGCACCCATTGAATTTCATCATATTGTTTTCCTACTATGGAAGTCAATGGGCACCATCAGCTGTGTGGTTACCATAATTTATCAAAATATCTTCTTTTGTGTTCATCAGAAAAAATAAATTCATACAGGTTTAGAACAACATGAAAATAACATAATTTTCTTTTTTTGGGCGAACTATCCCTTTAAGGTCCTACACCTGTTTTATTCAATGTCATGTAGTGCTTTTGGCATTGGACACTGATTAAAATCTTCATAGAAAAAACATTTATTGCAATGATTAGGTTGGTTGAACCATCCCTTTAATGGTTGAAGAATACACAATAAAATAACAGAACCTGTGAGTGCTTTTAAAACACACAAGAGTGTCGACAGCTATTCGGTGTATAAGGTGAGGTTCAAAGTCAAGCCGCTTCTGACAACACTTGAGCTTCTGCATTTGAGCGTATAAAGACACCGACTTCACTTAACATCTGACCCCATGCTTCTCCAGCTGACACGCGCAAGGTGGAGGTCAGTGGTTGTTTGGGGTCATGCCATCCTCCAGGCCCCTTTAATGATGAGTGATGCTGCCCAATTAGGCCCAATTTATACACCTGATATCAAGATGGGTTTTAGGCCATGGGATCACAAGTGGACGGTGCTCGACCAGATGAATAGGTAGTCGAAAACACATATGACCGGATTGCTTTTGTGGTGTAGACCGCCTACTCTCTGCTTATCTAATGTGTAATGTACAAACACAATCCTTATTCATCAGTCCTGACTTTTAGCACTATCCCACAGTGTTCAGTGCAGTCTTTAGACTATCATTGATAAAACTAAAGTGACCTCTTTCATTTTCTGTTCATCAATTGCTCTGAAATATCTAATATAAAACATTGTTCAGCATGTTTAGTGCTCCTGTATAAATTTAGTGGTAGAGCATTGCGTTGACAGCGCAAAAGGTCATTGGTTTAAACCACTGATCTATATAAATGACTGGATTTTGCATGACACCACAATTGTGAGTTAGTTAGAATGTGTTGAAGCATCAAAAATACATTTAGGTCCAAAAATAACAAAATTATGACTTTATTCAGCATTGTCTTCTTTTCCGCGTCTGATGTGAAGGGTATGTGCAAACTAAAGTCACATGATGCCGATGACATGTTATCCTCAGACATGTTTGTGAAGTTGAAGTTTTTTTAAAGCTTGCAGCGTGCATCTCCCTCAGACTGTAAACGAAGCCCGTGTGCACAAAAAAACCCAGCTGGGGCGCACAAGATAACACGTCATCCGCGTCACTGCAGTCACATGACTTTATTCTCGCGCATGCGCTTCACAACAGACGTTGTTATGTTATACAATGTTTTTTCAATACAGTAAAATGCGTTAACGATGTTAATGGGTATGTATTTTGAAACAGTTAAGATAACGTTTTAAACCATGGTTAAACTACCAATTGATTCGGCAATATAAAAACAATCCCCAATTTTGATGGTTATAAAAAGCCATCGTCTTCTTTACTTTACAACTTATTTAGAGAAATAATGCTGACCGTGTATGCTCTTTATGTCATAAAACTTTATTTACACCTGTGTCATTACAACAGAATCTAGCTCACATTAATGTTTTTTTATAAATCCCTTATCCTGCCCGATTAAAACATAAACATTGCAAATAACATCAGAAGTAACAATTCATTATACTGTACGTACACATATCCTAAAAATGTATCTTGTGTGTCTGATACGCTGTAAGCCAAGTGAATTTAGATCATGATTTTGAATGCAAACCAATGCAGGTTGGAAATACCAAAATGGCCGATCAAACTGTTTTGGTGGCTTCACCTCTTGCTGTTACATTGCGCAATCCAGTTTATTTATATAGCTCTGTGGTTTGAACCCAGGGAACATGCATACTTTTCTTTATGCCATGTAATGTCATGTAAGTCAGGGGTTTTCAAACTTTTGTGTGTGTGTGGACCACTATTTGTAATCAAGAATTTTCACGGACCACCTCATGATAAAATACAGTATGTCTACACAAAGTCCTGAATTTATCTGCACCTCTAAATAGGTTTACTAGCACTAAAACTATAACTGGTCATCACATAAGTACAACAGATTCTTAAAACATATTCTAAAAAAATATATATTTTTCTTAAAAAAAAATATTATTTTATATTTTATTTTGCCTTTACACAGACCACCTGCAGTACCTTCACGGACCACTAGTGGTCCGCGGACCACAGTTTGGGAATGGCTGATGTAAGTCGTGTTGGATAAAAGCGTCTGCCTTAATGCGCAAATGTAAATGTTTTCTTACAACCCAAGCAGCTGCACTTTGAAATAATATTAGTGTGCGTCAACTTAAACCCGTCATTTCTGCAGCTCGCGTTTAAACGACTCGCCCATAATGAATCATTAATCACACGCCTGCCACTCCTCTACCTCATGAGTTTAGTCTGATTTATGAGTTCTCGGGCGCAGAGATTCCTTCACTTGCCATCGTGTCTCCATTGTTTCTCAACTCATCCTGCCTGGATGACTTCTGATATAACAGCGTCTTTCTTAACCCTGAGAAATCGATCAGCAGTTGATAATGGAGAGGAAAGTGGCTGTGACTTTTCACTTATAGAGTAAAAGGATCGGCCCTGAATGCATGATGTATGGAAACGTGTTGGCGGGTATTTTTATTTATATTTGGTTGCTTATAGGTTTATCATTCATGGCTCAAAAAACTTCTCAGTTATGTTACTTTTAATGAAACATTATCTCAGATGTTTCACCTTAAATTGTGTAAGATGTATAAAATCAGACACAAATTAGAGAATGAGTGAAATACAGAAATATAAGTTAGATATTAAATATATGAGAAGTGAAACATGTGCCTACGGAAAAAACCTCTTTATTTAATCTTATCGTTGTGAGATGAATGTGAAATATTGGTAATCTCATGAATTTTACAGGTGATTTCTTTTTCAAAAATAGGATGATGATTGTCCTTTGATATTTATAATACAACACAATTTGTGTATGTTAAAATAACTATTGTCTATTGCCAGAATCTATTTATTGTTATATATTTACTACATTTGACATTAATAGTTTATCTAAAACAATTCTTCAACTATTTACTGACACACACATTGTTTTAAACCTATGCAACGTTTCTCTCTTCCATGAACAACAAATGATCTCATGCAAAATGCGAGCTCCTCTTTTCCATAAAACTAAATTATATTGAGCTACAAAAAGATCATAAACGTCTATTAGACTCACATGCCATATCCTGTGTGTAAGGAATAGACAGAAATGTACGTTCCTCTCCACTAAATCCCTGAAGTATGCCAACATTCATTACAAAACATACAAAAGTATAGCAGTCAGTCATGAGAAACACTGAAACAATGTTTAATAACAAACATGAGGGTGATCTGAATTTACATTTTTCCCTTTAAAGTAGCCATAAAGTAGCTATTATTTGGGACATTAAGGGCCATATCATACACCCGACACAAGTGTTTATCGCTAGTTTCTAAAGAGCACAGTTATCATTTTCAGGTCCAGTGTCACATTGTTTAAATAGCAAATGCATTTGCACCCATTTGTGCGCCCATTGGTTTTTCTATACTGAAAAGAAGTGTGTTCAGGCGCATTGTTGGCGCGTTATATGCACGTATAAATGAGAAAACAATGCGTGTTTGCTTATTACAAACATGGACAGCACACAAATTGAAAATTAAAATTAAAAGATTAAATTAAGTAAAGTACATATTTTAACGTGTTTGCAATTGTTGTTTTAAACTTTAGAGACGTTTGTGAATGACGGTTGCACACCGGTCTGTTATTGTGTTGACATCTCACAAAGCGAAACATGATTGGTTGCTTTACATGTCAGTTTTGGTGGTCCTTGGCCAAAGCTGCCATGGTTCCCACAAGACTAACCAGGACCATACAGTGGACTTTCTCTTTAGCAATATCATCATTTGATGATACAATGCTTTAAATGAGAGAAAAATACTCTAAAGTTTAGTTAAGGTGGCAAAACATTGATTAGACATCTAAAATAAAAACAAAACACAGATTAAAATGTTTTTGATCACAACAAGGACTCTGATGTCATCTGAAATAATAAATAAATAAATAAAACATCACTTACATAATCTGAGTCGGCTTTGGAGTCGTAGTACTGGATGTCGTTTTCCTGAAATTAAACAGAAACAGAAATATTAAATGGCATTTGCTCATAATTACTACATTTTTCTTTCCACTGATTTAAGGATTTGTTGCAGGTACATGAAATCGCATTTGGTTATTTAGGCACAAGATGATGACTGCTTATGGATAAATTACACATCTAGTCACAAAGCATAAAGATTTATTTGTTAAATGAGATGTTATATAAAGCATAACCGCTTTAACTTTTTGAGTGTACTCGCTTCACTCGTGCCTGAAAGCTGCGCATGAAATTCTAGTCATCAAGACATTCATGTGGAAATTTGCGTCATGGGAGGGGCTTCTGCGACTCCGTTCGCTTCCTGTAATCATGTCACTACTAGAGCAAGCTCCTGATTGGTTAACGCGGTGCGTTTTTCCACCAAAGTTCAAATATTTCAACTCACGCGCTTGCCGCAGGAGCGCTCAATTCGCGCTATTCTCGCAAACTACACACGAGAATGAGGTGGAATCGCGTCTACCGCGCCACACTAAAGCCTCATTCGCGCCGCGAGACCTCCAGACGTGCGTCAACGCGTCTTTACATTTACTTAAAATTGAAATCACTCGCACTTGACACCTCTAACGCGGCTGGTCTGAATGCAGCATAAGAGTGCCGTGTAATAAATATTTATAATATTTGATAATCGCCCCGACCAGGACTGAAACCCACTGGCTTTTGTTACAAGTATTATTTTTATGTTGGTGTGTGTAATTGATATTTTCTAATCATTTCTTGGTATGCTAACTTTAATTATTGCACTGTAACTTGTTTTTTTCCGCAAAATTCAATGCAGAATTCCAAATGTATGTATATTTACTTGATCACTTTACTTTCATTACATTTCATCACGCACCTGCCTATGTTCTAAACTGAGTGAAAATGTTTCACAAGTTTAATATTAGAAAACTATAAAGCAGTGTTTCTCCAAAATATAAGACACGACTGTGACGGAACGACTCGAAATAGACCAGCCGATGTTCCGAAATATCAGGATGTAATTTGTCACGTTTTTGTGACAAACAGTACAAAGGATCCAAATGTTACAGAAATGAGCAATGTTTTGGCTGTGAATGGCGCCGTTTGGAATCACAGACAGACGGGCTTTCATTCTGCATGGATAAACATCAGCGTGCTGAAGTATCTCTAAGCAGACCGGGGATGTAATGTTGCACCGTATGACTGATTGTTGCGTAGGACTGTTTAAACTGGTTTAGAGCGGCATATTCGTCTCTCTTAACACCAGCATGCTGACATGCATTTCTCCAGGGGTCTGCTCTCCTCCCTCTTTCCATTTCCTGTTTGTAAGGCGAACACCATCTCAAGGGGTAAAACGTGGCAACCTTTCTGTGCCAAAATCTCTCTCATATTTTTTTTTCTTTTTAAAGTGAGACTGTTTGTGTAGTTATGTATTATAGTATGCATGACCTAGTTGACCTACTACATTTGCCAAAATTTGCAGCAAACCTGTATTTCATAGATAGAGAAAATGTACTCGTTCTCCATCCATTCTTGTTCTATTCTTCTGTCTCCTTAGAGCCAATACAAATGAAGCAGATGCCAATGTCACCGTGACGACAGCAGCATCTGAGCTGGTCGCAAGGGAAGAACGGTCAAAAACGCTGACACATCCACACAACTGTGCAACTCGCACAAGCATAGTCGCAAAGGCACACAAGGAGTGGCGGCATTCTCCTGGGACACTGTCTGAGAGAGGACGATCAACAGATATAGAGACCGAAATAGAGCGAGAGAGAGTATGCAATTCCTTTAAATCAAAAAGGCAGCCAATCGTGAGCAATGACCCCTCAGTCAGACCTCTCTGGGTCTCTCCGGACAGACAGAACCACAATCTCAAGCTTTTTAATTCCCCACGAATCCCAAACGCATACCAACATACCTGTTGTCAGACGCCATCCAATGACAGAGAGTTATTTTAACCTAAAGCTGATTTTATCAGATTTTATACGTTACACAAGACAATTATTGTGATTACGTCTCAAGCTAAATTAATAAATATTGTTAGTAGTAATATGTTTGGATATAGTCATGCCTTTTTAGAAAGGTCATATAGGTAGACTTCTGCTCAAGGTGATGGAACAATGTGCTAAATAGAACAAGAATATAATGCTGATATGACTTCATATACATAATTCATTTTCTAAAACTAAAATATAAATGTGTATTAAGTAATTTTCTAAAAAAAAAAAATCTCCTCATATCCTGATAGCAAGCCCTATGGGAAATGTATTTTTGTAAATATATATTGCCTGTGGAAGGTGTAAGGCGATGGAGGATGAGGAGGTGTGGCTTTGGACGGTGATTTGGAGGAAGGGTGGTACCGTATGCCTTCAATGCTATCAGGCTAAAGTTAGCATTAGCACTGACTCCACCTTTAAACTGACCAAGAAATAACTTGACCTTGAAAAGTATATCATAGAGATTAAATTATATAAAAATTTTCCACAGAAACCAATAGCCGATTTTTCAGACTGATATCTACCGATACTAATCGTTTGGTGGTTATATTAACTTGCATTAACAAAATTCTAAAGATTACAATTCCTGAATGTTATACATTCATACAACGACCCTTAACTCTTTCCCTGCCATTGACGAGTTAACTCATCAATTAAGAGAAATCGCTTCCCTGCCAATGACAAGCATTTCCGGCAATTTTTAATACCGCTGTTATTCACCAGGTGGATATAAAACACTGAAATATCGGCCTGGGGCAAACAGCTGTATGTCCGTGTATGTTTTGAAGATGACTCTGAATCTGATCTCTACCAAAAGTCCTTCACAAAAATTTTATTATCTCAGCTTTTTGCTCAAAATTAGGTGTTTTTAAAGAAACCTACCCATATTTGATAGGTGATAAAAAGATTTAAAAAAAATATTTTTTATATATATATATATCCAGTAGCTGAGTTCGTCTTTCTGTAGCTCAACTGTTAGAGCAATGTGTTAGCAACACAAAAGTCATGGGTTCGATTCCGAAGAAAACACATACAGAATGAATCACCCTTAAAGTAAAGTTCTGTATAATGACCTTCAATAGTGCAAAGGTCACGTGACCTCAGATAAGCAAACACTAAAGGTGAGGAAGTTAAATATGAGAGAGAGAGAGAGAGAGAGAGAGAGAGAGAGAGAGAGAGAGAGAGAGAGAGAGAGAGAGAGAGAGAGAGAGAGAGAGAGAGAGAGAGAGATAGAGACTGACGGTGTGTGTGTGTGTGTGTCAGGCTATTAATAGACTTTCTCTGCAGAGACAATTTCTAGTAAAGTGTGTGTGTGTATCTGATAAACACAAACATCAGAAGTGTGGTCTTGTGTAGCATGTAAGCATAAGACATCCACCCTAATACACCTGTGCACAACATACAGGTCTCATGCACCTGTCACATTGACCAGACACTGATGGTGTAACACAGACAGTCAGCATAATGCCAAATCCCATAACCCTTGTGTGGCCCTGCGGTAAGGATCTGAATCATATGGCTTAATAAGTTTAATTCGTGAACAACATGTTTCACATGATAAATGATTCTGTATTCAGCACAATATTGTATTCTTTGTGAAACATACGAGTTATAAATGAGGTAAAGCTGCCCTTAGTGAACTACATGCCTGTGTGATGCCGACTGCCCTGCAGCTTTAGACTCTGTTTTTAATGTTTACATTTCTCAAAAGTGTGCACTGAATAAAAAAGACTTTCTCTGGATTTACTATCTCAATTAAAGCACAAAGAGAGCACAGGGACAGACACTTTAAATAAATATATGTGATAAACTGACTGCACTTCAGAAACTTCACAGGTCACTTTATTGGTGATAATAATCAATGCCCATCAATACCCACAGCTCCCCTAAAACTCTGTCCCCACCCTTTCAAAAAATGTGCTTTTTGTTTTTAACCATGGATTTTGGTGTATTGATTACCATTGGCCAAACCAGTGTTTTACTATAGTAACTATGATTTAACCACGGTCATTCTGTCGTATTTTGTACAAAAACCATGGCTAATTTTCGTAAGGGGTGTTTAAAGTTTAATTGTCAATTATTTAACATCCTGAATCTAGACAGTCTAGATAGTTTATCTAGACTGCTCATCTGTCTGTAGTATCTTTGAATGACAGCTACGCAAAGAGATTTCTTTTGTTGTGTGATGGTTATAGCAGTTCCTGAACTGTTGTGATGTCCAGCAGAAATCTAAATTTGGCATTACATCAAACAAAACTAAAATACACATGAGGAGCTCAGATGCAAAAGCCGCTAAATGCCACCTTCGTAAAAAATGAGATTATGATATAAACCGAATGCTCTCGGCACGTATCAAATACTTCATTTCAAATCCACTTAATCTCGCTCTCAGGCCATTGAGAAATACAGGTTTGCATTTACTAAAAAGATGAGATAATTACAAATATCAAATGACAAACTAAAACATATGAAAGATTGGATTGTGAAAAGAGGTCTTTTCCCATACACTGTGTCTTGGTTACATCAGTAGGAACTTTATTTTCAGTGGTGGATAAAGTAATCATATTTTAATGAAAGAAGGGAACAAACTTAGTTTTTTCTTAAGCAATAACATGTGCTTATGAATCATGAACCATAATCCAGGGACATATATAAAAGAAAAGAAAAAATAATAATAGATCTTATTTACAGATAAGAGAGAGAGAGAGAGTTGAAGCGGCCAGAGGGTTTGGCTCCTCATTATAATACGACCTCAATTCCAAGGCTTTTAAACGATTACCGAGCGTTTGAGCTGCATGCACATGTTCATGTTATTGCCAATAAACAAATACACAGCTAGATTAAAAAGCTAAAATAGGCAGCACTAATTCGGATGCAGTGAATGGCAATTTCGATGCGTAGTGCATCAGTCTTGATTCAGCCTCATTCAACCACGTGTTAAAAGCCAAAACATACCACTCCAACATATGATGCAAAAACAAAAGAAAGAAACAAGACAGACAGACAGAAAATTATTTAACTTACAAAAAAAAGAAAAGAAAACACACAAAGTGTCCGGCAAGATGAAATTTGCATTGGCTGCTTGTTAAGTAGAGTATTAAATGATGTTTTTTAACTGGCTTTCAAAGCACACAATGACTTTATTCATACAATTCTGTTTGTCAAAATATGCTTCAAATTGTAGTTGCTGTTGTGACACAGGTACGTTTACATGCAACCAAATAATCCGATTGTAATCGTATTGATAAAAAGCCATCATGTAAACACTTTAATCAATACGATTGAGGTTTATCTGATGCTAATTTCAATCGTATTGAGAGGGCTGGTGTAGTCCGATCTGTGTTCCGATCATCAGGAGAAAATTATGCATGTAAACGCATAAATCACAGTATTTTCTCAATCGGATGCAAAATAAAATGAACTTGACAAGAGATGCTGTGCGCTGGGTTGCCAAGTCTTCTGCTTTTTGACAAAGTTCAGATTTGGGCTGAATTATTTTTTTTTTCTGAGAGTTTAAGTTGAAAAGATTTCATTGATTTGTTATTAGTATTTGGGATGTGAATAGTCATTGGAATGCTTTTGGGCTAGTTTTGAATGTCATTGGGCTGGTTTTGTTATGCGAATCTGGTAACCTTGAATGTACGCATGCACAGACATTTAGATCGGATTATATAAAATGTAGATTATAACACAAGATTATAAAATATATAACATTTTATCAGATTGCAATGTTTAGGATATGTAAACTGTATTGTCGTAACCTGCGATCGAATAAATGTAATCGTATTGACACAATTTTGTGCATGTAAACATGGCCACTGTAACATAGGGCTGCACGATTATGACAAAAATCATAATTGTTGATTATTCACCTTGATTATATTTGCCGATTAATAGATTTTACATTAAAGTTTTGAAATGTTTTATAAGTTTCTATAAAGCAGTTCCATGGTAAATTATATAATGTAAATCACAAATAACTATGGTAGTTATGTTGTTAGTAAAAAATCCAAAATAAATGGCTAAAGGACACCTTATCAATTTTAAAATCTTTGATTCCCCACTGCCCAAACATACTGGCAAAACACACAGAAATGAGCACAAATGGACAGCTTTAATTGAGGCATTTGGCCATTATGTAATTGTTTCACCTGTAATTGTAATCCCGTTTAATTGTGCAGCCCTTCGTAACATGGCAGTGATTGTAGTCATCATGCCCCAAATTGTCTGAAATCATTTGCCTATAAGGTGCACTCAATAACTTTTTGATGGTCGACTTGGACCTACAGTAGCAACAAAGCATTACGCAAAGTTTTCAGTAAGTTTTCTCTTCATTAATCTCTATTCACTTTTCTGTTGCAAATATGTCTAATAAAATGTGGCTTACCATGATAAAGTGAGCACTGACGAAAAAAATATGAAGAATATATTAATATATATATATATACACTGAGGTAATGCAATACATACTCACATACTCAAGGTAATTATTTAAAGCATGTAATTTAACAGCATTATTACATGCCATGCAAAAAAGTCTTTCAAGTCTATATCAAGTGGTTCAGTCTTGATTTAAAACCATATTATTTAAAATTGCTATCCTTTATTTTTCCTCCTGAATCTCATTACCTGCTGTTCTTATACTTTCTTTCTTTCTCATTTCTCTTCCCTCTCTCCTTTTGTCCCTTTTCTGTTCCCTGTCAGATCATTTCACCTAAAGGCGGCACGATCAGACTGTGAATATTCCAATCCTGCGATAAGCCGAGGGGATGCTGTCCTGTTGCATTGTGGGTAATACGGTTCTCTATTGTTTTCTGAAAGGGTTCCTCTGAGGAGTCTGTGTCTAGCGCCAGATAAAATCGTAGCATTGGCACACACACACAGCCTGATAATAGGGCAATTCACCACAAATCCAAACGTCTACAAACATGCACACACGCGTGCTTAAACAGATCAGCGGAGGGCTTTAATACAGACAAATGCAAATATTTTTTACAAAGGGTTTTGTGGTTGCTAAGGTGTAACAGGTTGTGCCAGGCCATTGCTTTGAAGTTTGGTGCCAGTTATCCCTTACAAAAATTAACCATGGTTTACAGTTAAAATAAAAAAAAACATGGTTACAATAGTTAAACCACCACAAAATAACCACAATGTAAAAAAATGCAGCATGAAGTTAAAACAACTTGGTTATGCAAGTCAATTCAACCTACTCTTTTAAGTTTTGACTTGTGATTGACATAACTTATAAAAATAAGTTGAAATTGTTTAACTTAATTTGTTAAGTTAAAGTAACAAAAATATGTTGATTTGATATCATTCTTGAAGTGCATGGTTTTGTAAAAAAAATAATTGCAACTTAAATAAACCTATGAGCACTAAAAATACTGAATGCTGCTAGCAAACACCACTAATAAACAAGCCACGACTCTGTTTGAAGAGAATTGAAGAAGATCTCTTGTCTCGTCCCCCTCTATTTCAGCACTTCTCATCTTACATTTGTTCGCCTTTTCCCCTCTTTCTGTCCTTTTTTTAATATCTTTTTTCAATGAGCGCTTTTCCAAGAGAGAGCTGAAGAGCCGCTGGCCCTCTTCAGAGCGGCCCTGAGAGCGGCCAATCAGCAATCAGCGGCCGCCGTGATAACCCTGTTATTTGCGACCCTGTAATCATTTCCATCAGAACGCAGCAATGTCCATAAAATCTGCAGACAACATTCAAATCACATGCGAGCTTTTAGAGAGCATCGAGTCAAGGACGCAGAGAAAGAGAAAAAAAGAGAGAGAGAGAGAGAGTTTGAAGTATACAGATGAATATCAGTGCAGACCAGTGTTGGGAACGTTACTTTAAAAAAGTAATTAGTTATAGTTACTAATTACTTCTCAAAAATAGTAACTGAGTTAGTAACTGCGTTACATTATTATAAAAGTAATTAATTACCAGGAAAAGTAATTACTGCGTTACTTAAAAAAATCTAATATTTCAAATAACTTGAATACCCCTTACAAATTAAATATGTTAAATGACTAAAATTAATACTAAAGAGAAATCACACATTTTTTGGCAGCATGTGACGATTTGAGGTGCTTTATTAGATCAGAATTACTTGCCACAGACGTGGAGAGACTTTTTCTTCATGGGCATAAGTTGCACATTACACAAACATTATTGCCTTTCACCTCAACAATGGAAAAGTAGTGCTTTATACTTCGTGTTTGCGATCGCTACCTTTGAGCTTGTTGTACTTGCCATCACCCTGTCGCCGGTGTTTTCGGAGTGATTGATGCGCGATGCCCGGGCTGCCTGTCAGTGCTTTGAGATGGGGCACAGTCATCAGCAGCACCGCTGCTCGTTGAGAAGAGAAAACGACGCGTATTTTCATGTCAGTCTACAAATGTCTCCAACCACGTCAGAAAAGATAGCTAGATTTGTCCTATAAAGTCGCTAAAGTGATAGAAAGTTGCTAAATCTAGCGACAAAGTGACAAAGTTGCTCAGACTTTTTGACACTGCTTGCTTGCTCAGACTCTTAGTCGGACTGTGCGAGTGGGCGTGCCTGTTTGTGAACTCTGCCTCTGGTTGGCTAACGTTGGAGACTAAGCCAATCACCATCAGCTATGTGGTTCTCCCACCCCCTCTAACACACAGACACACCAATCAGCATCAGTTATGTTTCTCCCAACACACACACAAGAGAAAATCAGTGTTTGGCTGAGAGAGTGAGCATACGCGGGTGAAAATCACTACAGTTAGATCAATTTTAGTAACGCGCAGCATTTTAATGTCAGTAACGATAACGGCGTTATAACGGGGGAAACAGTAATTTATTTGATTACTCGTTACTGAAAAAAATAACGCAGTTACTAACGCCAATTACTTATAACGCCGTTATTCCCATCACTGGTGCAGACATAGTGGATGTACAATCGACCACTTAATGCACGAATGCATCAACCAGAGCAACGCACCTTTACATGCATACCCACAATGAAAATAGCCTGGTAATATTCCCCAGGGATATAATTTACAATTGAAAGGTGTGATGGTGCTCAAAACGTCCGGCAACATCCAATGGGAGAAACTGTTATCTGTCATACGAGTGCAAACATATTTACGCACAGGACAGCTGCTGGTGAAATGGCCAGTCAAAACAGTTTTCTCTTGAGTGCTGTCCGTTTTTATGCTGTCTACCAGTAGGAGCCAAGAAAAGGCAATCATTTTAAATGATCCAAAGAGCAAAAGCAATATCCATACAAGAAATGCCAGATAAATAATGTTTCATTAACAGAGGTTTGTAGTTTACAAGAAGCAACGGTGAGAAAATTGTTGTTTTATTCGGCTCAGCGTAAAACTTTGCCGGATGATAAAAGAAATAGTGCTTGGTGCGTAAAAAAAACACATCCCAAGTCTGTGCTTTTCCACCTGATAAACAAAGTGCTCTTGCAAACGCAAGTAAAGATTTCCTCTTTAAAACTACTGCTTATGCTGAAGTTTCAAACGTGCAGTAAATGATTGCAGTGCTTGAATCAACGCTGCATCGACTCTCTAACTAACTGTGAAATAAAGTACTGATTGTTTCCCAATTACTTTATGCTAACAGAAGCCGGAGATGACCACCATGTGGAAATTCACTTTAGTTAAGGAGTATCGAATTTGCAGAAATGATTTTTGCAGAAAATATTATGTTTGCAATGTAATGCGCAACTTATTGACTGTTTACTGCTTGTTATTTTATAGACAGTATGGTTATGATTTCAAAAAGTAATGTGCCACATCACATGACACATCTGTGCCTATTTACTGTACCTTTTTTCATAGGTGAATGTCTGTTGAAAACGAATGCAAAACTGGTATGGAAAGATTACAATTAAATACCGCATCTAATATACGTTCTGGTTGATTTGTTACAATAGGGGAAAAAATCATGTTGTGTGCTTTAGTTGTAAACTGCACATTTTGGAAATAGGTTGCACTTGATTTGCCAAAACATAATGAATGTTTCTAAACTGCTTTCTGTCTTCCATGGCTTGGACAAACAGAGTCTTAGACGTACACAAGTTTTTTGCTTATTCGTTAAAAGAAATCTGTGTCCACACAAATGCAAAAACTAGGTATGAAGGGCTGTTAATAGCATGCCAGACCAACAAATGCTGATATATTGATAACCGTAAAGCCATGTTGGCCAATCAGAAGCCATTGCAAAGTTTTCCCTCAGCACATCACAGCCAAAAAAACTCCGGATTCACCGTCTACATTACAACGCTAAAACCAATCTACAAAAATCTTCACCCTGGCAGGAGTTTAATAAAAAAAAAAAAACTAGGGCTGCTAAAAGATTAATCGCATACAAGTTTATTAAAACTTAATAAAAATAAAAGTTTATTATATATATATATATATATATATATATATATATATATATATATATAAATCCTAAAGGATTATTAGGAACACCTGTTCAATTTCTTATTAATGCAATTATCTAATAAACCAATCACATGGCAGTTGCTTCAATGCATTTAGGGGTGTGGTCCTGTTCAAGACAGTCTTCTGAACTCCAAACTGAATGTCAGAATGGGAATGAAAGGTGATTTAAGCAATTTTAAGCGTGGCATGGTTGTTGGTGACAGACGGGCCAGTCTGAGTATTTTACAATCTGCTCAGTTACTGGGATTTTCACGCACAACCATTTCTAGGGTTTACAAAGAATGCTGTGAAAAGGGAGAAACATCCAGTATACGGCAGTCCTGTGGGCGAAAATGCCTTGTTGATGCTAGAGGTCAGAGGAGAAAGGGCCGACTGATTCAAGCTGATAGAAGAGCAATTTTGACTGAAATAACCACTCGTTACAACCGAGGTATGCAGCAAAGCATTTGTGAAGCCACAACACGCACAACCTTGAGGCGGATGGGCTACAACAGCAGAAGACCCCACAGTGTACCACTCATCTCCACTACAAACAAATAGGAAAAAGAGGCTACAATTTGAACGAGCTCCGCAAAATTGGACAGTTGAAGACTTGAAAAATGTTGCTTGGTCTGATGAGTCTCGATTTCTGTTAATACAGTCAGAATTTGGCGTAAACAGAATGAGAACATGGATCCATTATGCCTTGTTACCACTGTGCAGGCTGGTGGTGTAATAGTGTGGGGGCACACTGTAGGCCCCTTAGTGCCAATTGGGTATCGTTTAAATGCCACGGCCTACCTGAGCATTGTTTCTGACCATGTCCATCCCTTTATAACCACCATGTACCCATCCTCTGATGGCTACTTCCAGCAGGATAATGCACCATGTCACAAAGTTCAAATCATTTTAAATTGGTTTCTTGAACATGACAATGAGTTCACTGTACTAGAATGGCCCCCACAGTCACCAGATCTTCGTGCCCTGGACTAGGTCTCACTTGTAAAAGAGGTTACAACCTCAATGTGACTTTCCTAGTTAAAAACAAAACAAAAAAAAAACATTGTGCATCCCACAAATCTCCATCAACTGCAAGATGCTATCAATATGGGCCAACTTTTCTAAACAATGCTTCCAGCACTTTGTTGAATCACTGCCACGTAGAATAAAGGCAGTTCTGAAGGCGAAAGAGGGTCAAACACAGTATTAGTATGGTGTTCCTAATAATCCTTTAGGTGAGTGTATATAAGAGCAATCGACCTTACTCCGATTATGCTTAATTAATGGATAACATGTAAATGTGCAAAACAGTTTTCTTTAATCGGGGGGAAAGGTAATAAACAGCTCAGGCAAAATCAAATTGGCATGTGTAGATTTCTGCCCATTATCCCAATTTTGCTGAAGTAAGCGTAAAGCAACACATAAAAGTTTGCTCACAACTAACCCAATAATGGCCTACAAAAATGTTCAATTTGCACAGGGAAGTATTTTAGCATAGAAAAGGTGATTTTCCAACAAATGCACTTTTATAATGCAATTTTAAAATGAGTATTTCTAAAGTGCTTCTTAACCCATCTAACCCCACCTCTTTCCACTTCACCTCCATTTTGTTCAGACACACACACACAGCAGAGAAAGAGAACGTGCCCTTCATGGGGTTTTAGCATGTGATGAGATGGCCCGTTGTCTTCTGGAGCGTGGAGAGGTGGATTTAGGAGGTATCGATCCGAATCTCGACTGTATGAAGAAATCAATGCAGGGGTTTTAGACACGGGGAGCACCCTCGCCCCACAGCCGTCTCCTTCATTCGGTCCTGCCCCACCATGCCGTGCGGGGGACTGCTCAGCTGTAAGAGCAACCGTAAACTCCTCGCAGTCTGGGAAATTTCATCCGATTTATATAGACCGTGCAATCATTTACAATTATGTTCTCGGGTGGAGGCCTTCTTACTAAAGCGACTCTCGAGAAGGTGCACATGTGGTATAAGTGGCAGTTACTAAAGCTGGTGGTGAGGGATACAAATCAAGCAATAAGACAAGACTGCAGGTGCCATGACAAATCCTTATGGCAATTGAAAAGATGATGCTAATACTATCACAAAGTGACACTCTTTCAGAAAGAAAGCACTTTAAGAGTTTGATAGTTTGTTGAACAGTATTAAAGATTCCAACGCTATCTCGTGGCAATATTTTACGAGGTGGCTCATTCGTATTAAAAGTGGGGTGCATGATCTCTGAAAGCCAATGTTGACATTTGATATCATCTAAACAAACACACCCCTACCCCAATAGAATCTGGACCTTCTTTTGATAGACCCGCCACATATACGCAACCCAGGCAACGATGTCGGTTAGTAGACACGCTCCTTACTGCTGATTGGCTACAAGTGTGTTTTGGTAGTCGGCCCGACCCCCTTTTCCAAAGTGTTTTTCAAAAATCATGCACCCTGTGTTATGTGGTGTAGGATGAACCCAAGTGCAGACAAAGATGAATGAACACTAATGACTTTATTAAGAACAAAACAGAAAACAAAACCCACGAGGGGGCAAAATAACATAAACAAGATACTTTAACAAAAGGAGAGAACACTAAACAAGACTAGGGGCTCTATTTTAACGATCTGAAACGCAAGTGCGAAGCGCAACGCGCAAGTGAGTTTGTGGGCGGATCTTGGGCGCTGTTGCTATTTTCCCGGCGTGAGAAATAACTCTTGCGCCGGGCGCAAATCAATAAGGGGTTGGTCTGAAGTAGGTTCATTATTCATAGGTGTGGTTTGGGCGTAACGTCAAATAAACCAATCAGAACGCTAGCCAACATTCCCTTTAAACGCAAGGGCGCAAGTTCCATGGCGGGTTGCTATTATTATGACGGATTTACCAGGCGCACGCCAGGAGCGGTTCACAGCCGAGGAGACCGACATCCTTGTACGGGGGAATCCCACGCTTGCCAGCATAAATCGGGCACGCCGTGTAACGGGAGGTGGATCTGCCTCAGGACTTGACGCCAGCAGAGGACATCGCTGCGTCCACCCTCACCGCTGAAAGGGTTTGGGGGCTTTGAAATCGGACCCAAGAAACGCAAGCAAGGTCCAACCCCAAAGTACTCTTACAAATCAAGTTCATATACATTAAGGTTTCTTATGAAAACATTTTAACTATTATTTACATAAAATAAACGTAATACAGCCACACAACAAAGTTATGAAAATATTTTAATCGTTATTTGCATGAGAATAAATAAAAACTATCACCACAATGCTCACCACTATGATTCCCCTTATCTCGTGTATTAATATTTTTAAGTGTAACAATTTATGATTTGCAAAAATAACTGTTGTATCTGTGTAGATTAGATAAGCAAAGTGTGTGCGCGTTGTGCAGGCTATACATTATGGTCAAGCATGCGCCCTTAAAATAGCATAATGAACCACGCGCAACGCGCCACTGACTTTAGACTTTTTTTTTTGGTTAGTAGCGCAATTGTTTTTTGAAACTGCAAAATAGCATAAGAGATGGTTTGCGCCGCAACACGCCTCCTTTTTGCGCTGAACCGCCCAGGGAGCGCAAGTTCATTCCCTAGTTTGCTGACGTGCATCTGTGGAGGGAAAAACCCCGCTGTGCGCCGGCGCAAAATACGAATGATACATGCGTCACTGACAAAGTCAATTGCGCTGGGTGCAAGATAGGGCCCTAGATCTTAATAGTGATGGTCGTTTTCGAAGCACTGCTTCATGAGGCTTCGAAACATTTACAAATCTTTTGTTTCGAATCAGTGGTTCGAAGCGTGTTTCAAACTGGCCCAAGTCACGTGATTTTAGCAAACGAGGCTTCATTACGTCATAACTGTTTCGAAACGTTTCGAAAATCCGACGATTCACCACTAGGGGGAGTTGATCACATGACCAGTGTCTAATATGTTTCGGTGAACTCGGGTCAGTTTTATTATAAAAGTTCATAAAACATTTATCCTTCTGACTAATTACACTGCCATTTTGTCTATTTATTGTTTATAGACAAATTTAATGACAAAAATGTGCATAATTAAAAGGGTAGTTAGTTTTAATGATTTGTTTGCCCTAAATAAAACAAAAAACACATAATACACTTTTAACTATGTCTTAATTAAGTTAAATAATTTTTTTAAACATATTTTAATAAAAATCTTGCTATTTTTTGTAAAAAAAAAAAGTCTAAAATGTTTGGCCATATCTGCTTTACACTATTTTGACCAGCAGGGGTCGCCAGCGTGTGTGCTGTTTCGAACTGCTTCGAAAAACTGAATCAATTTTCGAAGCAATTGGTTCATTTGATTCGAAGCTTCGAAAAGCTTCGTTTCTCCCATCACTAGATCTTAACTACACTTAACACTAGACAGGGTGACACTGAACAATAAACTAGACTAAATACAATAAACACTACTAGACTAGACTTCAACGACAATGTACTCACAGGTTTTAGGAACAATGCACAAGCACAGGACAACAAACACAAGGATCTTAAATAGAGGACAACTAATGAGGGCAACAGGTGACAGGAATTAAACAATAATGAGGAGGAAGACAAGGGAGCGGGGTAAAAGAGACAAGACACTGGGAACACGTGGTCTAGTAAATCAATACTAAGACCACGTGAACCCACAGAAAACATGGGTCTGTCATGATTCTGCCACAAGACTAGATTAAACAAAGGACAAGATGGCAGAACCATGACACCCTGCCTTTAATTCGTATGACCACATTCATACATTTTTGGCCGATTCTCCCTTTGCCCCATGATGTTGGTGTTAGGTGTGGGCTTTTGTTATTGTACTATTTTTGATAATCATACATTTTTGCATGAATAACTTTGTATAAACTGAATTCTACAAAAACATACTAAATAAATTAATAATAATTAATAACCAAACCTGCCCCTAAACCCAATGGCATAGGGGCAAAAGCAAACCAGAAAAAAAAAAAAAAAATTTGTTCATACAAATTCATAAAAATTAGCCCCCACTGTAAAATATATAAACTAGCAGCCTTTTTTTCTTGATTTCTCCTTGACTTTAATATGAACTCTCTTTGCATTTAGCGATCTGTTTAGCTGGATCCTGGTGAGAAGTGTCTGAGTATTTTGTAAGACTCGCTCACAGAAGGAGTGCAGAGGAGGCTGAAAGTGTTTCTACCTGGAGGAGAGACACTCCACTGAATTACAGCGACAACTCCAATCAGGATGCTAAAATTACAAAAGATGAAGGGTCACCACGGCAACCATTGGAGGCAGACAGTAAAGCAGGTGCGACTTCAGTACAAACCAAGTTTAAGTTGAAGGCATTAAATATTTTTCCCACAATGCTGCATTCCCGACAACTCGGATTTAGGATATTCCCCACTTGGAAATAATGCCTGGAATGGCGCTTTTATATATTAGGGCCGGGACTTAAACATTTTCAACGCATTTTAATCGCACTTATTTTTGCACCGCAGAACATTTCTCATTGGATGAGTTTCGGCAGACCGATTTTACTGGAGCACCAACTAGCGTTCATGACTTCAGACAACAACAAACCACAGTGAACATGAACGAAGAAGCTGATGAGATCGCTTTGGTTGGCCCCGTGGATGGAATTTTTTTAAATAAAAAACGAACGGATGGAAGCGTCGATAAGAGCATGGTTGTGTGTAAGCTATGCAACAAGGAATTTACATATCACCCGCAGCACATCGAGCCTCAAGTATCATCTCAATGCAAAACATATAGCAGCTAGCGTTGACGTTAGCCCGACTCCGGGTACAACGACTTGGTTGAACAAAAATAAACAATATTTTGTTGCTTAAGCTTATGTATTCACTCATTATTCATGGTATACTAAAAATCCATGTGAATTTCGATTAATTAATTACAAAGCCTCTAATTAATTAGATTATTTTTTTTAATCGAGTCCCGGCCCTAATATATATATATATATATATATATATATATATTTTTTTTTTCTTTTTTTTTTTTTTGAATAATGCAGAATAAAAACAGACTTGCACACTTTTGTATGATGCCAATATGTACTTACAGTTTATCACATGTAGGCTACTCAAAGCCATTTGCTAGAAAACAACAAAATTAACAAAAACAGCCTACTGAATGAAAAAAAAAATACAAATAAACTACCTCTGCAGTTTGCAGTATAGATTCTGTGCACAGGCTGTGTCCGAAATCTTTAAAGTTCTGCATTCAAAGGCATGATGCCATCAAGGCATGTCCAAATCCAATGTTTGGTTTGCTTCCTGTCTCCTATAATACCTTTATTGTCCTGTCCCACAATTCTATTCATGCGCGTACACAGGGAATGCCAGCAGCTTCAGTCCCACTCCTAGCCATTAGTGGTCAGCGTGATGCCACAGATGACATATACGTCCTTTTGGTGTGTATGATGATTGGTCGAGCTTGGTCGAGTCGAAAAAAATAAAATGGTGGCCAAGAAAGCAGCTGGAGCACAAATATATTTTTTTACTTTTTGCTCCTTTTAAATTGCATTTCTAGAGAGAAGTTATCAAATGTGGGAATATTTATCACAAAGGCGTGCTCTGTTTATAACAGAATTCCGTTATGCTGCCTAAGAAGGCTGTCTGAATGAGTTTTCTGAAGCTGCCTTTATGCCTCATGAGCAGTGTTGGGGGTAACACATTACAAGTAACACACATTACGTAATAATATACCTTTTCTGAAGTAACGAGTAAAGTAACGCATTACTTTATAAATGTACACATTAATATTTGAGTAACTTTTTAAAAAAGTAATGCTAGTTACTTTTCAGTTTAATTAATTTAATCTAAAAATAATAAAATTAAAAGTAATGTACTGAATTAAACTTATTTAACAAATTAACGTAGAATTACGCATTCTGTGCACCTGAGCGAGAACAGTTTGAGTCAGAAACGGAGATGGCAGGACAGAGATTGACATTTTTACAATCATTAAAACACCTGCAAAGCCTGAAAGAGATCAAGCCTTAGCTAAGTAAGAAAAATTTACGCAAAAGTAACTTAAAAGTAATGTAAGCATTACTTTCCATGAAAAGTAACTAAGTAACGCAATTAGTTACTTTTTGGGGCAGTAACATTCCCGCGGCGCAGAAGAGGCGTTCGGCGCGGAAGACGTGTTTCCGCCTCATTCGCGCGTGAAGCTCGCGCGAAAGGGGCGAATTGAGCGTTGTGCACGTTACGCGCGAATTGTGCTTTTGTGCATTTTGCGGTTCACGCGAATTTGCGGCTGAAGCCCGAGTTGAAAAATTTGAACTTTGGCGGAATTTGGCGCCGCGTTAACCAATCAGGAGCCTGCCTGCTGCTGTGGTGGCAGCCCCGCCCGGAGTCACTCACTCAACCAAGGCTTGATATTGTCCCTGCGCAGTCACCCAGAGCTATACGACACAAGTTCTTATTTCTATAGAGGAGACAGGAATAAAAAGGACCTCGCTTGGAAGAGTGTCAGTAAGGACTTTGGGCAACCTGGTAAGTTGTAATACACATTTCACTTTTGAGTCACGTGACGTTTATTGACCCGCGTCGTTTATTTTCCACCTATAGTAAGGTTATCAAATACAAACTGGTAACTCTCTCAATAAATGCACAGTCAACATAAGTCATCCTACAAACAGACAACAGACAAGAAGCGGAGTTTGCCTCTGACGCGCGTCAAATGCTTGCTTTTTCCGCGCATCTACTCCGCTCTACACGCGCGAATGCATCCAAATTGTTCAAGCGGCAAACCACATGCGGTAGACGCGATTTTGACGCCCAAAACGCGTTTGGTGTAAACTCAGCATTATGTTGTGTCTGAAACCACTCCACTCCCTATCTCCTATATAGTGTGCTATATTTGGTGTCCGCCATTTTGTAGTGGCGTCCGAAATCTGAGTGAACAACTTCATTCCCTAAATTCAATCACTACTTTTTTACCCACAATGCACTTTGAGGGTACATTCGATGTACACTCGCTCACTCACTATTTCCCATGATACAACAGGAGCAACGCGTAACTGGAATCAACTGAAGAATATTAACAGTAAACGCCACAAATTTACGTTTATACACTTATGTTAGTTTTTGTGGTAAGTTAATTTATACTTAATATATATAAAAAAACGAATTAAATGTGATTTTTTAATTTTTTTATTATACAATAAACATGACAAATGTGACAAACAGTAAGAAAGTAAATGTTACCGTTTCATGTTACAATCAATAAAGCCACACATGTGTTAAGGGTTTATGTTGAATATCTGTGAGATTCTTCCCCATATAGGGGACTCAATTGTCATTCCCTATATAGGGAATAGTAAATGAGTGAACGAGGGAGCGGTTTCAGACACAGCATCAGTTTTCAGACACAGCCTTCATCTATTAGTTCATGTCACCTGTGGCGTCACGCTGACCACTAATGGCTCGGAGAGGAACTGCAGCTGCTGGCAACTTCACCCTGCATGCAAGCAACCTCATCTGCACTATAATAAAAACAGTGTTTGAGATAATTGGCTCTTGAAAGAGGAACAAGAGTGCTGCTCTCTCTGCCTTCCCGTCTAAGTGGCTAAGGTCCATTAGCCATTGAATACATTACTGACCTCAGAGGACCATCTTTAAAGACCTTTAATCAAGAAAGTAGAGATATATAAAAACAACATCTCTTTAAGACACCATACATTTCACCTTCTTCTTGAGTATATAGACGTGCATCTGCATTCATTCTTTTTGATATATTCACTTTTCACATATGCTTTTCTTGTTGTTACTTTACAAACAACAAATTAATAAATACTGTGGTTAAATACAATGTTAAGTGTATGTGTACCGTGCGCGGACCTGTTTGTTTTTGAATCATGCATGGTAACATTAATGATGTCATACGCCGGTCTGCGTAGTTCAACATAACGTCAAACACTCACCCAGTCTTTACTACCACAGATGCTTGTAATGCTGACCAGACATCCAAATGTCGCCATAACCACAATAAATAAATAAATCAACATGATCATCGTTTTCGAGATCGATCATCGATGCCACATTCGAGCAATCGAGTACTCGTGCCCATTCCTACAGTACAGCTATTTTTTTACAGTGTAAACTATAACCTTTATGTAATTATAGTACAAAATGCTGCATATTTTATGCTTTTTTCTAATAATGTAAACATATTCAATACAAATATACATTAAGTTGTTTGAATATATATGACCCATACTATTATACCATTCTCAATGCATTATGGGAGAAGGCGATCGCTGCTGAGCTGTTCAGTTTCTATGGTTACCGTAACTTTTTTTAGCATTAAGGACAGGAAGTATCAATTTAATAAAGTATTTTAATTCTGTTGTAATTGATTATATCCGAGCAAGTCTACATCCCTAAACATTAACCTAAGTCATGTTGAAACACACACAGACGTGGAACTTGACAAATGCAATGTCAAAAGAATTGCTTCGAAATAATGCGACCCCCCCATCCTTCTTGTTTTATGATGAAAGGATTGATTGATTACAGAATGATGATTATAGCAAATGGCCTGGAAGATGGCTGTCTCTCTCTCTCTCTCTCTCTCTCTCTCTCTCTCTCTCACCATAGTAACCCATCTGTAGAGTGCCTCTCCTCTCTCCCGTAATGGCACAGCTATTAGCACTAATGCATTTCAAACATACTGTACTGCTGACACACTGCTGCCGAAAAGGCATCTCTCTCTCTCTCTCTCTCTCTCTCTCTCTCTCTCTCTTATTTTTGGGGCCTATCCTTCTTCCACAGCATCCATTCAAACACATCTAATCAGACAGACCTTGGTTTCCTTCCAGCTCTTTAAGTTTACATCGATCGATACGAGCACAGGTACACGTGTACCTGTCGCAGCTAATGTTTGTGCTCACTACAGGTGTAACTATAGTGAAGCATTCATTTTTAATAAACACAGCCATAGGCGCGGATTTCTTTTTCCGCCGGTGGGTGCTCGGCGGCACGTCATCACGCAATGCTTAGGTTGCATAGCAACGGCAGACGCTACGGGAGTGTCCAAGCGCTCTGTAAAGAATTAGGAAGGCAGCGCACGGTTTTCCACACAATTTTTAAAAGTTAAATGTGAGGCACCCCTTATTCAGCTTATTCATCAAAGCATTGTAGATTTTACAACTCATGAGATGCACCAATCAGAGAGGCTTCTGAATTTCGAATGCATTTTTATTTAAAATTAATTGAGCATATCTGTCAAGTGGGTGCCCGGCCATTTTGGTGTAATAATTTATAATTATTAGTCTATGCCCATAAATGCATTTGGCCAATTTTTTCCATCAAGATATATTTTATACTCAGCCCTGTCTCACGAAATTTCGTTATATAGTCACGTAATTTTTGTATTATTTTTTTGCGATATTATCATGAATTTCCACGTTTTTCGTGATCGTATAACGAATTCCTGTTTTTGTGTGATTATCACGTATTGGTTACTCAACTGTTTTGTCCTACTGTATTTTCTTACCATTGTTGCTTCGGTTTAGGGTAAGATTTACAGAAAATGACATCCCTACCCAAATCTAACCCTAACGCCAGGCGACATATAAAAAAATAAATGAGAAAAAATAGTATAAACCAACGTATAAAGTGACATTGTAATGCAAGCACCAAATCTAACCCTAAACCGAAGCGAAAATGGTTTAAAAATAGGAAAAAGCTGTTGAGTAACCAATACGTGATAATCACACGAAAATTCGTTATACGATCACGAAAAAATGCGGAAATTTGTGATAATATCATGAAAAAAGAAAAAAAAATTATGTGACTATATCACGAAACCTTGTGAGACTGGGTAGTTTATACTTTTTAGTAGCATTTTACAACACAAGCATTATGTTTTATGACAGTGTGGTCTTAAAGAGCACATGTTTCAATGCTAAAAACAACGTTATTTTGTGTATTTGGTATAATACAATGTTTTTTTTTTGCGTGGTTTGAAAGATTCGCTCACACTGCAATGTTAACAGGAGTTAAGTTACAGGCTGTGAGTCCAAGCGGGAGGAATTATGATAATATCGGTCTTGTCTTGGATCATTGGTGCTCTTTAAAGTAAAAAAAAATAGTCACATAACTAGCAAAAATATTAAAATTAAATCTGTTTATTATTATTAACCTTATTATAGTTGTTGTGATTGGTATTATTGTGATATACATATATTAGGGTTTGACTTTGATGTGTACAGTAGTTGATAAAACGTTTATTTTAAGTTGTGCTGCAGTAGTCAGCACACGAACAAGTTAACACAGATTTACCATAAACGTCCTACAATAAATCACAAAATAAAATAAAAGAGAGTTCTTTTGTTATCTGATCATTACACAGACAATCCCCTAAAAAACTAAAGTAAAATTGAAGCCAGCTACAATAAACCCAGAGAAACACAAGTAACGTGCATGAAATGGAGAATCATTATACCCTTTCAATTTCAAGACTAACGTTGTTGAAACCAATGGTGCTTGACAGGCAACTGTGTGCTCTTATCTTGTTATTTAAGAGATTTACACATCTAAATCTGACAAAGTCCTGCTTTATTCTGCCTAACAGTTTCTTTTCGACCGTGTTAAATACAGTATTACAGTACACAGCAAACAATACAACCCGAGTCGAGGGACTTGTAGTCTTTTGGTAGTCGTTGCGCTGACTGCACCGGTTAAAACCAGACAATCGCATTAATCAGCCAAGAAATAACTCTCAAAGCAATTGTGACAGAGAGGCCGGCTTAAATGACCTTGAGAAATAAGACGCAATAAAAGAATTTAACGACTATTTCACACGCTATTGCATTCAAATGGATTTAAAAGGCCGGCGCACGCAGCCTGAGCCCGGAGAGCTCGATACCGTAGTCAGACATGACAAACAGATCTTTCAGTACATGGATGGAGACAAAGCAGCCACAACAAATATAAAACCACAACAACACACTATCAGAAATATTAATAAAAACAAGCAATTAATGACCATTCACATTTAATAAGATTTGCCTTTCATTTAAAAGTTTGCAAGCTTTAAAGGGAGTTGTGTTACACATCACAGAAGCATCAATGGTAGCATCTAATAAATTTAATAATAATTTAAAACATTTTTGCATGTCTTCTGGTTTAAAATCTACATCGTGTCAACATCACAGATTGTGATGTGATGATGCAACGGTGTCTCATATTTATTCATGAGACTGAGTTCGTATGCAATGAAAAGACGATTCACCTAATTATTCATAACAGAATGTGTTGTGTTTTTATGACTGACACTTCATTTTTAGTGTGTAAGCGAGGTAGAGGTCAATTTATAATATTATTACAAAAAGTGGGTGTGCTTTCTCAGAGTCCGATCGACTCGGATATTACCCACAATGTTAAACAGATCCTGTACTCGGAGTAATAGATTGGATCCCGGCCCAGCTGATCTTTTAAAAATAGACCCGAACCCGTACGTGTCCCAAGTCGGGTCTTCCATGTAGACCTCAAATGCGATGGTCCACGTTAGAGGTCTTCGTGGGTCCACTTAGATCCGAAAACCCCGAGCGGGTTCAGGTCTAAAAGTTTCACATGTGCCTCGGAAACAGGTCGGGTATAATATTAGTGGCCACAGGTCTTGGGTTATTTTTGAATATATACGTGTTTGCCAAACGGACCAGAAAAGACCAGAACTATCTTGCATGTGTGCATCGAGTCCTTTCCCAACCCTTTATCTGTTTACTGAGAGCGTTTATGAAATTGTGTTAATTTTCGTTGAGCCAGACCTGTCAATCAATTTCGAATGCATATTTTAGTGGTTACCTTGGTGTTGTCCTCAGATAACAAATGAAAATAAATGGAGCAGTGGGCCAAATTTGTTGCGAGGCCACGAGGGTTTCTTTCTGTCTGACTGCTGCATGTGGGGCTGCAGACTGCACACATATCGGTGCCGTTTACATCTGGGTCCAGTCGGGTTTAAAAAATGCCACTGGGTTGGACTCGGGTCCAGTGGCAGCTCGTGACTGACTGTCAAAATAAGTGCCTGCTGCACACGCATCAAAACCGTTTATGATAAAAGAGACGCGTCTGCAGCAGGCACCTATTTTGACGTGACACGTGATGCACACAGGATCACTCGACGAACCACACACATAATGGGCTACATACATGTTGTGACGAACTTCGCATTGAGCACCCTCGAAAATAAAAAAGAAGTCATTGGCCACCACTACTCGGGTCAAATTCTTTGGGGTGTTTGTTTTGGGATGGGTCTTTCTAAAAAAAAAAAAAAGGATTTACGCACGTCAGGTTCAGGCAAAAAGTGATTCGGGTCTTTTCGAGTCAAGTACACTAATTTGTAAATTTTTACCATATTGTCCAGCCCTAAAATAGACTCAGGCAGATAGTTGGCCATCAACTACCAACACATCAAAATGTGTGCATGTCAACTATTTATTTTTTTGGGAAAGCTTCAAGAATTGGAGACAGTGGACTTTGGTCTTGTAGGTAGCTTGTAGGTAGCTTGTAGGTAGCTTGCATCTAGGCAAGGATGCAGCCGCGAGTTTTACCTGGTTTTCATTTTAAGTAAATATCCATTATATTACGTTTAATTTTTATTAAAAACTAAACTATACATTACAACCCATGGCTGGGTAACAACAACCCAGTATTGGGTCTTTTTTAACCTAGCTGTCAATATTTACCCAACACAAGTTTAAAACAACACATCTAAAGGCAATGCATTAATTAAATAATTTGTGCAAATTTGATTAATGTTAATACATTTTATGATAGCTCTTTTATTAGCACATTAAGATCCCGCACATAGAAATGTACTGCATAGTAGAAATAAATGGCAGCCATTAACATCTCCACTCTAAACGGTTTATGTAAAGTGGCTCGTGCACCATTATGACATTGAGAATACACACACGTTCAGTGGAGACAGGTAAAGGACAGATGCCGAGGACTTTCCGAACAGATGAGCTGTGTGCTTATCTATCACACCTGTCATGATAATTAAGTGTGTATGGCATCCGCGATGTCTGGCCATCAGGAGAAGCGCACTGGGGTAAAGTAATGTTGACTTGCACGATGAAGTACGAGCTGCCTCCACGGTCGCTACGGCAACAGCAGCCGGGTATTCTGGGAATCTGGGCCGATGATGTCACCTCCGTTAGCACAAAGCACAGATGGACTGAGGCAGGTACCGAACAAGAGGTTCATAAACACACGCAGACGGGCAGGTGTTCGTGTTGCAGCGCAGTTGGTCATGCATACATAAACATGCTTTTGCGGAAATACACTTAAGCACACAAAAAAAGTGTTGACGTAATAAAAGTTGTTTAATAATTGACTAATATACAAACACTCATGTCTAGTGAATGCATTTTTCTTATTTTGTTGGTCTTAAGATTTACAAGCTCTTAGTTTAGTTGGTAGAGCACTGCATTACAAAGACAGTTTGAACCCCAGGGAACACACATACTGATAAAATGTTTAAAGTATTAGTCAATTTTCTTAAAAAAAATCCAGATAATTTATTCACCACCATGTCATCTAAAATTTTGATGTCTTTCTTTGTTCAGTCGAGAAGAAATGATGTTTTATGTCATTTTAATGGACTTTAATGGACCCCAACACTTAACAGTTTTAATGCAGTTTAAAATTGCAGTTTCAAAGGACTCTAATTCATAATAAACTCTGTCATTTTTGACAAGACAAATAAAAAATATGCACTTTTAAACCACAACTTCTCGTCTATCTCCGGTCCTGTGACGCCCCAGCGCGACCTTACGTAATTGTGTAATGACATCAAAAGGTCACGTGTTACATATAAGAAACGCACATTTGTGGACCATTTTAAACAATAAACTGACACAAAGACATTAATTAGTATCATTCAACATACAACAACGTCGGAACGGTCCTCTTTCTCCACACTTGTAAACACTAGGGCGTAGTTTTGATACGTCATTCGTGACCTCTTGACGTGATTGACGTATTGCGTGAGGTCGCGCTGGCGCACCACAGGACAGGAGATAGACGAGAAGTTGTGGTTTAAAAGTGCATATTTTTCTTGTCAAAAATGACTATCGTTTCGATAGATAAGACCCTTATGCCTTGTTTGGGATCGTTTAGAGTCCTTTGAAACTCCGTTGAAATTGCAATTTTAAACTGCATTAAAACCGTTACGTGTTGGGGTCCATTGAAGTGCATTAATGTGAGAAAAATCCTGGAATGTTTTCCTCAAAAAACTTTATTTCTTCTCGACTGAACAAAGAAAGACATCAACATTTTGGATGACATGGTGGTGAATAAATATATCTGGATTTTTTTTTTTTTTTTTTTTTTTGAAAATTGACTAATCCTTTAACTTGGATGCACCGAAAGTCACTTTGGATAAAAGCGTTTGCCAAATGCATACATGTACTGTTAAGTTGCAATAAGTTGCATTGTAGGGTTGTTTTCATCTCATGGTTTAGTAAAATATAGACAAACCAAACCACTGGTTTAATTAAATTAATGTAAAAAAAATCATATTTGACCCATCCATGTGTTGGAAAAAACAGTATTTAAATACCGATTTGTTAATTTATATAAATATGATTTTACATAATGCTTTCATCCTCTTATCACTCTTATTTTGCATGATCTGTGTGACATAAAAACCTCTCTATTTCCTTCACCCGTTGCTTAAAGACTCGTTCACTGTTGCGTTCCTAATGTGCTAAAGAGCATGCAGATCTAATCGAATTACGCCAAGAAACAAATCTAGAATCGGCGAACGGAGAGAACCTCATTGAAGGACAAACTGTATCCCAGCATGCTCTCCTTGAAGCCCCTCCCCTCTCTCTATCGACTCTCCTGTGAAGTTTGTGAATTGGTTTGGCCCCTACAGTTCTTCATTACCTGCCCTAATTATAAAGGCAAATGAAATCAGCTCGCGATACATTATTAATGTCCGTATGCCATTAGGATTCAATTGCAGTATTTGCAACAATATGATATTTTCAAACTGTTTTCACGCCTGATTAGAAGCGAGGACAGATAAGAGGAGGTGCGAGAGGAAGAGAGAGAGATAGTGAAAGAGGAAGGTGAGAGGGGAGGAAGAGAGGCGTGAGTGACAGAAAGAGAGCGAGAGAAAGAAAGAGAGAGAGATTAAACTCTTAGTGAATGAAAAGCAGAATAACCAACAGCACTGAGGCGAAATCTTGAATTAAAAATGAGTCGAGATGGACTGAGCATGTTAAATGTGGCCTCTAACTTTGCGAAAAACCTAAAAACAAAGACCAAAGTAACAATAATGTTTAAGTAACCAAAACCATCAGAAGATAAAAAACAGCCATCAAAAAACATGTCCCAGTTGTTTCTACGCTTTTTCAAGATTTAAATGTACCTGCATGTACTTGTGTATGCATGCATAATATATTATCTAAGTTTTATCAGTGGATGGATGCACTGAAGCCCTGCTGGGGTTGCTGCATGCAGGATGATGGACGTCAGCCTTCATCCTCGAACACCCCATCGACTTTAGTGGCTAAGCAGGCATGAATAGAGATGGGCTCGCTCAGTTAGGAGGTCTCATAATTATTAGTTTTAGAGTCTTTTCTCAAATATCCCGCGGGAGCAACTGGGTTAAAAATCCATTTGTGGGAAGTGTAGCATGACAGAAATCACAGTCTCCCTGGAGACAGCCAACATCGAACAGCAGTGTGTGTGCTTCATGTGTGCTTCCTCCTATATATCTATATGAGGTGTCTGTGTTTTTAAAGATGACTTTTGCCATGTTAAATCGAAAAGATTTGATATAAAACAGTCATATCATGCAATATGGAGGTTTTAGGTCATCAACCCCAGCACTTCACCAACAAAAAATGTTTAAGAGGTGACCAGGATTTATTTATATGTTTTTTGAGACACATGCTAGATAAATACTATGTTTTTATGGAAACTATTACTGTGCTTTCATTGCATAGGTAGGTACTGTGGCTCAAACCAGATCTTCATGTATGACTAATTTACAATTTTTTTACGATTGCTATTTTTATGCAGAAATAAAAATTTATTTAAGTTACACAGCAGTCAATTCATTAAAACATTGATTGATTTGAACGTCAAAAACCAGTTTGACACCTCATGAAGTTACTTTGATATTAAAAAGTGTAAGAAATGTAAAGAAATGTCAGAATTAATTGAATTTCTGATGTTTCAAATGTCAAACTTGAGCTTGCCCCTACCTTATTTTTTTCATGACAACATAATCTAAACTTTTTTGGAGAAATGTTAAAAGTAAAAGTTGGATCAACTTAAAAAATGACTTAAAAGTGAAAAACTGTATAATATTTAAACTTTTTGTCCGTGGCACGAATTTCTTCTTTGTTTCATTTTACGCACTATGAGTTTTCTCATAGTTTTCTCCTATTTTGTTACCATTGTCGCTTGGGGTTTTGGTTAGGACAACTTTCTGTTACATTCCAGACATCCTTACCCAAACCCCAACTTTAACCCCAAGCGAAAATAGTTTAAAAATTGCTAGGAAAACATGTGGGA
The DNA here is from genome assembly GCF_030506205.2 of Paramisgurnus dabryanus. Lineage (NCBI taxonomy): Eukaryota > Metazoa > Chordata > Actinopteri > Cypriniformes > Cobitidae > Paramisgurnus > Paramisgurnus dabryanus. The sequence continues at coordinate 31,892,794 of NC_133343.1, read as the reverse complement.
AACCAATACATAAAATTACACCCAAACCCGAAATCTAACCCCAAGCGACAATTATTTAAAAATATGAAAAAACTATGAGAAAACAAAATATAAAAAACACGAAAAAGAAAGTCATGCCACGGACACAAAAAACCCTATTTATAGAAATTCGTGCTGAGCAACACGAAAAAGACATTCGTGCTCAATGGCACAAAAAAAGTGGAAAATCGCGTCCATTAACACAAATAAATTAATCAAATATTTCGTGACTTTAACACGACTTGCCTTGAGATTGTGTTGGATGGTAATGGCAGACATATTAGGGACTGCTTCTTTGTTTTTCAAAATATGATGAAAATGAATTAAAATATGATTTATATTCCTTATAAAGGCTGCATTTTCCCAATTTAAAGACTTCTGTACATTTATTAAAGACGTGAAGGTATAAAGTCTAAAAAGTAACATTTTAAGGCTTTCTAGAAAATGAGGACAACATAATTAATGCAAAAAGTTTAAACCCACTATATCTATTCTTTACAACACTTAAACATTTTTTATAATCATATGCAAAGAGTTTAAATGTACATATATCTTGAACTTTCGGCACACACCTACACAAATGACAAACATTTCTACTTTTGAAAAGGTCACTTAATAAAAACTCTGCAGCAGTAATTACTTCTGTTCCACAGGCGCTGACTGAAAGTAATTCTTACATTGTTCTCATACTCTGATTATTAAGTTGAGCGAGATTGTAACCTCAGATCTCACTTTAAGATGTTTTGTTCAAAAGTCATTAATTCCTGCACATTTCATTTAGTCGTCATGATATTCAGACAGCTTCAGACATTGGACTTACTTTAATTCCATCTTGCCATGAATGTTCTCTCTGGATGTCTTCAGCCTCTCTGGCCAGCCGCTGAAAGACAGAAAAGATTTGAGGTTAAGGCAATTATGGGTAATGGGACAAGAATTACGTTGAATAGAGATAAATAAAATCACTGCATCATGTAGCACTGGAAAAACTATTTAATCTAGCCTAACTCTGAAACAAATGTTTACATAAGGAGTAACATTTCTGCATTTGGCAGACGCTTTTATCTAAACCGACTTCCAGTGCATTTAACCAATACATTTAATCAAGGGGCCCTATTTTAACGATCTGAAACGCAAGTGCGAAGCGCAATGCGCAAGTGACTTTGTGGGCGGATCTTGGGCGCTGTTGCTATTTTCCCGGCGGGAGAAATAACTCTTGCGCCAGGTGCAAATCAATAAGGGGTTGGTCTGAAGTAGGTTCATTATTCATAGGTGTGGTTTGGGCGTAACGTCAAATAAACCAATCAGAACGCTATCCAACATTCCCTTTAAACGCAAGGGCGCAAGTTCCATGGCGGGTTGTTATTATTATGACGGATTTACCAGGCGCACACCAGGAGCGGTTTACAGCCGAGGAGACCGACGTTCTTGTAAGAGCAGTCAAAGACAGAGAAGTTGTTTTGTATGGGGATAGGAGAAACCCGCCCAAATCAGCGTCGGTTAAACAGGCGTGAGAGGAAATAGCCACAATTGTCTCATCAGCTGACATCCCCATCGTTGCGCCAAGCGCTACAATGATGTCAGGAGACGGGGGAATCCCAAGCTTGCCAGCATAAATCTGGCACGCCGTGAAACGGGAGGTGAATCTGCCTCTACACAGATCTGCGTCCACCCTCAACGCTGAAAGGATTTGGGGGCTTTGAAATCGGACCCAAGAAACGCAAGCAAGGTCCAACCCCAAAGAACACTTACAAATCAAGTTCATATACATTAAGGTTTCTTATGAAAACATTTTAATTATTATTTACATAAAATAAACGTAATACAGCCACACAACAAACTTATGAAAATATTTGAATCGTTATTTGCATGAGAAGTTTAACGCAGCCACACAAAATAAATAAAAACTATCACCACAATGCTCACCACTATGATTCCCCTTATCTCATGTTTTTATTGTAACAATTTATGATTTGCCAAAATAACTGTTGCATCTGTGTAGATTAGATGCAAAGTGTGTGCGCGTTGTGCACGCTATACATTATGGTCAAGCATACGCCCTTAAAATAGCATAATGAACAACGTGCAACGCGCCACTGACTTTAGACTTTTTTTTTTGGTCAGTGGCGCAATTGTTTTTTGAAACTGCAAAATAGCATCAGGGATGGTTTGCGCCGGAACACGCCTCCTTTTTTGTGCTGAACCGCCCAGGGAGTGCAAGTTCATTCCCTAGTCTGCCGACGTGCGTCTGTGGAGGGAAAAACCCGCTGTGCGCCGGTGCAAAATACGAATGATACATGCGTCACTGACAAAGTCAATTGCGCTGGGTGCAAGATAGGGCCCAGGATGTGTGTTCCCTGGGATTTAACCTATGACCTTTGCGTTGCTAATGCAATGCTCTACCAGTTGAGGAACATGCAACCCTGAAGAAAATGCTGTGTTATTTTCAACACAGCATTTGGTTAGGGTTGTAATTTAACCTAGAGTATGCTAGGTTGTTTGAACTTATGGTTGGGTCAAAAATAAAAATTTTCTGAGATAATTTAACTCAGCATCTGAGTTTCTCACTGTTTGACCCAACACTGGGTTTGAAATGCCCCAGCAAATACCAAAAAAGCGAAAAAGTAACATGCCAGGTTTACATTTTTTCCAAAAAATTTCCTAAAACTGCATGCAACATTTATTTATTTACTTTAAGGGGAAACTGCAAAAAGGTTTGCAATAAAAAATACTTTAGACGGGACGACATCTTGATTGCAACTAATCTCATGAAAAATACTTTATGTGTTGTTTTTAACAAAACATAAGTTTTCTCTTGACACAGTTGTCAGAACACGTGGGCAGCTCAGCATGTCATACATTCATTATATGTGTCACCATCTCAACAGTGTGAGCCCACTCCTCTGCACTAATGGTGATATCTCACTTCAAACCTTTCTCAGCATGTCAACGTTTCTCAGACAGCATTTCTTTCTGGTGTGCTGCAGAAATATACATTCATGTACTGATTTGCATACAGCAAATCAATTTGCATACTTATACAGTACTATGCAAGTTTGTCCTCTGCAGAAAGTACGTATATACTGCAGTATTCAGCACAGTAAAAACACCAACATTGGGAAATCCTATAAAGTAATTCATTTAATTGCAAAGATGCTATAAGTATGTACTGTAGTATAACCATACGTTAGTTTCGATCACGTAGCAACCTTCCAGTCTCTCTCTTGAATGCTGACTGCAGGAAACAGGCTCCTAAAGGTAGTCAATCCTATAGAGCCCCCATGTTAAAATGGCCAACTTTACAGGAGAAAAAAATATGTTAACAGCCTGGTACAAAAAGAGTTTTGGTCGATATAGCTAATTTTGCCATTCATGAAAACTGTAATATTCATTTGAATTATATTAGGCTTTTAAGTTCTGCATAATTAAGGGTGTAGCCACTTGAGTGACAGGTGGATTGAGTACCGTTTAGCTGGGCGGGCGTGGCTTCAGCAACCCGCCACCTCATCTCCACCCACATTTCGCCTCTTCGGCCATTTCCAGTTATCTGGAAGTGACGTGCGGTGATGTTCTATCCAGATGCAATGGCTTTGCCCACTTTGGGCTTCAACAATGCTCTTACGAAACCTATGGGTGACGTCACGCATATGTGCACATATGCACTAATATTTGAATTTTCTTTTCAAGATTTGTACATTTAAAAACTGCTTTACAACCCAGGTCCAGTGGGCATTATTTGCTGAAAAATATTGCTTTAATGCACATTTTTACAAACGAGAACGCTATCCAGACATAACAGATGATGCACTGCATAAAATTTTAAAGCATAATGATATGAAATGCATGCACTAATCTCGATCTTGCTATATATTTAGGAAGAATTGAATTCAAACTAGGATTTGATTTCAATCCAACACATTGCAGAGTAAAATTTATGGTGTGTTTAACTGGTTGCGTTTGATAGCTTTAAAATGTCAAAGGTCTGAACTTAAAAGCATGCGAAGAAGACTGCACATCCAAAAACACCCAGAATTGGGGTACAGGTGCCGGGCAATGAATAATAAAACACAAAAAAACAGCAATACTGATAAATTGCTCCAATATAAATTTAATAGTGCAACGTCTCGACCATCAGGTCTTTGTCAGGCACAATACTTAATACTGAAGTTGTTTTGAACCAACCCATGCGATACTTTCTTGCTGTGCCCATAAAGGAGAAATGAGTACCTGACAGTTTTGGACAGCACCATCGATTAGTGCTTTTCTGGATAAAAATGGACAGTTGGAAGACAGTTCGAAAAGTTTTACCAAAAAGTAAAATAGTAAGCGAGAGTCTCTGGAGTACACACAAGATGCCGTCCATAGCGGGAGTCCATATGGTGGAGATTTATAGCTGAGATATTGGCTCATGCCTCTATTATGTCTGTACAGTAATAATCAGAAACCCAGCATCTTTCTTACTCACACATTACTCTCAGATCAGTTAAAAATACATAAGGGACTGACCAATGTTTCATATCAAAATTTATTTTGCTCTCTCATGGATATTCCAATAAAGCTGTGTCTTCAGGCACAGGTCTGGCAGCAATGATGGCAAACAGCACAGGTTTTCAAATGTCAAGCGAGCAAACACAACATGGACGGTGGGAATTTGCTGAAAGGTTGAAGAGATTTGAAATTTGCAGAGGAGGACAAAACCTGCAGTGAATGTCTTGCACTTTAGTCAGTTCCTCAAACAAATATTTCTATGACTTCAGAAGACAGTATGTACAGTATGTGCCTCTTATAAGAAAATAAAGATTTATCATGACAGGTTGGACAGAATTGTAATTTTTTGGATAAGCTACAGCATCTTCACACATGGCAGATACCCAATATTGCTTTCGGTTTCAGATTATTTAAGTTCCCACACACTTTCTTCTCCTGGGGAGATTCACCTGATATGCATCCAGACTCAACCCACGAACACCTGCGCCCGTCTCCGGGTTTAAAAGCGCAAACTCCCACTCACTTCCACCTGAACCTCAGGCGGAGCTCCAGGGCTAAGCGGCAATGAAAACCTATCAAAAGTATCAATTACATCCATTTTATCTTCAGCATTTAAAACCTTTCAAATTGCCGTAATCGAACTGCATCTTAAACATCTAATAGTCCTGCAACAGTAATGTATCTGATGCTGGGAAATAACCGAGCGAGCGCTTGAGAGGTGAACCTTATTCAAGGGCAGTTGCGTTTAATGGCTACACCATTAGGACTAATGCACATGCCAAATGACACTTCACTCCAGGGTGCCAATTCGAAGCATATTAAACACTATGTCTTATTGACCAGACTTGAATGAGGACATAAGCCACATTTATACGCCACTGTATGCTTTTCAAATTCTTCTTAAATCTGACGGTTTTACGTACTCCAAACAGATTAAGCGAGACCTCAGTTTAATGCAAAGCAATTGTATGTGTCATACATGTTCATATTACTATTGATTCTAATAAAACACGATCAGAAGAATACAAAAATGTGTGCATGAAAACATTTGCTTGGTACGGTTAACCTGAGGGCACTGGATTTTAATGTCAAGTTATATTGGGTGACATTTAGCTGTGAAAGACCATTTGATCGCTGATTGATGACCAGTAAGGCATGCACAAATCGTGTACGCACGGTTAAACGGCTGACACTTTTATTGTTCATAGCCTGACTGTAATATTTACAGTAAGAGAGCAATTTTCTCTTTTGGTTAATACGTAATGATGTGAAATGAAAGTTAACCCTGTGTTCATGTCTAGTCTTATTAAATGATCTGGTTTTATTGTGCACAATGCATCAAAATGTTGTAATTTTCTCCTCTGAAACTGCTTTTCTTTTGGCCTGAGGCTGCGCTGATCAATAATATCACAATTCAATCGAATCATGTTATGTGGGTGGAAAGAAATGACCATGTCAAATCACAAAAACATGAAGTAAATCATACTTAAATCAAGACAATTAGGCTACGTTCATACTGCAGTCTGAAACGACCCAATTCCGATTTTTTTGCCCCTATGCGACCTGTATCTGATCTTTTCATGACAGTCTGAACGACACAGATCCGATCTTTTCAAATGTGACCCAGGCCACTTGGGTATGTGGTCCTGAATCCGATACGTATCCGATCTTTTGAAATGCGACCTTCGTCTGAACGGCCAGGCCACATGGATCCGACCCGTACGTCACTGATACGCTACAAACGTCATAATTCTGCATTGAAGTAGGCAAGAACGATAAGATAAACAACAACCATGGGCGACGTTGCTAACACTGCTCCACATCATTAAATTTTGGCCGTATGGGTGCACACGTTAAATGATTTCACATATAACAGCGTTCTCCAAATATATTAATATATAGCATATTATTATAATGCTGCGAATAATATGTGAAGTAGCAGCTTTCAATAAATATTTTTAAAATGCGTTTATAAATCCAACAACCCCTGTGACCGGTCGACACGTCCATAAGAGGTTTCTATGTTTATAAACCATTGCCTCTTTGTTTCTACATTTAAAAGACAAAGCTGGCAATTCTGGCTATACTTTCGTTCTTTTAATAATTTCTTTATTTTATTTATAAATCACTTTGGGTTATCTGATTTAACTATTTGGCTTGTGTTTTGTTTCCGTGCACTTGAGGCATTTTGCACATTTGTTCTGCACTTTGTTACTTCTAACCTTATTTTATAAAAAAAAATTGTATTTATAATAAACGTAAATTCTGATCTAATTTAAGTCTGTAAATTTTGGATTGCTTTTCGTTGTATCGATGTTGCGCTATTGCGTGCTGGCCATGCTTGCGCATGCAATTTAGCCGAACGTGCTAGGTGCTCTTCGTCTCATATTTAGGAGTTCATCAAACTAAACATTAAAAAACGGATGTTTTTCGACGGGTATAAGTTTTTAAAATGTAGTTAAAACAAACTGGTTATTTTGTCAAAAGTTAAACTACAAAACAGGTAAGCCGTTTCTTTAAATTTCGGTGCTGAAACGGAAAATATCTGCACCAAACCTATATTTATGCCTGACACGACTGTCTTCGTGTGTTCACTTTCAAATGATAGCAAAGAGATTCCTGAAATAAATAATATCATCAGGTCTTTCTGTATCTAAAGTGAATACAGAGATGATCAAAGTCAAAGCAAGGAAGCAGGTATTTCTATGCTAAATAATAACGCGAAGTGTCTATAAAATCATTAATTTCAGTGTTTTTCTTGTTATAAATTAACGTTTAATGAATTGTATATAAAGATTAGTTTTTATCATTTACAGTAACAAACACAAATTATTTGTCTTTTCTCATTTGTCGTTTTTTTTGTCATGACTGCTTTGACGCGCTAAATCTCCAAATTATATAAAAACACTGAATTGTAGCCGGAGTTTCCAAGGCAGGATCACCTTTATTTTTTTTAGGTGTAGTTATCAAAATGTTTTTTGTGTGATGTTCTGTAGATCGTGGCTTTAAAATGATATGAGGAATAATTAAACAAATGTTACCTTACATTTTACATAAAAAACAGAAGATTGTAATTGTGCTGGCTCCGTTGGGAAAATAAATTTAATATTGCTAAAAGAGCTCCACTGTTGACTACACCGTTGTTGACATCCATGTTTAACGTTAGCTTACAAGTGACGTCCTTGACCGTGGAGTACTCTTATGCGCATGCGGGTCACTTCTGGGTTATTTCACGTTCACACAGGAGACCACAAAAGGTCGCATTTTATTGGAAATGTGAACGGCCTTGCAAAAAAATCTAATTTTTTCAAAAAATCGGAATTGAGCATTAAGCCCTGCAGTATGAACGTAGCCTTAGAGCCACATGCACCCTTTAGTATATTTGTAGTAAAAAAAAAACTCACACTTATATTACTGTAGTTTAAACGATTTATTTTATTACTGTAATTAGAATTTGAGAAGAAAATGCTCTTGCCATGACAATAAAAGTCACACATTATTTTCAAAATCTTAATTCCAAAATCATGAGGCAATCATTATTTTTTATTGTGATACTTTCGTTCACAAATTTCTCGCCAACTTAAAAACACGTTATCATGTTTAAAAAAAAAAAAAAAAAAATTCAAAGTGGTGTTTGCTTTTCTGTAGACAAAAAACTTTTAAAAGTGTGTGAAAAACGTTCAGAATAAAAATTTAATATGACTCTTTATCTTTGTCCTCAGTAATGTTTTCTCTCATCTGTAAATGTCACATCAATTCAATCTCTGACATGTTATTTTAAACCGCTCTGCTTTCCTCTTATTGCTCTAACTTGACTTTCTATCTCCGTTTCCTTCTTTTTATTTTCATCTTTGTTCTTGTTTTGCCATCTTACTAGGCCTTCACATCTCTGTGTCAGACAATATTTGGTGCAATTACCGGTGCTTGCTAAGACATTACTTTGAAACCTACACTGTAAAAGAAAAATGCAGCATGAGGTTAAAACAAGTTTTGCAATTCAACCTACTTTTTTAAGTTTTGGACTTGTGATAAGTTGATATAAAAACAAGTTAAAATTGTTTAACTTAATTTGTTAAGTAACATAAAAATAATGTTGATTTGATATGATTTTTGTTTTGATGTGTGTGACTCTTTTATACGCAGTTAGACTGATGTTTTGCACCTGGTGGATAATAAAATAAGCAATAAAGATATTAAATCATATAAAAAGACCAAAATATCATACAGACTCTGGAGTTGGCAAGTATTTACAGTATGCAAAACTCCCTAGCGATATAAATTATATAAATAAATAATATTTACAGTCGCTTTGGATAAAAGTGCAAATTGACTAAAAGTAAATTAAAACAAAGCAACGCCACTGCAACAAACGCAGAATTGTGGCTTTTTGCATAGGCAAGCATCACTCTCGCTTTTTCTAAATAATGTACACATCTCAGGGCTCGAGACTAACTTGTTTCCCTGGCTGCACTGGTGCACCCAACTTTTTTTCTTAGGTGCACCCAAATTTTTAAATGTATCGCATTTAAAGCCGCAGTTTTACAAGCACCCAACCCTGTTAACCCGCACGAGGACAGTGGCATCCTAAAGAGTTCTTTATTTACATGAATTCAAACTATACAGCATTAAAAAGCATTAAGACTTAAGATTCAGTTTTTGACCTTTATTTTATTCAGAAAATCCTACAGGCAAGGCAAGGCCAAATTGGTTGCACTTTCGAGCCCTGCATCTATAGCATTTATACAGTAGATGTTTGTGGTATTTTATAAATGTTTCAACACTGGCACTTTCTCAAAATGACCGTTTGGTATTATACTGACATCAAAAGGAACAACAAATGGCTTAGAAATGAAAAATAATGGCAGATAAATCCATTCTCCATATCTTCACCCTCCCTGTTTCTCTCTCTCTCTCTCTCTCTCTCTCTCTCTCTCTCTCTCTCTCTCTGTCAGTCTCTTATTTCAGGCATTCCAGAAATATACAATCCTCATAGCTGTAAAAATGAAAAACATTAATATTGCTGCTAACCAGGCACGTGCACAGATAGGGCTCAACCTGTGCAGAACACATGCCCTTTTTGTCCTTACACTCCGAAGTGCCCTTTTTTGGAGGTGTTTTATTATTTTTTTAAATATATAAATTAATGCTATTGTTAAACATTTACGTCTGTCTGTGTGTTTTACAAATATATTTATCAAATAAAATTATTAAAAAACTAAATATTTTTGGATCCGCTCAAACTGTCTGTCAAATCTCTTAACTCCGCCCCCTGAGTGCAGCGAGCTGAAGTTCCACAGCAGTCAGAGGCAGCTGAACGTCTTGCAATGGTAAATAAGTATCTTGTTGTCTGAGTACAATGCTGTGTCATTACGAAAGAAACACTAGTATGTATATAACGGCGCATGTTTTATAAATTTGAGCAGAGCCGAATTATCCATAGACGGGATTGGTCGAGTGGGCAATCAGGGGGCACTAAGGGCTCCATACTGCAGCAAGGGCTGGCGCAAAATGCGACCAAATTGAGTTTTTGACAAAGCGCGAGCAGTTTTTAAACAAGTGTTCACCCATGTGAAGGGCACCCGTGACAACAATACGGAATGCACGGTCGGGTTTTTACCGTTTTTTTTGCATGACGCGTATTAATCGTTAAACTAAAGTCAACACATCTCACGCGAGAAGACGCGCCCGCGCGGGTAAATGTCTAGCCTACATTAACACCAAAAACATATCAGATTAGAAAGGTCTTAAGGTCTTTACACACCGGGACGTTTTTCGTGCGCGTTTATCGTCGACGTTTAACGCCTCGTGACTCAAGAACGAGCGCCAATGTGAGTGCGCACACCCACGCGAAAAGCGCGAGGCGCAAATGCGTCATTTTCAGAAAAACGCGTGGGACACGTTTTTTTGGTTTGACGCGGCGCGTTAAAAGTTGGCCGACCAATGAGATTGGCGCTTTTGTTCACGTGCCTGGCGCTGCTGAAGTTCCAGTAAAACACGACTTGGTGTCGCTCAAGCACAAAATGGTCTTGCGGAGCACGTGGAACAGGTAAACACACAAGGAAGCATCGAGGCTGTGGAGGTTTATGAAGGTGTCGGAGTTCCTCACAACAGTGTAAATGAACAGGGAGTATGAAATAGACAGTCCAGTAGTGTATTGAACGGACCAGTAGTGCAAATTTACATTATAACTGTGCAAGTAATAAAAATGAATATTGGTGCATTACATTATGATATGTAATGCACTGACATTGAACAGTGATTAATTTGTGTTCTGTGTATAGGTAACCTAGTTTGTTTAGTCAGATGAAATACCATGAATCTAAATTACATTTGTAATCAAATATTGACCTCATGGATATCGTGGCATGGCCCTCAGTGTGAAAGATTGATTCTGATGAAAACTACATTTATCTTTACAGTGTTCACAGCAATATTTCTGCTAAAAATGATGTGAGCAAAAGTGAGGAGGCCCCAGCAAGCACGTCTTCAGGATCATCCAGCACCAGCCGTGACCAGGTCCAATCTAAACAAAAGAAAACAGTCCGAGACAAACCTCTGGAGAGGTACCTCTTATTAAAAGATGCTAAAGGGAAAAAATTTAAAGCAGTGCACAGAAGAAAGAGGAGCACAGAAGGAGCGCTCTGCCAGTTTTTGGTCACACCTATAGATGTTTATTATATACCATTTTATTTAGTTTTTTTTTATGTTTATACATTCAAGAAATACAGTTGAACATGTACATTTCATACATATGTTTATTTGCACTACAGTTCACTTAGACTTCTATCATTGTGACTTTTTTGCTCTACAGTTCTGCCAGTTCTTGTTCACACAAATTAATGTTTATTATATACCATTTTACTTATGTATTTTAAGTGATTATACATTTAAGAAATTCATTTGAAAATGTCTAATTTCTAAATGTTGATTTGCACTACCGTTCAGTTGCACTAAAGTCATTGTGACTTTTCTGGACCAACATTTCTGACTCCTGTTTTATTTGATTTTACTGTCATGTCTCTGATTGTTATTGCAAACTGCAGTTCATTCACAAAAATAAATGTTTGATTAAAAAACGAATTGTAAATAACGTGCCATTTTGACACTATGCATATATTTGTACATCAGTATTGTTGACCTCTTATTGTTATAACTACATACCTACTTCTTTAGCCAAATCACAAAATACAATACATTTGGGAGGAAATGTGAGAAAATTGTTAACAAGAGAAAGTGCTTGTAAAAGAGTAGTCAAAAATACACACATCGGATCACCCATTACCTTATATTTTGTGAAAGAGCTTTAATTTTGATATAACGTGTTCTATCAAAATAGTTAATTTTATGTGGAGAGTGCTGATAATAGAATCGAATTATTTGATCAAATAGATTTGATTTAACAAATGTATTTAAGTTCACGGAGATATTTAAACACACCGTTTTCAAAATGGCAATTATAATGACTATAACACGAATGCACAGTTTGCTTTTATCTGAGAAGATCATGTTTCACATGATCATACTGTCAAGTAGCTGGTGGTGAGTCCTGATGGTGAATCCTGATGGTGAGTTGAAGTAGTCTTTGTATAGTTGCTGCTGTTAGAAATCGAGCTGCTACTAGTAATATCCATGTTTTGTTAAAAGCAAGCATATGACTTGTTATTGACTAGCGTGTGGCTTTCTTCTTCTGTGTGACAAGTGAGTGTCAGAACAGAAGCATAAAGTTTCGGTGCGCCCCCTTGTGTACCGGCATAAATCTGTTTTGTATTAAGCGCCATCTAACGTCCAGGGGTGAATTTGCACCTCACTCGGCTCAGCGCCAGTAAAAATCGTCTGGGTGTGAAAGCAAAAAAACGTCACGTTAAACGCCGACGATAAACGCGCACGAAAATCGTCCCGGTGTGTCAAGACCTTTAGACATCAGATGCCCAGTTGGGAAAACTGGATAGAGACGAAAAACGTGTAAAGGATACAAGTATGTACATTATATTGCCCTGTCACTCATTACAGTATGCAATCTGGATATAATTTATTGTATATGCATGTATCTTATGCCTTGAATTAGTCAAGGGAGTTGTATGATTATTTGGTTCATAACTTTTTATTCTGAAATTAACTGCATAGAGTTAAGTCTATTTAGTATTTAGTATATTTTTTTAGTAATGCAGTTATTTGCACCTTCAAAAGACCAAGGTTCCTGGTCCTCAGCACCAGGTAGGCAGATACATGTTGAATATGCTGATGGTATGGCTATAGTATAGTATAATCTCCTATTTTGATCTTTAATATCCTATTTCCCCCTCTTCTCAATCACATGCATAAACATGTTAACCAAATAATACAAATTAGCTTATAAAACCAAACAGAATACCTTTTTTTCTTCAAACATATTTTTATGTAACTTTATGTATGTAAGCAGAGGAAAAAATTTAAATTAATATATTCTACAATTAAATAAGAGCGAGCACTTCACAAACACATGACTACAAATAGGCCTAATACAGACAAACACCCAGGATGTAAATTGTTAAAGCCAACTTACAAGGGCAAATATCCTTTGCACTGTATAATGCCAAGCTAACCTTAAAATGTCATTTTTCATTCATTAATAGTGATTTTTTTCAATCATTAATAGTGAATAAATATAAAGCTATTAAGATGATTATTAAGTGATATTTATTTGGAGGGGGTGCCCTTTTTCAGTTTCAGCACATGCCCCTCAAAAGGTCTGTGCACGGCCCTGCTGCTAACTCAGGGTTCAACTTTAATTACTCAACTTAGAGAAAAAGTTAAATATGCATGCACGTACGCACACAAAATTGCCAGCCGAAAATTGCATACTGTGACAGTACGTCCTGAATTAGATAAAGTACATACTCATCGAACGTTAAAACAGTACGTTCCATATAGTATAAATATGTGTAGTATGAATGAAATTCAGACATACTACATCCACCATCTTGATAAATCATGACAAACGTTGTCATCACAAGTGAGCCATTAACAATTTAATTACAAGGAAAAACTTTGTTTCATACATTTTTTTTTATACGACACGCCACTCCTTCTTCGCTGGGTGACTCGGTGACTCCATCGAATGCAAACTTTAAAATCTAACTGGAAGTAGTAGGTCATTGGGTACTTTTCGTCTACCGTTTTTCGAATCCTATGAATTGGGACATACTCATTGCCACGCCTACACGGCTAGTATGATGAAAACAGACGATTGCATGTGCAAAATTTTCAAACTATGCATATTAGTTCATAGCATACTTCAAAAATAGTACAAGTAGTATGCTATTCCAAACACAGCCTCATGCTGAGATGTGCTTACACAGCACTAACTCTAAAGATCAGATGCATTTAGGTCAATTAACAGAGTTAAGGACTTTAATTCAATATACGGTACAAGAAGCCCAGAATGTAACTGCTGAAGTATGTGAAAGAAGAAGCTGACGTCTCTGTTGCTTTTGGATGGATGATGGCACAGACAGATTAATGCATGGATGGGTGGATAAATGGACAGATGGATGGATGAAAACATGCTTGACCAAGCCCATGTACAGCATCACAAATAAGACATTGAAACAATGACGCATCATATCATGGAAACCTTACAAAGATGGCAGATAATGATTTTATTAACAGATTAAGAACTGTGAACAATTTTAATAACTGTTTAGGTGGAAGGAAGCTTAGAAGAAACACTGAAGACAATGCTTAATCTTTATTGTAAAATAACTAAGGTGAAATAACTATCGCGAGCTACTACAGAGCAACTGAGTAACAAAATGTTTATCTGGGACTGTGATGATTCAAGACTTGACACATGACATTAACAATGAGCAGACCACCTCAGACCTGCCTCAGAACAGTGTCGTGCTCTCAACTGTTTGTAGATCAGTTCTAGCTTTCAAACGCAGGTGAACCCTGATGGTGGATCAAGGCTGGTCTTTGGTCTAGGTGAAGCTGGTCTTTGGTTTGACCGCTGAGGTCTGTCAGACAGTGAAGCTCTAAGCCCATCATTCTCTTCACAGTGCTCAGCTGGGATTAAACCCAATCACTAGAGCCACTGAGTCAGAACACAGCCACAATAACAGATGGGCACAGACACACACTGATAGAGTGAGAGAGAGAGAGAGAGAGAGAGAGATAAAGAGAGAGAGAGAGAGAGAGAGAGAGAGATACAGAGAGAGAGATACAGAGAGAGAGAGAGAGAGTGCACTGGAGTGGAATTTAACTTTCATGCTTCTACTTTTCTTCCAACTTTCAACCTTTCGTTTCCAGTGTGTTGAACAATATTGACTGTCATTTTTCTAAAAATTCCTTGCAAATTTAATGAGCCATACACACCAAATGCAAATTCAACAATTTGCTCATGTAGATTAAATGCAAAATCAATGCAAAGGCGCGAATAGGGGCTGGACGATGCGAATGACGTGAATCAAGCAGCCCAATTACTGGGAACATATGCATGACACAAAGTTAAATCGCGCAAGTAATGTAGAGCAAGGAACGCGATGCTTCGCATTTGGTATGTATGCAGCATAAGTAATTTCTGCATAAAACAGCATAGTTAGCCTGTACGTAACAAAGCATTCACATAACTCGTCTGGGTAATATACTAATGCCGCAATAGTTAGCCTGTCTGGTACCGAGCACATATTAAAAACACAACACTGTGTGACATGCAGTGCAAACGGCTCCTACGCTAATAGGATTTTGTTTCTCTCTCCCTGTCTCGTCCTCGAACCCGAGGACATTGAAACAAACAGACCCAATTCCGTCTGCCGTGGAGGTCAACACACCACTGATCTACTGGCCGTCCTTCAACGTGATGCCCAGCCGATGCCTGACAAACGACCAACGACCGTTTAACCTCCTTATCTGTTTACATACCATTTACATCCCTTTACAACCCAATCAACTTTTTTATTTATTTATACCAACTGTTATACCAACTTGACTGCTTTAGTCAAGAAAGTTGAAATCACTTGTTAATTTGAGTTGTTTAAACTTAAAATTATATTTTATTTTGTATATAGCGCTTTTCACAATTGTTTAATTGCTTCAAAGCAGTTTTATATTAATAGAGGCAGGAAAAAATACGGAAAAATCTTAAAACATAAACATCAGAATACAGTGATTAAAAATGTAGGGGGCCTGTACACCAAGACGTTTCTGCCTGCGGTCGGTGTACATGTATGTTTTCAATTGTTTCCAATGAAAGCACCAGGCTTTTAAAAATCACCAGCAGCTGGCGTTTTTTGTCCGCAGTGAGCATCGACACTCAACTTTTTTCCACGTTCGCCGCTGAACACCCAGAGTTGTAAAATGTTGATCTTTGGATGTAACGCTCAGCCTGTCAATGTCACTTTTCACTCCATCCAATCACAGCAGAGGTATGAATAAACAAAACAAAAGTATTACAGCAACCAAGGCGCTTAGCTGAAGAAACGATGCCAAGCGCTCACAGTTGGCTGTTTAAACGCTTTGGTGTTTTTTATAGCACATAATGCCCCAGACACAAAAATATGCATTTCATGTCATTGACCCATGCACTTAAAGAAACATGGCAGCTTTTTTCATTAGGCTAAAAACAACCAATACTAATTGTTTAAACTATTTGTTTCCATGTTTTGCTGTGGTTATTATCACTATGTAGATATCGTGACTTTACAATACTCAGGCAGGTAGCACAAGTGCTGACTTTAGCTGAATGGCCTGAACAGATTTTGTACAAAGGCCAAGCGTGGGCTGAAGGGGACAACATGAGGACAGTACAACGTACCGTACTGTTTCACACATACACAGAGAAGAGAGAGAGAGAGAGAGAGAGAGAGAGAGAGAGAGAGAGAGAGAGAGAGAGAGAGAGAGAGAGAGAGACCGAGAGTACATTAGAGTCACCTTGCTCTCTCTCTGAATTAACATTTTTCTGACCACACCATAATCATTTCTTAATTTGTTATTGTGCTTAAGCAAAAACTGTTTGTTTTATGGATGTTTAAATATGTTTAATGGACAAAAAAACAATTATTCATATGAAATCTTTTTTTGCATTTGCTAAAAGCTACAAAATGTTTCTTTTACTGCATTTTTAACAAATACTCTCACTAGATTAGGAAAGTAACTTCATAGTGTCATAATATAAACGGCAACAGAGATGCCGTCAGAAAGGCCAAAAGACAAAGATGACAGCCATCAATGTTTTTTAGCTTCCGACATGGAGGCGTTATCCGAGTCTATCAAGTCTCCCCTCCTGTCTGCACCTCTCTTTAATGCCTTTCTCTCTCTTTCTCTTACGCTTTTCATTGTCTGAACACACACGTGTGCGTTTTCCAGCCTAAAGCTCAAGGGCGAACTGTTTATTTTTGCGTCGCATCTCGCTGCCCTTTACTTCAATCACGTTCCTGTAGCTTCAGATCCGCTGCGGCAATCATAAAACGCTACAAGAAGAAAGAAAGGTCAGGCGGAGCGCGCGGTGACAGATATCTGTGATGCTGAGTTATTATATTTTTTCATATTCGGCGGGGAAAGATCCGCTGAAGATGACAGCGCTATAATGTCGACGCTTTGGTGAACAGACAGCGCTTGTGTTCGACATCGCGCGCCGTCCATGGAGGGCCATGTCTTTCTGTGCACGTGTGACGGCGTGTGCGCTCATGCGTGTCGTGGCTGGCGTTTGCGACATTCACCGTAACGCACACACATACGTGCATGTGAGCTGTGGTTGGGGGGGCTTAAATGAAAATATGCCGAGCAGGGCGGCTCTGAAAGCAATTACAACAGATTGGCAAATTAAAATAAAGGCCTTGAGCAACCATAGCGTGGAGACGTGGATAGACGTGTGGGTGCTGGGGGGGCAAAATTATTTCGAAGCTACGAGCATTTCAGAGCGATTCGACAAGCCCACCCCCAAAATCAGCTCTTGCTCAATTCATTATGGTTATGTGGGCTTTATATCACCAGTGGCAGAATTGATACAAGACCCAACATCATGCCAGTATAGTCTCAGATAGGACTAGGGGTGCAAAATATACATATGCAATATGATAATTCTCTAAGTTTGTATAATCTATTTAAATTATATTAAACAAATAAAAATTAAAATATACGTTTCTTTCTCTCTCTGTCTCACCAGTCTCAGTTTTCGACATAAAACTTTGACTTTAAATAACTTTTTAAAGAATTAAAGTTTACTGCACATTACTGTATGCGTATTGCGATATGAACATTTTGCGATACTCCAACTATTTGGTACATTTACTATTATTATTTCATGCAGCCTTGCATTGGACATAACATAATTTGTTTAAATGACTCTCACTCTGCATGCTTGAATTTACCATGCTAACGTAATACACATTATTAACAATGCATCAGCAATTCTCTTAAGCATTGTTGAGCTTGCAATATGTTTCATTGCTGCTTGGGTGTATGCTGTTATTGAAGCAAAGCAAAAAGAAATTAAGAAATGTATGGAAACCTTTTGATTGACCTTTTACTCAGATATGCACTGTATTGTATAGCAAACAACACAACCATTCATTTATTTAATGTTTATGCAAAATATAGGGCTAAAGTAGCATGACAATAATATAAATCGGGTGTTAGCCATCTAAAGGTGTTTAGATGCTTACAACACGATTTACAATGTTGATAATAAAGCTGTGAAAAGGGTAATGAAACACACTAGCAGTTGATGTTGTCTCATTTAAAACCTTTTATGCTAAGCAATCAATACTAACCAATATCAATTAAAAACTAAAAACTCACAGTCTAAAAAAATGCTTTTTTTCTACCCAAACGCTGGGTTGAGCCCTTTGGGTCATTTAATTAGGTAGTTTTTGGGGTAGTTTGGTGTTACCCAATCAATTGGGTTAATATTTGGGTTGTTATCACTAACAGTTGAATGAATGCATCCCTACCAAGACGCATGAACCCAAATGCTGGGTCAAATTAACTCAGCTCTTGGGTAGGTGCGCAATGCTGTTTGAATTCACTTCAGGTGTGAAGAGTCTGTGGTTTTTACACACCAGACAGATTTATGTGGATAAACTAGGTTCGTATTAATATATTTATCCATAAAAAATTACTGTTTACTAGAAAAAGAAAATATGTGTGACAACAGTCAAGTTAAGATTACGTGAAACCCTCCAGAAAAACGTGATTATGCGATCGCATGACTCAATGCATAATCAGCCAAAGTCTGCATATTTATGTGGGGGCCACATTTTTCAAATATGCCGCACTTTCAAATGCATAAATTGCAGATTTCCATGCGCAAAATATGTGGGGCTTGCATGACTTTATAATCCCTGCATTTTCGTAGCAAAAAGTCACACGTATCTTAGCAGAAAGTTGAAAAATGTTGCATTTACTTCACACAAGGGCAGCCATGTCCCCTGCTGCTATAGGAATGTTATGAAGTGGCGTAATTACGAGACGTGAACATCACTGAAAAGCTGCAAACCCCAACCGCAGTTTTTGCAAGTTCACACAATTTCATTGCATAAAATTTTATAAATATCCTGCATATTCCATTGTATTTTTTAAGAAAACAAGATCATAGATTTTTGCCCACAACAATCACAAAAAATTCAGCGTTTTTCTGGAAGGACTGGTTATTACATGCAACGCTATGGTTATTAGCGGTTAGCTTTTGTGATAAGTTTAATCGAAACGCCTCCTTTAATCAAAATCCGACATTTTCATCATAAATATATGACTTACGTTAGGTTTTTACTCCAAAGCCTGTAAAAACTTAAGCAAATATGTTGTAATAAAGGAAGACGACCTTTTAACATTTAGGTTAAAAAACAACCCATTTGCTGGGTTATAATTAACAACCCAACTTGTTGGGTCAAGTTAGTCCAGCATGTCCTATATTTACCCAGTGGTTGGGCTAAAAAAAACAATTTGGGTTGTTTTTAACCCAATGTTTTAGAGTCAAAAACAAAAAAAACTTGCTCCATGTAACCACACTAGTATCAGTCAGTGCAACATCTACCTAAACATGACTGCATGCACTTTTAAAATACAACCACGTCCATCTAAGCCTGAGTTTGGCTTTCCTGAATCACCTGAAACAGGATTTCTAACAGATGCTTTTGATGGTGCCCAGACAAATATCTGCCCATCTGATCTGTAAAATCAAAGAGGAGCAGAGAAAAGCTTTGAGTTGAAGAGATGAAGACAGTTCTCTGAAGGTCACACGAATCTCAGACACACATTTATGAATCTAAAGATCATGCAAATGGGCAGTAGATGTACTCCAAAGAGTTTGTAAAGAAAAACCAAGAAAGTAGTGAGAGATGAAGTATGGTGGGAGTGTGTGAGAGAGAGAGCTCTAATCTAAGTCTAATCAGGTAAAAGGCCCTTGAGAAATCCTCACGTTGCTAAAGTCAAGCCAAGAGAGCAGTCGATTGGGAACGAGAACAATATATTGTTCGTTAGTTTGTCCCGTAGTCGTGACTGTGTCTCGGTCACTGTTCAGTGGAGATCTAGGACAGACATTGACTTGTGAATTAGGTCTTAAACCTCACTGAAATAAAACAGATACTGGGTTCTTCTCAGCAAATTTGGCAACCTTGCTTCAGTAAGAAAAATCGTGAATTTTGAAAAATTATACAATAATGTAATGCTGAAAACTACATAACTAAATATTATCATTTCAAATATTATTATTTTTGATGCCTCCCAAGATGAATCACTTTATTGCTTTTCTAGCTGTTGTCTTTTATAAAACATAGCAAAAACAACAAAAATCAAACTCTATGATGGGTGAGTTAACATTATGGTTTTATTTTTCAAATTCTAGCAGATACAAATATGTACTACATTAACTTAGCATCGTCTATGTGATGGAAATAGTTTTATTGGCAGCATTTGTTGTATGAACATTCTTACACTGCACCTATTCATGTTAGCGATGCATATTGTCCATTATTCTTATTAGTCATTCTTTAAACAGAAGACAACACATCTACTAACTTTACTAATCACTCGGTGTCCCTCTGAGAGTGATTCATCTTGTAGGAGGCACCTTTTGAATTGTCATGGTCTTGTGAGATTAACTGACCTGAATTTTAATGTGATCTAATAAGATTCATTCAACACATACCATTTTAAAATCTTGTCCATGTCTTGATAAACTTCTCTCTTGTTACAAATCTCTCCAAAAATGCATACTACAGTCGGAGCCGATGTTGTAGTGGGCAGTGCTTTCGCCAACCCTGTTCAATTCCCAGATCCTTTGCCGAAAATGGCCCAAAATTTACTTTAAAGTCTGTGTAAAGTCCAATATTTCATGTGTTCTCAGTTTGTGACACAACAGTAAAATGTTATTTTAACCACGCAGCCAAATGTAGATGATTAAAAAACGCCAAATAAATAAAATTTATAAATAAAAAACAGGCACGATTCTTGGCTCTCAAACCCTGGGAGCGTGTCCACTGTCAGCGCTGAAACCACACCCACTCGCGGGAAACGAACACATCACTCAACTTTTAAATACAACCTGAATGGATGCTAGCATTTGTGTTAGGGTCATGCGTGGTGCCTCCAGTGCATCATCGAGCCATCGTTTAAGCCCCGCCCAAACAATCCTGGACGCAGAAATGTGGAAAAACTGTTTAACGGTTTGCTCCACAATTCAGTACTACATAGTTTACAGTCTTTTAACGTGTTTCCGCAATACACATTTATACAATGAAATTTTTAAAATTGGAACTACTTTTACTATTTGGGCAGTATGCTAATTTTTGTAGTATAGACGGTTTCAGCAGTAACAACATAAACAAGCGGCTTTCGTGGTCCTCATGTAACTTCCAGTAAAGTCCGCTAAGAATACATAACAACAAAGTACTTTAAACGTAGTTTATGTATATAACAAGCAAAATAACCGACACATAGATTACCTAAACATTAGTTTTTTTTGACGAGGTATTTGTTCAATCAGCTAGTCAGACTATTAAACAAACGGAAACCGGAAGTAAAGTTCGGACTAGACGCGCACGTGCGTCCGATGAAACCGTCTATACAAGCCAGCACATTACTAGAGCTTGACTTGAAACTGCATTTCTAGTATGACAAATAAACAGATATCAGCCATAATTTCTACAATGCCTGTTATGTCTCATTTTAATGCATTTATTAAGACACACCTGTCTATCATATGTTAGATGTGAAGGGCATGCCAAGCATCTGAGCTTCTGTGAGATTGCTTGTATTGTGACGACTTGAAGAGTGAAAGGAAAAGCTATAGCTGCCCTAAAACTTCAGATCTAATCTTATATTCTTATTCTCCTGAGAGAGCAATTCAACTCTGATCCATTTCCTTTATTCTTTAACTCTCACTGTCTTTTCTCTATTCACAACGAGATGTTTCATCTCTTCAGCTCAGTTTAAGAAGATCTGTAAAAGGCCTTTATAAACTTTCTTTGCTTTCATTCATCCTGCCCTACATTTATATTATATAAACTTAAGCAGTTCGCAACAGGGCTCAATAGTAAGGATGGACTGATGGCCCGAAGCTAAAGTCAAAGAGTTAAAAGAAAAGTGATAATGGTGTCCAGTTTCCAAAATGTCATCTTCTTTAATCAGTCTGTTGTTTGTCAGTGTTTATTATTTGCTTGCCATGAGTTTGGCAAAGGACCACATGTTCGTAGATTCACATTCTTGAGATAAAAATTCTTGTTGCTTTAAAGGCGGGTGCATTGACATTTGAAATCACCTAAACAAACACGCCCCTACCCTAATAGAATCTGGACCTTCTTTTGATAGACCCGCTGCACACATACGCAACCCTGGCAACGATGTCGGTTAGTAGACACGCCCCTTGCTGCTGATTGGCTACAAGTGTGTTTTGTTACTCGGCCTGAATCCCTTTTCCAAAGTGTTTTCCAAAAATCATGCACCCCGCCTTTAATAACGTTATAATAACGTTTAATCAACCGAAAAGCAATTCATAGTTGGGATTTGGGATGGGTTTGGACTATCCTAGTCTCAGCCTCACGGATCGTTGGCTGAACGCATGATGTATACGGCACACTGCTCTGGAAACACTTTAGCAGCTTCGAAAGTCGCCCTCTGATTGGTTGAATTATACAGGATGACGTGTGTGTTGCGTTTTTAACAATCCGCCTGAAAACAACGAAGCTGAAAAGCATGCGATTTCATGGCATAAAGACGTCTAAGAGTTTTAACTTGATGCAGTTAGTGGAATCTAAAAGGGATATTTTAATGTGTTTGCAATTATTTTTATGAACTTCAGTGACAATTGTGAATTAATTATTTACTGGTTGCACACCGGTCTGTTATTGTGGAGACCTGTCTTTGTCCCTAAACATGACGTGGCACAAAGCAAAACGTGATTGGTTGCTTTATGTGTCAGTCATATGGTCTCTTGGACGGTCCTTGGGCATTCAAAACGACCATGGTTCCCAGACCTTCAGCTATGTGAGACTCACTGTGTGTTCACACCAGACGCGGAAGAGGCGGCAAGCGCGAGTGATTTACATGTTTAGTGAATAAAAAGAAGCGAATAGGCATCCTGCGGCGCGGTACGCTCAAAAGGCGCGAATTGAGCGTTGCCGGGGGAAACGCTTGTGTTGAAAAATCGGAACTTTGGCGTTCATGTTAACCAATCAGGAGCTTGCTCTAGTAGTGACGTGATTACAAGAACCGAGCGGAGTCGTAGAAGCCCCTCCCATGACGCGAATTTTCCCGTGAATGTCTTGGATAACTAGAATTTCTGGTGCGAATGAAGCGAGTTAACTCAAAATGTTCAAGCGTCCAACTACGCGCGAATAGCACATTTTTGCCGCCTCTACCGCGTCAGGTGTGAACGCACAGTAAGACTATCCCTGCTTCCAAAAATGAAGTACTGTGACATGTACTAAAATAAATAAAGTACCAACTTATTGACTGTAAAAAAAACTACAGTCTTTTGCATCTTACTGTATAGATGCCAGATGATATCAGATCTAAATGAAATGAAATGAAATGAAATGAAATGAAATGAAATGAAATCTCATAACTTATAAAGTAATCATGTAAACAGTATATATATGAGCAGCTCGGCAGTAACGGATGCAAGTTAACAGATGTTGATGGGAGAATACCTGAGGCCGACATAACATTACCCAAGTGAATGTTTCATACACAAATTTAGCCTGTTTAACATGGAGAAAATATGAGTTTTTTTCTGCAGACAGGAGAACATCTGTAAACTTCTTGAGTTAGATTTAAAACATTACCTAAAATAAGCATTAGTTTATACTTTCAAAATCCTCTTACACCAATTCATTTATTCAATTCTGCCACAGAAAATGACTTCAGGCTTGTTTTACAGATCTACAAATAAACTTGCTTTCAAGAAAGTATCACTATATAATTTAGTGATAAAGGAAAGCTTGTGTCAAGACACCAGACTTTAACTCTTTCCCCGTCCTTGACGATTTATCTCATCAATAAAGAGGAAACGCTTCCCTGCCAATGACGAGTTTTTACGGCAATCCGTATTTCCGCTATTATCCACTAGGTGTCGCTCTTACCCTACTTATTAAACACTGAAGCATCCACATCCAAAAACAGTAAATGATCTGTGTATGTTTTGATCATCACTCTGAATCTGATCTCTAACAAAAGTCCTTCACAAAAATGCAATAATCTCAGCTTTTTGCTCAAATTTCTTTCATTTGATATATTGTATGTTTATATAATTAAAAAAGAAACTTTTCTGGAAGGCATTAAACTTTTGTGAAAATCATAAAAAATGCTGTCGGTAAAGGAAGGAGTTAAACATTAAGCAGTTTGTGTCCAATTAAGTAAATGTGTTGCATTAAATACATTAAGCAGCATTAAACATTGAATTAATCTCAGAAATGTATGCATTAGCTCTGGCAGAGTGAATGAAAACCAAACAAACAGCTTTGTCAGAAGTTATACAGAAAATACATCAGGAAAAGTGTTTTAGTAAGTAAACTCGCCGGCTGGTTTTATAGTGGTGTTTACAGCGGTATAATCTCTCGAGAGGAAACACGTAAGCTGATTAGTAGCTGCTCAGCCGACAGGATTTTAATGGGGTAGATATTTGCGTTTTCGGATGCCTAATGTGGACTAGTTATTCCATAATTATAAAATCTACATCCGAAATAGCTCTTTATGCTGTCTCTTGTAAATAACACAGATTACATAAACAGATTCACACCAGCAGAGAGTAAATATATTCCTTACAGACATATACAACATCAGGAAATTGTTTGAACACTATTACTACAAAAGAAAGGGGAAGCGTGTATTGCACCTGCTACAATGACTTCACTTCTGAGGAGGAACTTATTCATGGGTTTGAGAAAGTGTGAGGTTTGGACCATATGGAAATTCAGAGTTTGGTTTGAGCGAGAGAGAGAGAGAGAGAGAGAGAGAGAGAGAGAGAGAGAGAGAGAGAGAGAGAGAGAGAGAGAGAGAGAGAGAGAGAGAGTCTAACCTTGACTGAGAGAGTCATCTGACAAGCATCTGGCGGCTGTAATAATTTGGGAAATAATCTGCAGTGGCAGAGAGCCAACAGTCTGACTACTTCAACACACAGCGCCTGATCGATTTCTCCATTCAATCCTCACATTACATCCATCAGAAAAGAGAGCGAGAGACAGAGCGTAAGACAGAGAGAGAGAGAGAAAGACAGAGAAAGAGAGAGAGCGCAAAATGACTGAGACAGATGGAAACAAATGAATACAGAGATGAAAAGAGGGAAGCCACTGGCAATGATCTACTTTCATAACACGACAACAACTTTGCTTAACACTTCTACACTTGTTAGCATTAACCTTAACATCACCTGTTACCTTACATAAACTAACAAACAAGGACTATGGATCGCTCACTGCTATCTCACCACATCCCATTTGGATTTATGGTGATGGAAGATAATATGGACAGAAACATCCATTAGTCTTACTCACAAGACCTGAACCATATCTAAATAACAGAAAATCATATACTGTAGACTTGATGGTTGGACTCTTTTGACATGGGTTAGTAAGTAATCACCTACTGTAACAACCAGAACATGCTTGAAGGCACAACGCAATGCCGCGGCATCATGGCGGCATATTATGCATTGGAAAGCACCAAAAATGTTGAAAAAATGTTTCAACAAAAGTGAATCGTATGGTGCCATGTTTAAGTAAAGAAGCGATTCGCTGATCAACGCTAATCTCAGGTCCGGCAATCTCTAAAATCCCATTCACACAGCACTTTGGTCCCAGAAAATATCCAATAAATTTTTATAGAGGCTTCTACGTGATCACGAACACGTCTTGTAAATGTTCTGGGATCGCTTCCGGAAAGAGGACCTAGTAGCATTCACGGAAAGCATTCTGTGTGAACAAGAGGCAGAAACAATGCCGTAAGGGACATGCCGTAGTGAGGATGCACGTGTCATCGCAACATGAAGTTATGGTTCAGCTCTTAGACACAGGAATTTAAATGCAAATCAACATTCACGACAAGAAAGGTCTGCAAAAACTGGAATAAAGCAGAGATCAGGGAGCTCATCGCTATCCACCCTAAAGCTGAGATCATTTAGTACCAGCATGACAGAATAGCGCATCATGCTCCTTATGATCTTGTAATAAACTAAAATGCACGTGCATGGTTTCTCGAGAGAGAACTTTAGATGCTGTGGAAAAAAAAATACCAAGTGCAAGACTTTAAATACGTCACGTGTCTTTACGGGATATTTACGGTTTGTGTGTGAATGCTCGCACACATTCCGGAAAATCATTGGCAGTGTGAATGAACCAAAATCCTGGACGCATTTTCTGTGTTTTTTCCGTAATCTCTGTGTGAAAAGGTCTTTTGTGTGTTTCTACCCAGGAGGTGATACAGTCAGAGACTTTTATCAGCTCACAAACATCCCAAACATTTTTCACAGCTGCCAATAAAGAGGTAAAGAAGTGTATTAGAACCGATAAGCGGAACTATGTTGATGGTCTGGCATCCGAAGCAGAAGCAGCAGCAAGAAATGGAAATATGAAAGATCTGTACTCCATCACAAATACGCTGTCAGGGAAGTTCTGCAAACCAGGTAGGCCAGTGAAAGACAAGGAGGGGAAGATATTGAAGGGAGAGGAACAACAAATGGATAGATGGAGGGAACACTTTGAAGAACTGTTAAACAGGCAAATGCCAACAAACCCGCCAAACATCAATCCAGCAGCAGAGGACTTGCCAATAGACTGCAGTGTGCCCACCAGAGAAGAGATCCGCAAGGCAGTAGGCCAGCAGAGAAACGGCAAGGCAGCAGGTCCTGACAGTATACCAACAGAAGCATTGAAGGCAGATCTGGAAACAACGGTAGAGATACTGTTCCCCTTTGTTCAAGAAAATCTGGGAGGAAAATCAGGTGCCCACGGAGTGGAAGGAGGGATACATTATAAAGCTACCTAAGAAAGGCGACCTCAGCAAGTGTGACAGCTACCGAGGGATTACGCTACTGTCCGTTCCAGGAAAAGTGTTCAGCAGGATCATACTGAATAGAATTAAGGACCAGGTGGACACCCAACTCCGCGACCAGCAGGCAGGCTTTAGAAATGACAGATCCTGTACGGATCAGATCGCCACCCTCCGTATCATTGTCGAACAGTCACTGGAGTGGAACTCTCTTCTCCACATTACCTTCGTAGACTATGAGAAGGCTTTTGATAGCCTGGATAGGAGTGCCCTTTGGAACCTTCTCCGGCATTATGGTGTGCCAGCCAAGATCGTCAACATTTTCCAAAACTCGTATGGCGGTATGACGAGCAGAGTGGTCCATGGAGGGAAGCTTACGGAGAACTTCGAAGTGAGAACCGGGGTTCGTCAGGGATGCCTGCTCTCGCCCTTTCTCTTCTTGCTAGCCATTGATTGGATAATGAAGACTACAACGGAACATACAAAAACAGGAATCCAGTGGACACCATTTACACAACTCGACGACCTGGATTTTGCGGATGATTTGGCCTTGCAATCCCACACACGACAGCAGATGCAAGACAAGATAAATAGCATAGCTGCCACCTCCGCTCAAGTAGGTCTGAGCATCAATAAACATAAGACAAAGATCCTCAAGGTAAATAACATCAAAAACGACCCAGTCCTGTTGGACGGAGAAGCGATAGAAGAAGTAGAGGCCTTCACCTACCTGGGCAGTGTCATCGATAAGCAGGGTGGAACAGACGCTGACGTCAAGGCACGAATACGTAAAGCAAGAGCAGCCTTCCTACAGCTGAGGAACATCTGGAACTCGAAGGAACTGGGCCTAAGGACAAAGGTCAGGCTGTTCAATACCAATGTCAAGACCGTCCTTCTCTATGGTGCAGAGACATGGAGGAAAACAGTGGCGACGACGAAGAAAGTACAGACCTTTATCAATTCCTGTATGCGAAAAATCCTCCAGATCCGCTGGCCAAATACCATCAGCAACCATGACCTTTGACAAAAAACCAATCAGCTTCCTGCAGAAGATGAGATCCTAAAACGACGCTGGAGATGGATTGGCCATACACTCCGCAAGCCAGTTTCCAATATCACCAGGCAAGCACTCAACTGGAACCCCCCAGGAAAGAGAAAAAGAGGAAGGCCAAGAAATACATGGCGCCGAGATTTGGCAGCTGATACCAAAGAATTTGGATATACCTGGAGTCAGCTGGAGAGAAAAGCCCAAGACAGGGATGCCTGGAGAGCTCTTGTCGGCGGCCTATGCCCCAGGAGGGGTAGCAGGCATAAGTAAGTAAGTAAACATCCAAGTCAAATGTTAGGTGACAGCCAGTGTGCACAGGGTTCGGGGTTATCATTTTTCTTGTACTTACTTATGCTTTTACTTTGTGTGAAATTTGAGCAGTGAGTATTTATGACTAAGGCTGGACTTACACTGCAAATCTTGATGCCCAATTCCGATTTGTTGCCTGCATCCGATTTTTTGGATGACCCACTTACACCCACTTAAAAGTGATTCGTATGCGATATCAGCATTTACACTAAACACTTGGCAAAACAATCCAAGGTAGACATACTGATCCAGATAATCTTAAACCAGAGAGGAAGTAAAATGTCATGATATGCAATGGACAAAGACAAAATAATTATACAAGAATACAGAGCTTTATTTCTGTAACAAGACAAAAAACTTCAACATTACTCCATTGCGCTGCTTAAAAGAGTCATGTGATCGCAGGCGATGTCCACCAGAGGTGACATCATTTGCCAGCGTCGCATTTTCAATGACGCACGAAACGTCTTGACATGGGAATATCCAATCTGTGCGCTTACATTGTGGATGCGAATGTATTTTTTCCAATTCATTTCAGATTTATTTATACATATGAATGAGGCGTGAACTGATCTGAGTATATTGGAACCAATACGTTTGTTTCCTGCATACATGTTGAATGCACTTCCCACACCGTTGTTACCTTCAAATGCAAGGACCTTTCAAGGACTTTTCAGGTCCAATACTCAAATTCAAGGACTAAATGAGAGCAAGGTTACATCGTGTTACGTTTTAAGATACATTGTTACAGTTCCCTTTCGAGGGAACTCGCGCTGCGTCACTGCGCTGACACTTTGGGGACACCTCTAGGGGTAAGTGCGTATGAATGTGTATATCAAAATCAACCAATGGTGAGGCTTAACGACAAAGACAAGGTGACGCGAGAGCCAGGAAGTATATCGCTATCTGAAATATTGCCAAAGACGACATTACAGGGACACAGGAAGTATGGAAAGGGTACGCAGCGTCTCGTTCCCTTCTCAGGAAACAAAAGATAAATACGTAACCCGAGACATTTTCATGTGTCAAGCACAACTATGCAAAAAAGCATTTTGGTATGGATCAACATTCACATACAGAAGATATAAGCATTTAAAGTGAATAGTTTAGCACGTGTGCTTAAAAAGTCTAGAATTTTTATAATATCATCCTACACTACACAGGGAATAATCTAGATTTTTTTCCAGAAAACTTTTGCATAAAATAGATTCCAGCACTTTCAATGACTTGTATCAATGTATGTAGATTTTCAAAAACTTCCCAGGGTCTTGAATTTTTCCCCCCAGATTCACAAACTATCAAGGATTTCAAGGACCCGCGGGGACCCTGATTATAGGATGATGCATACCTACAGTTGATATGTAAATGAACATGTGTGTGGCACAGACCAATGCTAGTGAAATGGTTTAAAACAGGTAGCGGCTTATTTTGATAAGCTTTGCATAAGCTTGTAAGTTTGTAATCAATGAGGGGGATTAATTTGTATTATAGAAGGGAAGACAGTGGAGTCATTGGCACAGCTTTTATCTTGAGCTACTTAGATTACTGAAGTGAAAGATCTCAAGAGAGAGAGAGAGAGAGAGAGAAAGAGAGAAAATAATGAAGTAGAAAAAAAGCGAGAGGCAATCTTTAAGCTCGCCGCCATCTCAAAGGTTATTTTCTCAAGGTCAAAGTTGGCAATTCTCCTCTAGGCTTTTCTGTCATTACATGAACATAAGCCAACAACCAATCAGCACTTAGAACTCATATCTTACGTTCATTCAGCCACCGGGACGGCAAAAGTAACTGTCTGCTGCGAAACGCACAAACATACGGGCGCACACAGCAGTTCGAAAATTAGCAAATACTCATGCGACTGATTTATGCAATGCAAAAAAACTTAATGCCAATCAATATGATAGTCAGGCCTTCACTCAGTGAGATACTGTCGAAAAATGACAAGCTGTCAAACGGCGAGCAGGAGCTTGGAACGCTTTGACAGTGAGGATCTAAATGATTGGCTGTGGGAGAACCGAGCTGTGAATCCTGACCCGATGCTTAGACAGTATAAACTAATGGAGCAGTCTGGTATTTATAAGAGTAATAGGTCATGATAAACATTTATCCAATCTAATAGATGGCCATTTATTATATCATGTGATGCAGTGACATTAGACTTTGAGTGATAATGTCTGTGTAAGATGTGAAACAAATCAAGTCGCTGCCACAAGAGTCTAAGTCAACATGGCAAGCGTTATATGTCACTCTCTCTCTTTTATTCAGTTAGCATCACAGTGACAAATGCTCATCCTGAAACAATAGTAGGATTTAAACAAAAGCACAACAGGCAGAATATGCAAACTAGGCCAGTATCATCCACATTTTGTCACTAAAAAGCTATTTCTTACTTGAAGCACTAATAACTTCATTTGGTGTGATGATAAAGGAGATGTATTTTTTGTATTTCTGCCTGATTAATTATTATACACTTTTATATAAATTACAAGTTCCCTTACATTTTACAATTACACATTTGAAAGATAAATATGCCATTTTAGTACAGTGAACTCAATGTCATGTTCAAGAAACCAATTTGAAATGATTAAAGCTCGGTGACATGGTGCATTATCCTGCTGGAAGTAGGGTACATGGTGGTCATAAAGGGATGGACATGGTCAGAAACAATGCTCAGGTAGGCCGTGGCATTTAAACGATGCCCAATTGGCACTAAGGGGCCTAAAGTGTGCCAAGAAAACATCCCCCACACCATTACACCACCACCACCAGCCTGCACAAGGCATGATGGATCCATGTTCTCATTCTGTTTACGCCAAATTCTGACTCTATCATCTGAATGTCTCAACAGAAATCGAGACTCATCAGACCAGGCAACATTTTTCCAGTCTTCAACTGTCCAATTTTAGTGAGCTTGTGCAAATTGTAGCCTATTTTTCCTATTTGTAGTGGAGATGAGTGGTACCCGGTGGGGTCTTCTGCTGTTGTAGCCCCTCCGCCTCAAGGTTGTGCGTGTTGTGGCTTCACAAATGCTTTGCTGCATACCTCGGTTGTAACGAGTGGTTATTTCAGTCAAAGTTGCTCTTCTATCAGCTTGAATCAGTCGGCCCATTCTCTTCTGACCTCTAGCATCAACAAGGCATTTTCGCCCACAGGACTGCTGCAAACTGGATGTTTTTCCCTTTTCACACCATTCTTTGTAAACCCTAGAAATGGTTGTGCGTGAAAATCCCAGTAACTGAGCAGACCGGCCCGTCTGGCACCAACAACCATGCCACGCTCAAAATTGCTTAAATCACCTTTCTTTCCCATTCTGACATTCAGTTTGGAGTTCAGGAGATTGTCTTGACCAGGGCCACACCCCTAAATGCACTGAACCAACTCCCATGTGATTGGTTGATTAGATAGTTGCATTAATGAGAAATTTAACAGGTGTTCCTAATAATCCTTTAGGTGAGTGCATAAGATTGCAGATGAATAAATACTGGTAAACTAAAGCAACAACGTTATTCTTGTTGGTTCATTGGTTAGTACTGATGACCTCATGACTGTTTTGAATTTACAATAGACAAAGTTGTAAAACTGATCAGGCGTTGTTACATGAAAAACAAGTAATTTAACCTAAAGAGCCGAACATGACCATTTAATTTACTTAAGCAGACATAACACACAGCATATGCAGAAACATGTGTTAGCACAAGCACGCTGTTCTCTTGAACAAACCACACATGTCTGCATTGCCAACATGTACTTTAACTTTCATTTCCAGACGTCCCACACTATGACCTCCTCGCCTGAAACCTCGTCTGTTCCCATCCGTTGCTGCTCATCAGACATCTGAGGACTAGCGTTCAGAAGCAGATGAACAGCACTAATGATAATTCTGCAGATGTCTGTGGCCTGAAGGCCGCGGTGAAGCAGTCGGCAAACGGACAGTCAGCGAGATAACGGGGTGAAACGTAGATTAGCCGTCCTTGCGGACAGAAACCGGGGCTAATGCTGGAGACGACCTCGGGTCCAAAGGAATTTGTGTAGTCGAGTACACGAGGCAGGGCAGAGATAGCACGAGTACGGGACGAGAAGGAGAGGTTAGCACTTAAACTAATTAGGTTCACCACCGGACTGCTAATCAAAGCAACTTTAAAAAGATCCATTTTAAAAGCCAGAACAAGGCAATAATATTGAGTCAGACTCATTTATTTAATGCTAATTTATCAGTCTCAGTGCCAACCAAAATAATCATTTTTACTTGGATTGGCTGGCTGTAGGCATTTCAATCGACTCTTACTGGACACGATTCAGTTTTAACATTTACATTTTTTTGTGTGTGTGTACATTTTCAAGGCATTTCTTTAACTACTATATGAGCAGTTTTATGTCCCAGGGGTTAATTTCAATTAAACTTCTATTATGTTTTCATTTATTAATTTCTTTAATGTACAGATATTAATGTTGTACTTTTGTTCAAAGGCAGAATATCAATTAGAGAAAATATAGAAAATCCACCATAAATCCGAATAATTTAAATTTTTTTACTACAATAACCTAATCAGAATGTTTTTAAATGTAAAAATGTAATTTTTTGTTTGATAATGATTTATA
Source organism: Paramisgurnus dabryanus (assembly GCF_030506205.2). Lineage (NCBI taxonomy): Eukaryota > Metazoa > Chordata > Actinopteri > Cypriniformes > Cobitidae > Paramisgurnus > Paramisgurnus dabryanus. The sequence goes on along the minus strand of NC_133343.1, from coordinate 31,859,880 downwards.
ACAGAGATCTTCAACCTTTTTAGGCCAAATACCCTTAATGGATAGGGAGGAGGAACAGGGACCCTCATTACAAATTAAGACTGCATTTATATTTATAACACTTTCTTTGTTATTATTGCTTAAGTAATTTTCAGCATACTACATAATATTTTAGTTTAACTGAATACTTTTATTGTGTGAATGTTATGCTCTTCATTTTAAGTTTTTATTATTATCCTATGAATCCATTTTTGCCTAATTTTACTTTTCCAAAAATATTATTTTGTATTCAAACCATATTTGGAGTAATACCACCACGGACATCCAAGGGTCCCTGGACCCCCTGTTGAAGACCTATGATTTATTAGTTTATACAAACGGCTGTCTGTCAGACGTGGCATCATTTCTTATTCTTGGTCACAGCGGAGTCGACAGTGACAGTAAAAAGCATCGCTCGAGTTGAAATATGAGACCTATAAAGTGTTTAGAAAACATTATTCCTCAGCGTAGTCCCTCACTAGTGCTTTCGTCTGCCTGAACCCTTAGTTCATCACAGGCACATTCGTTTAGCCGCTTAAACAGAAATCAAAGACCCTGTTTGGCCGACCCCATGGTGCTGTTTGCTCATCAAATATGTTTTGGTGATATGAAAGCCTTGTGTATGCATTATGATCAGACTCCTCCTGATCAAGAGTCCCTGTGAACTACACACAGCGGGGGAAATATTAATAAAAGTAATATTCCTATTCAGAATACATATGAATCTCTTCCATATGCATGCGCCAGAAGACAAATAGTACTTTTAATTTGTTCTGATCAAAATGTATTACATTTTATTTCTTTGTGCCAATTAAAATCGATGTATAATATAAACAGACCCATTTACTTTCACACGTATTCTGATCTCAATAAAAGATTTAATGAGTATGTCATTGCAAATTAAAAAATTATTTGTTACATGTATAACCCTCGTTCCCTGAAGGAAGGGAACGTAGACGTCACGTTGTGACCGACTGAAAGGGAACTGACGATTTACCTCCACCTGCGAACCAATCTCAAGGGGTGGTCACACTATACCAACCCGTTCCATCGACTTCCATTCATATTCATGCAAATGCATCGGACGGAAAACGCAGATTCATGCGAAGATATTTCACATTTTGCTGCAAACCAATGTTCAAGTCTGGTGAACTCTGACATGCGAATTCATATCATATGGAGATATGTGACCAGTAGAAAATTGGTATGACCTTTTTTCTACTAAAAAGCAAATATGGATGAAGCCACTCCGCCCTTATTATCAGTAACGTCCGAAAAATATTTGCATGCTCAAAGTCTAGCATGACCGCCCCTTCAGTTTTTCACTAATGCCACCATGCCCATTCTTACTGCCATTGCAACTGTTTGTCAGAGGTTTTTACAATATATGAAAATACAACACAATCTCACTGGAATTTGTACGTATTTTAAAGGTGCCAAAGAATGCATTGAAGTAATCTGTTAAATTGTTCTGTAAATATTTACATAGACGGTATGTAGTGCTGGGCGATAATTCAATAACGATAATAACGATAAATACTGATCTGAATGTTTCCGATAAAACGATAACGGCAGTTTGATAAGTGATCGATAATGTTTACGCACTTTACCTAATGTTGCGCAAGCACTTCCGAATGCGGCACGCGCTCTTGTTTTACAATCACAATGTCAGTTAGACTTGAAGGAGTGGAGAAAGATGAGGCAAGTTATTCATTTATTAGAAGAGCCCTATGATTTTCGCGATGCGGATTTCGCGGACGGAATCAATGAATCCAAATGCGCGGAAACATTTTCCTTTTGTGTAATGTTGGACGCCCAAAACAGGTTAGTCAAAGCCCGGAACACAGCAGACAAAATAGGTACAGTATATTTTACTTTCTTTCAGCATCCGCCTTGCGCGCGCACACGTCCACGCAGCTTTAAAAGTATATTTACGACACTCACAAATTCAGGAAACTAAGTAAAAACAGCAGATCCACCACTGCACTAAATAAACTGTATGCGTGATCACTGAATTAAGTTTTCTTTCTTGTTTAAGTGAACATAAACAGCTGGATGTTCAGTATATTGAAACTTAAAGCAGTCTGTCTTTGGTCTTAAATTGACAGTAGCCTGCTGCTTTCTGTGTCAGAAATGTGTTGATTTATAAAAAAAATATTTACATTTGATACAGATTCCTGAACATTAAAACAAGATTTTAGTATTTGTTTTTGTCATGATCTGAATAAAAAGTAGTTATTAATCGGCCGATTTTTGATGAATTTGAAACCATCGGCATATCGGCAATAGCACGAGAAAGGCCGATACCGATTGTTTATTAATTAACTGCATAAAGAAATCCATTATATGTAAAAAATGAGTTAATGTTGTTAATAAAATAAATGGTGAATATCAAAAACCACCTTTGAAGGTTGTCATGCTGTCTTATTATATTTGTTTTAGCTTAATTTGTGCCTCTCTTATTATGTTAGTCAGTTGAATGTTAATCAGATCCAATCCATGTTCAGTAAAAATAATTTGATGCAGAAATAAACTAGCTAATAGACCAACTGTATAGTATTGTATACAAGTGTTTAATATCGGTATCGGCATCGGTATTGGCCAGAAGTTGTCTGTTTAAATCGGTATCGGCCCAAAAAAATCCTATCGGTGCATCCCTAGTTTAAAACTATTATTAACTGTCTGGTTTTTACAGTTTTCATTCAGGAGCAGAAATCTGCCTTTAAATTTGACAGAAATAAAGATTTGTTATTTATCAGATTTGATAATTATCGATATTGACTGATATGGAACATTGTTTTGGCCATATCGCCCAGTCCTAATGGTATGTAACTTTATTAAGTGCAAAAATGTTTTTATATGTCCATTTACAACCCCAGGATTTGTCCTATAAATGAAATGATCTATTTTTGCCCTATTTGGAAGGGTCATGAATAATAATGTTGAGCTTTGCTCTGCTCTGAGGCTCATGCCAGTAGCTCACATCAGTAAACAAAACTTATATGTTTGAGTCTGTATCAGATAAAAATACAGATTTTGAGGAACAACTAATTGTTTGGAGATTGTAAATGGACGTTTCTGAGTGGTAAGTTTTTTTTTCAGCATGAACATAACTGTAACGTCAATAGTAGAACTTCAGCCTAAACGTTAGCATATAGCATAAATTAGCATGTAGCACTAACTCAGCAGTCACAACTTTGTAACAACAGCATTGTAACAACATTGTAATTTATTTAATGTGTAATTTAATGTTGGGGCGTACTTCTCGAATGTGACATCACAGTCGGTGTTATGTTGAGATTGGCCTGTTTTCTAGCAGTCTTTTGCATGCACGAGGTTTACAAAAAAATGAGGAAACAACTGCGTGTGAGGCTCAGGATATGTCATTACCATGTACACAACTCTTATTATTTATACAGTCTTGTTCAAAATAATAGCAGTACAATGTGACTAACCAGAATAATCAAGGTTTTTAGTATATTTTTTTATTGCTACGTGGCAAACAAGTTACCAGTAGGTTCAGTAGATTCTCAGAAAACAAATGAGACCCAGCATTCATGATATGCACGCTCTTAAGGCTGTGCAATTGGGCAATTAGTTGAAAGGGGTGTGTTCAAAAAAATAGCAGTGTCTACCTTTGACTGTACAAACTCAAAACTATTTTGTACAAACATTTTTTTTTCTGGGATTTAGCAATCCTGTGAATCACTAAACTAATATTTAGTTGTATGACCACAGTTTTTTAAAACTGCTTGACACCGCAACTTTTTAAACCCGGAAGTATTGCCCTATGGCAAGCGGCTGCAGGTCCGTGTCTGTTTTAAAGATCGCTCTGAATGGGATCTCTATGAAAAGTCCGTCATAAAAATGGAATTATCTCTGCTTTTTGCTCAAAATATGGTGTTTTTGCAAAAACCTACCCATATTCAAAAGCTGATTGCAAAAGAACCACTAAAGGTAGGATGAAACGGGTTTTTTTTGTTTGAAAGCAGAGGGTCTGTTCTTTCATTTGGTATATTGTATGTTTATATATTTAAAGAAGAACATATTCTGGAAGGCATTAAACTTTGCTGAAAATCATGAAAAACGCTGGCGCTGGCTGGCAACTTTTTTTTAAAAACGCTGGCGGTGAAAGAGTTAAGCACCTTATTTGTATATTTTAGTACGAATTGCCTTTACCTCTGTGATGGTTAGTGCTTTTATATTTGTGTACGATTCACATCATACGAATTCATACAAATCAGTACACTTGTAAAATAAATATAAATTCCTATGAGATCAAGTTCTAAATTGTTTTAATATCACGTTAAAGAAGTGAAACTGGGTTTCGATCACTATTTTATAACTTCAAATATGACTGTAGGCCTATGCTATATCCTTATTCTATAAACAAAATTATATAGACATGCAAATCTCTCTCTTTGTCATGCACGTGTGCCTGCCTGTATGCTTCTCTCTTCATTACGCTTGCTATTCAGCACAGAAACACAGTTCGCATTAAATTGTAAAGGGGAGTATTTTCAAAAGCCTCATTTTCAGACAAAAACGATCTCTTTCAATTGTAGCCTGCAGCCTAGGAAACAACAGGCTGAATAGAGTTGAATAAACTCTAAATGCATCCACAAACAGTAATGGAAAAGAGAATACACAAAAACAATGTTTATGTACTTCAAATAGACTTGCATTTTTGGAGATACACGTACTTTATAATTGTTATGCGCACTTATTTTCTACTATAACGCACAATGGCATTTTCTGTATGTATGTTAATAGTGCTAATTTCCATTCATACACGCTGTCTTCTCTTCTCTTACACAGGAAATGTAGGAGCATGAACAGATGCTAGTGAACAAACCACTCAAACACAGGAGCCATTTCGGTCGACAAATCAATAGCGTTGCTTTCTCGCAGCATCAACAGTCAATGCAATTAATAATTGTGTTAGATGTGCAGGTGCTCATGTAAAAAACATTAAAGGGTTTATGTTAGAGGAAACAGATGATTGTGCAAATCCATCATTATGAGCAATAATTTTACCCATATACTTTTTTTCTATTTTATTTTCTAAGGAACAGCAGACAAGCAATTCTAGCATTATAGATGACATTCTGAGTCAAAACTTGAAATATAGGAATGAAAATGATCCTAAAGCTCTGATCATAAAGGTCCAGACATCAAAAAATATTTTTTATATTTTATATTTTTAAAAATACACTCACCTAAAGGATTATTAGGAACACCTGTTCAATTTCTCATTAATGCAATGGCGTAATGGTGTGGGGGATGTTTTCTTGGAACACTTTAGGCCCCTTAGTGCCAATTGGGCATCGTTTAAATGCCACGCCCTACCTGAGAATTGTTTCTGACCATGTCCATCCCTTTATGACCACCATGTACCCATCCTCTGATGGCTACTTCCAGCAGGATAATGAACCATGTCACAAAGCTGGAATCATTTCAAATTGGTTTCTTAAACATGACAATGAGTTCACTGTACTAAAAAGGCCCCCAAAACAAGATCTTAACCCAATAGAGCATCTTTGGGATGTGGTGGAACAGGAGCTTCGTGCCCTGGTTGTGCATCCCACAAATCTCCATCAACTGCAAGATGCTATCCTATCAATATGGGCCAACATTTCTAAAGAATGCTTTCAGCACCTTGTTGAATCAATGCCACGTAAAATTAAGGCAGTTCTGAAGGCGAAAGGGGGTCAAACGCAGTATTAGTAAGGTGTTCCTAATAATCCTTTAGGTGAGTGTATTTTTTCCTATTTAATATGAGGAAGGCATGCATATATTTTGCACAAACAAAAAGCCATAATACCCAACAAATGGAGAACGGACGGCTTTTCTCAAAAAACATAACATTTTTATTTTATAACATTTTTGTGTGCGCATTTATGAGGAAGAAACAACGTTATGGATGTGTCAATTGTGAAAGTTGCACTTAACTATGGAAAATACTTTAAAAAAAAAATGCTTTAAAACCGAGACCTCTGATGGGTATTTAAACCACCAAATATTAACATCTGAGATATCAGCATGGTTAAAACTTTTGGATTAAACTTAACTTTTTATGACAAGGTTGACATTTGCATTGAATTGGCACGTCTGTGATTTTTCTTCAGGAGGTTTGAGATTATAGCGAGATCGGTTTGTTGATCGGCGAATGTTCTGACCCGGAGCTCCGACATCATAAACGTGTTCATCTGTCTAATAAGCCGAGCGGCCGAGTGAGTTTAGCGTGGCAGCGAGCAGCTGTACGTGCACACGTTTATGTGTGTGTGTGTGTTTGAGAGAGACAGGAAGCAGTGAAAGTAAAGACCGAGGTGTAATGGCTTTTGCTGCAGGTGCAAACAGACGGATGCTAATGGATGCTCATAGATCTGAATGACATCAGCTGGAGGCTGCGATATGAGGTGAAGGAAAAGACAAGCAGAGAGAGAGAGAGAGGGAGAAATCGTGAAATACAAATCACAACAAATAGAGTACAAGACAAAAGGTATGTAGTACGGCTGAAAACCAGTCGCACGCAGACAAAAGCTGTATTTTGGTCTTTTCTCGGGAGAACAAGAGGAGACACCAGAAAAAAAGTCTTTGCTTTGCATTTGTTCTTGTTGCTGTCTAGGATAGACAATTAAAGGATTAGGGGCCGTTCACATGTCGCGGCTAAAACATGTGGAAAACGCAAGGCACGTAGGTTCTTGTCACATGATCTGGAGTGTGCTTGCGGCATTCTGAAAAGTTAAAATGTTTTTAACTTGATGAGGTGCGGACGCGCCTGGAAAAAACAAGCGTTGTGCACCATGTGCGCGTCGCTTCCATTGTGAAGTAATGAACTTGAGCGCGCAAAAGGCACGATATGTGAATCACCCCTTACTCCACTTTCATAAAAAAAATCTCGATAATTTACTCACCCCCATGCCATCCAAGATGTTGATGTCTTTCTTTGTTCAGTCGAGAAGAAATTAAGTTTTTTGAGGAAAACATTCCAAGATTTTTCTTCATATATTGGACTTTAGTGGACCTCAACAGTTTACAGTTTTAATGCAGCTTCAAAGGGCTCTAAACGATCCCAATCGAGGCATAAGGGTCTTATCTAGCGAAACTATCGTCATTTTCACAAAAAAAAAAAAAACGAATGAAAAAGGTGGTACTTTTAAACTACAATCGTCTTACACTAACCGTAATGCACCAGCGCAACCTTACATATTACGCAATCACATCAAAAGGTAACGCGTTAAATATATGAAACGCACACTTGCGAACCATTTTAAACAATAAACTGACACAAAGAAATTAATAAGTATTACTACACATACCACAACATCAAAACGGTCATCTTCTCTCCAAACACTGGAGTGGTAGTTTCACATACGTCATACGTGACCTTTTGACATGATTACATATATAAGGTCACACTGGCGCCAATTTCATTTATGGAAGACCGGAGCATGTGTAGCGGCCACTGTGATTGGCTGTTGGCCACGCTTCAGATAAGCCTTCCATCAAGCGTTAACACTTCTGTCCCATGTAAATGTACCGTAAGGAGAAAAATCCTGAAATGTTTTCCTCAAAAGACCTAATTTTCGTTGCGAAAGAAAGACATGAACACCTTGGATGACATGGGGGTAGGTAAATTATTCAAATTTTTTATGAAAGTTGAATATTCCTTTAAGATATAATAGCCAACATCATATTTGTGAATAATCTTTCCTATAGGCCAGCATGGAGATGAACTTGCTGAGAAGAACCGGTTGTGCTTTGATGTAACCGGACAGACATCATAATTCTCATGTTCTCTCTGTGTACTCGTGATTGCTATAATCTGAACAGGATGCTTATGTATCATCTATGGTCATTCAAGTTAAATTGTCTGGTTGTTCTGTGCTAGTTTTTCGTGTTAATGTGCTATTTTCGTGCGGAACGACGAAGGCCTGGTTCTTTTACGCCCCCCTTTTCCAAAGGGAGCAGAGCCCCATAACTGCCTCATTTTGGACCTGAAGGAAATTGAAAACTTAATGACTTTCTTAGTTTTTCTTTGCTTTTTTTCAGAGGAACATGTGACCGAGCAGAAGCAAAACTGTGCTAAGTTTGTTTGGTTTTACAATATGTATTAAGTTCAAAATGGTACAGAGGGGGGAATGAATTTAAAGCATGAGTACAAATGGGGAGCACTTTATTGAAATGTGCAAGAGTGCATGTAGATTAGTGTAGTAAAGTCGTGCAATTGTTTTGCATATATTAGCAGCCCCCAGCTCTGCCTCGATGTAACCATCTGTCATTGTCATACTGTCATTACCTCCTCCTGACTAAGTCGTTCACATCTCAGAGTTCTTCAAAAGCCCACATCACCCAATTCTAATATTAAACCTAACCAAACTACCACTGAAGTGCAAAAAAGAGAAATATTTAAATATTTTAAAAGAAATACCAGATGAAAATACCAGTTAGCAGCAAACAGACTGTGCTCAAGAATAAGCCTTTGCCAGCTTTGTAGCAAAGGAAATTACAATGTCAACTTTACTGGTTAGATTTTTAAAGATGAACCTTCTTACCATACAATGTCTAGGAGATTTCAAATGAACATGCAGGTTTATAAAGACTTTTTGCACTTCAGTGGTAGTTTTTTCTCTATCTGTTTGTCTTTCTGTCTGTGTATATAGTCTGCCTGTGTCTGTCTCTGTGTCTGTCTGTCTGTCGGTGTCTATAGTCTGCCTGTGTCTGTCTGTCTGTGTCTATAGTCTGCCTGTGTCTGTCTGTCAGCTTTTTTCTCTATCTGTTTGTCTTTCTGTCTGTGTATATAGTCTGCCTGTGTCAGTCTCTGTGTCTATAGTCTACCTGTGTGTGTGTGTGTGTGTGTGTGTGTGTGTGTGTGTGTGTGTGTGTGTGTGTGTGTGCGTGCGTGCGTGCGTGCGTGCGTGCGTGCGTGTGTCTGTCTGTCTGTCTGTCTGTCTGTCTATTTGTGTCTATAGTATGCCTGTGTCTGTCTCCGTGTCTACTGTTTGCCTGTGTATGTCTGTGTCTATTGCCTGCCTATGTTTGTCTGTCTGTGTCTATAGTCTGCCTGTGTCTGTCTCTGTGTCTATAGTCTACCTGTGTGTGTGTGTGTGTGTGTGTGTGTGTGTGTGTGTGTGTGTGTATGCGTGCGTGCATATGTGTGTGTGTTTGTGTGTGTGTGTGTTGTTCGGTCTGTCAGTTTTTTTCTATATCTGTATTTCTATATCTTTCTGTCTGTGTCTATAGTCTGCCTGTGTCTGTCTCTGTGTCTATAGTCTGTCTGTGTGTGTGTGTCTGGTCTGTGTCTATAGTCTACCTGTGTCTGTCTCTGTGTCTATGGTCTGCCTGTATCTGTCTATCTGTGTCTATAGTCTGCCTGTGTCTGTCTAACTGTGTCTATAGTCTGCCTGTGTCTGTCTATCTGTGTCTATCTGTCGTTCGGTCTGTCAGTTTTTTTCTATATCTGTATTTCTATATTTTTCTGTCTGTGTCTATAGTCTGCCTGTGTCTGTCTCTGTGTCTATAGTCTGTCTGTGTGTGTCTGGTCTGTGTCTATAGTCTACCTGTGTCTGTCTCTGTGTCTATAGTCTGCCTGTATCTGTCTATCTGTGTCTATAGTCTGCCTGTGTCTGTCTGGTCTGTGTCTATAGTCTACCTGTGTTTGTCTATATGTGTCTATAGTCTACCTGTGTCTGTCTCTGTGTCTATAGTCTGCCTGTATCTGTCTATCTGTGTCTATAGTCTGCCTGTGTCTGTCTCTGTGTCTATAGTCTGCCTGTGTCTGTCTCTGTGTCTATAGTCTGCCTGTGTGTGTCTGTCTCTGTGTCTATAGTCTACCTGTGTCTGTCTCTGTGTCTATAGTCTGCCTGTATCTGTCTATCTGTGTCTATAGTCTGCCTGTGTGTGTCTGTCTCTGCGTCTATAGTCTACCTGTGTCTGTCTCTGTGTCTATAGTCTGCCTTTGTGTGTCTGTCTCTGCGTCTATAGTCTACCTGTGTATGTCTCTGTGTCTATAGTCTGCCTGTATCTGTCTATCTGTGTCTATAGTCTGCCTGTGTCTGTCAGGTTCTCTGTGTTTACTGTCTGTTTGTCTATCTATCTGTCTATCTTTCTCTCTATCCATCTGTCTCTATTTCTGTTTGTTTGTCTTTTGTCTGTGTTTATAGTCTTCCTGTGTCTGTCATGCTCTCTGTGCCTACTGTCTGCCTGTCTGTTTGTCTATCCATCTGTTGGTCTATCTATCTTTCTCTCTATCAATTTGTCTGTCTTTTTGTTAGTCTGCCTGTGTCTGCACTGTGTCTATTGTCTGCCTGTGTCTGTCTATCCGTCTGTCTGTCTGTATATATTTATATCTAAAGTGCTGTGTTCAGAGCTTTTCTGTCCAATGAGGCCAATCAAACTCGTCCGCTCATTAGTGTAACAGCAGGAGTAATTAATTGTGTTTATTTATAGGGGCGGTAGAAAGCGAGGGACTAAATTTAGCATGTATAAAGATCAGAGGGGCACCCAATTAATCCCGGGAAAAGGAGAGACCACCAGGGCACAAGACTCCAAAAACAAATTGACACAAAATGGTCAAGAGGGAAAAGTGTAATTGTGTCTGTAGGCTTTAAAACAGTAGATTATGACCCATTAAAAACTCCTTATCATTTCTGTCTCCTCAATGTCATACTGGTTTTCATGGTGTGGGAGAGAGACTGATTCACTTTGTCACATGCTGCATAAAATCCAGTTCATCATAACCACCCTAATCACGGGTCAATCATGTGTAATCTACATCATACATGCAGGTTCAGTGCAAGGTTTATGAAATGTTTTACAACAGTTTTTGCATAGAAGAATACAAGCACTTCAATAAACAGAAAAACATAATGTGACACATTATCTGCTTAAAACCTCTAGAGAATCTTGTGCCACTGTAAATATATTACTGTTAACACAGTTTTGAAGGATATGACATCAATGTCACACAAGCCCATACTGTAAATGACATTCAGTGAGTGATGCAATGTGCTCAGCAGTTTGATTGACAGGTTCTGTTCTGCAGTATCAGCTGGTTCTGGGCAAGAGAGGAAGGGTGGATGAAGGAAAAGAGAGATGGAGAGAGGTAGAGAGACACACATAGCCAAGCTAAGCTGTGATCCAAGCGTCTGCAACGTCTGCACTGTTCTTTACATGACAGCTTCCCAAGCTGGACCTTGGCACCTGTCACTCAAACACACAACTGTCACAGTAACAAAACTCAGAGGATGACACAAACACACCCACACATATGCTCAATTCGAACTAGACGCGCGAATGAGACGGAATCGCATGTACCGCGCTAAACGCTTAATTTGCACCGCGAGACCTCCAGACGTGCGTCTACGCATCTTCACATTAACTTAACATTGAAATCACTCGCGCTTGACGCCTCTACCGCGGCTGGTGTGAACGCAGCATAAGACACCCCTGAAACTACCAGACAGAAAGTGACATTTCAGGACAAAGTGGCCGACCCAAATACACATCAACCCTCCGGAGGAGAAAAAAAGAGAATCAAAAGAAAGTTTAAAGGAGGACAGTAAAGCGGGACTCTTTCATAAATCACTTGATTTATAAAAGAATAAACTATTTACATGAAGATTTGTTTGAGACGCACTTTGGTAGTGATGGGTAAAATTCACACTCATCGTTGAATTTTGAATTTCTTTAAAATATTTTGTTACTTAAGTTCATATCTGTATCTGATAGTTCTTAAAACCAAAATAAAATCACCTTCACCATAAGCTTTCCAAACAAAAGCCTTTATTGTCTTCTCTGTTTGGTATATAATTTAATATTTAATACTTAACTTGTAAAGCTACTTTTAAGTAATGTTACACCGTGAAAAAGCACTATATAAATACATTTTGATTTATTGATAGATTTTCTTTATCAACAGAGAAGCATCACAAACATAAGCTGCATGCAATAAATGAGCGTCACTTGGGCACCTTTGGCATACGATTTTTAATAGACTGATTTGAGATGCACTAATTGTAATCTTGTATACTATTTCAAAGAGAGAGTATGTCATTAGGACACAAGGTTTATCTGTCTTACATGTCAACATCACTGACCTGAAAAAGCAGGTGTGGATAAACGTGCAGACACAGGTGGGAACTAGTTTGTGTACACGACATGACCTCATAAAAAAGACATATGAACTCACAACCAAAGGATTAAAATATCAAAGCAAATCTTCACTGGAGAGCAAACCAGGACAAATTCATTCTCAAGCAAAACAGTGGGAAAGGGAAACTATAGCTCTTTTCCACACAGAGATTATGGGAAATACACAGAAAAGTCTGGGTTTTGTCTGGTATAGTTTGATTTTTTTTGTTAATTCACAAAGCTAAAAATTTTCCTGAATCTGTGCATGCATTCACACACATACCGGAAAGATCCAGTAAAGACACGTGACGCATTAAAAGTCCTGCAATTGGTAGATTTTTTTCACAGCGCCTGAAGTTAGCTAATTATCTGTGATTTCTCTCTCGAGATACCATGCGCATGCATTTTAGTTTATGAAAAGATCATAATGAGCAAGGTCCTCTTTACAAGAGCGATCCCCGAACATTTACAGGACGTGTTTGTGTTCACATAGAAGCCTCTCTGACAATTTGATGGAAATTTTCTGGGACTAAATTGCTGCGTGAAACCCTTTTATAATAATATAAGTTTGCAGCTCATAGATTAAAGAGCTAAAAATGATGAATATGCAAAATAATAATATTCCAATTATCACAGTAATAGAAATCTTACATATCTCAGTAATAGAAATCTTACATCTTTCATTTGAGTACTCAATATTGCACTGTAAAAGTGAAAGTGGATCTACTTCAACAAATTATTTCATTTGGTAACACCAAATGTACACTTTTCAACTAAAATTTTACTTAAAGCAAGAAAATATAAGTTGGAAAAAATATAAAGATTTTAGGTCTTACCAATTAAATTCATTTTTTTAAGTTAAAGGTGCAGTGTGTAAATTTTATGGGCATCCAGTGGTGAGGTTGTGAATTGCAACCAACGGCTCAGTCCACTGCTCACCCCTCGCTTTTTAAAACGCATAGAGAAGCTACGGTAGCTGCCACCGGAAAAACATGTAATTGACGGAGACAACTTAGTAAAAAAAGTTTGTCCGATAGGGATTCTGTAGAAACATGGCGGCACAAAATGGCGCGTAAAGGGACCCTCTGTGTATGTAGATAAAAACGTTTCATTCTAAGATAATAAAAACATAACTGTTCATTATAAAAAGGTCTTTATACACCCCTGTATAATATAGTCTTGCATATTATTTTGCATTTCTGTCAAGAGATCCTTCTAAAAATTACACATTGCACCTTTAATCCAATTTTACTTTTTATAGAGCAGTTTCCAATTTTAACAAAATAATTTAACCTTTTTCTTTTTAATTCATTAAGTTATATGTTTTTTTGTGTAAAAGTTATTTATTGACAATATATAAATCCGAATACAAAGTTTAATTTTGTCTATGAATGAACTTCTATTAAAATTTCCCTCCAAACTTTTCTTATGATCACAAGACTTTGGCTATGTCCTATCTTCTTTTACCTACTTCTACATCTCATGTCCTACATCCAACTCTTCTTCCTCTCCATTTCTCTCATCTGCAGCTCATTTTCAAATCAATGATTTCACAACTTCATTTCCTCGCATTTCCTGATGCCTGAAGGGCCGTTCTCATTCTGGGACAATTTTCTCTCTTTCTCGCTCTCAACCTCATTTTTTCTCTTGGTTGTTAGGAGTTTGGGTGATGTTAGAGCACCTATTACATTGTTAAAACAATGTTATTTTTTGTATTTGGTGTGATACAATGTGTTTGTTGGTTTATGGTTAAAAAACACATTCATTTCCACATACCATGTATTATTGGTGCTCCTGTATGCCCTGCCTCCCTGAAACGCGTTGATTTTGTACAAAGTTCATTGTTCTGAACAGCGATAATTGGTGCTCTTTAAGTTCAGTCACCAACAGATCGTTTACCTCAAAAACAACATCTTTAGATTTAGTTACTCCAACTAATAAAATATGAAGAGTTTCGTTGCAAAACGAGATAAATCCGTTTTTAACATTTTTGTCAAAACATGTTTATTATTATGTTATTATGTTAATATTTTGTTTTATGGTGCTACTTAGCTGTATTTTTTAAGTTATGAAGGTTTAAATCAAAACAAACCAACTGCAGTTGAATTGATATTAATTGGAATGCACAACCAAAAAACAAGATTTCTGAAAAATATCTCGTTTTGCAACAAAACTCTTCATATGTTTTTTTCTTGGAAACATTATAATGTCATTATCAAGTTTTTTGGACAACTACCATGGCACTGTACCACAGTATCACTAATTTCCTTTTTGGTGCTGCAGTCTATTGCAGTTTGGATGCCTTAGTAGGTAGCTGTCTGTTTAGTGTACAGACAAAGATATGATTCAATGGGGTTTAAAACAGAGTAATTTTTAGTCCTCTGCCTCTTTCTGTTAAATAAACGCCAGCACTGCATGACTAAGTTTCAGAATCTTAGTTAATCTCACCAATTTATGATAAGAAATGTCTCCCAGTGAAAGTCCTCGAGCGGTTTTCATACGAGGAACCTCAGTTAAGGACTCTAAAGTTACCAAACACATGACTCATCTCTGAAGTTTAATAAACACTCATTTTTCATCTACAATCTGCATTTGCTTATATATTCAAACCAACCCTTACATAAATGACTCTGATGGTATGGTACAGTGTTAGTATATTTCACATATAACCTTCTTGAGTCATTTACATAAGGCAGGGGTTTTTAAGCTTTTTTGTCAGCTAAACCCCATTGACCTAAATTATTTTTATAAAGTAAATATTTCAACAATTTAATAGCACATTTGCAAGTTCAAAAATTTTTATTTTTCATGCATTTAAAATTTTATTTTCGTAGTATTTTATATGGTTATTGTTATTATTTCCGGTTATTTATTGAGTGATTTTTTGTCAGCTAAACCCCATTTATCTAAATTATTTTTATAAAGTAAATATTTCAAAAATTTAATAGCACATTTGCAGGTTCAAAAATCTTAAATTTTTCATGCATTTAACATTTTTATTAGTAGTATTTTATATAGTTATTACCTGTTATTGGACCTTCATTAGGTAATTTTCTTTTATTGGTACATAAAACGTATCTGTCCCTTTTATACGAGTTCTCAGTTTTCTCACATATTGTAGCGTTGTGCAATGGCATCCACACTATAAAAAATGCAGCATGAAGTTAAAACAACTTGGTTTAGCAAGTCAAATCAATTTTGTGAAAAGTTGACATAAGTTATAAAATCAAGTTGAAACTTAGTTTTTAGGTTAAGGTAACAAAAAAATGCTGCCTATTTTTACAGTACAGATCACACAAATAAAATATATTTTGTTATTTTATTTACATTTAAGGACTACATTTTAATTTATTATTTAATTAACAACTCACGAACCCCCTGCAATTCCCACGTAAACCACTAGGGGTTCGCAAACCCCAGTTTTTGGAAACCCTGACATAAAGTAAATAATAATCCACTACTGGAGTAATTTTTTCAGTAGGCTTTTTTGTAGTAAAACAATATTCACGTACCGTGATGTTTACATTGCATATGCACATTTTGACAAGGTACTTATATGGTGCTATTTTGTTACATGTCATTAAAACGTGTCCAGAAATGTTTTTGTAAGCATGTACTGTAAATACAATGCACTATTTAACCCTGAACTGTGTGTGTGTGTGTGTATATGCGTTGTTTTCTGTAGATCTCAAGAGGAAGCAGACTGCAGGAAGACAAACTCATTACCTGCTCAGTTAAGCAGGCTAATAGAGAATGTTAGCATGGAAAATATTTTTTTAGAAATCCATTTCTTTCTGATTAAAAGAGACAGTTGATCGATCCTCAGTAACAGATAAGAGTTGTACACCATGCTCATAACCTGCTGGGAGGAGAGGGTGTGTCTGAATGTGAAGATGCTGTGTTTACCTCTAAGGCTTTACGTTTCCTGTTGAGCAGTTGGGCGATGTCGCCCGCCACTTTGTCCACCAGCTGTTTGGGTGTGTTTCGCTCCACGTCAAACTGACTCCTCTTCTCGCTATATATCTGCAAAAGAGAAAGGTCAAAGGTAAATACACAAACACATCTATTTTTTTATTAGTTACAAAAAAAATGTCTCAGATTTTCAAGTTTACAAAACTGTATCTCAAATTAGCGACAAAAAGATTTGCATGCGCAGGATAAAATTTGTGAGAGTGTACGTGACATTGCAAGTGTAAAATAAATTTGCATGCGCAAAAACAGTTTTGTAAAGATGTCAATCAAGTTGCAAGCATAAAAAAACAAGTTTTGCAACATTGTACTGTTGATCGTAAGTGTAATTCATGTCTTGTAAAACTGAAACTTCATATTTACACTAAATAAGTATGAACCTCTATTCATCTGACCTTAGATGAGCTTTTTACGAGCTTACACTTTTGGCATGGTTTTTGCGCTAAAATACTGCAAAAGCATTGCAAGTCTGCAAACAGTGGCGTGCAATCAAAAACACAGTTTCACAAACAGAAAATATGAATTAATTGCGCTGTTTCTGGGTGCTTTAAATGTGTAAATGACTTGTTGCGTACGGAGGGTGAAAAAAATTTCCTGAAATATCCCGACATCTACTGGTCCCTCTGCTCTTACAGTGTTGTCAAGACTTTCTCACTCATTTGAGTATGCAAGGATGGGGTGGGAAGGCGGGGCTATGAAATGAGGCTCCTGATGACTCATTGTTTTCTCTTTTCTGATTGGTTCAATAACGGCAGTAGTTTTCTCAGCATCATCCATGATGTCTTATTTTCCCTGTCGTAACGTATATATAAGTGAAACGGCTCCTGAAATGTGTAAAAATTAAGGCGGGACTTGATTTCGTCCATTGAGAACTGATTGGCCATGTTGCTAATTGCTAATCGCTGTGATCTTTCCCCGGGCAGAAACAAGTCTCCGATAGCCCCGCCCTGGCGTCATTCCTCATGACAGGAAGTAAAAAGAGGTTGTTTTGAGGAGGGGAGGAGTTTAATGTTTTTGATTAAAGATTCATTTTGATTAAAGAGTGCCAAAATAATTAAGTTAAAGGTATTGAGGAGGATTTTGTTTTTCCAGGTGGATCATCAAGACTATTGGTCATCCTAGTTGTCAATCAGGAGTGTTGCCCAATTGCATTTTTTTAAAAAGTGGAGAAGGCCGTTCTTTTCTAAAATTCGAGAAAATCCTCTGCTACACCTTTAACAGATAAATACTTTATAACAAACACTGCACTATTAACTCTTTCCATGCCATTGACGAGTTATCTCGTCAATTAAGAGAAAAGGCTTCCCTGCCAATGCCAAGTTTTTAATGCAATCTATATTTCCACTATTATCCACTAGGTGGCCCACTTACCCAACTTATAAAACACTGAAGCATCCACTGATCCAAAAACATTTAAACTCTGTGCATGTTTTGATCATCACTCTGAATCTGATCTCTAACAAAAGTCATTTACAAAAAATGCAATTATCTCAGCTTTAAGTTCAAAATTTGGTATTTTTGAAAAAACCTAAAGATGCGATTAAACTTTTTTTGTTTGTTTGTTTGTTTAAAAGCAGGGGGTCTGTTCTTTTTTGACATATTGTATGTGTATATTTAAAGAAGAACATTTTTAGGAGGCATTAACTCTTTCACCGCCAGCGTTTTTAAAAAAAGTTGCCAGCCAGCGCCAGCGTTTTTCATGATTTTCACCAAAGTTTAATGCCTTCCAGAAAATGTTCTTCTTTAAATATATAAACATACAATATATCAAATGAAAGAACAGACCCTCTGCTTTCAAACAAAAAAAAACGTTTCATCCTACCTTTAGTGGTTCTTTTGCAATCAGCTTTTGAATATGGGTAGGTTTTTGCAAAAATACCATATTTTGAGCAAAAAGCAGAGATAATTCCATTTTTGTGACGGACTTTTCATAGAGATCCCATTCAGAGCGATCTTTAAAACAGACACGGACATGCAGCCGCTTGCCATAGGGCAATACTTCCGGTTTTAAAAAGTTCGGAAGTGCGCCACCTGGTGGATAATGGCGGTATTGCGGAAAGACGGAAAATCTCGTCATTGGCGGGGAAGCGTTTTCTCTTAATTGACGAGATATCTCGTCAATGGCGGGGAAAGAGTTAAACATTTTGTGAAAATCATAAAAAATGTTGGCGCTGGCTGGCAACTTCCTTTAAAAACCGCTGGGGGGAAATAGAAGTTCTCTTCCTTTATTAAAAAAGTCTACATGTCATCTCCCAAAAAACCTCACAGCAATATTTCTGAGCCTGGATTTTACAGTAAAGACAGAGTCTGACATTGTCCACTTGCTAGCATGGTGACTTCAAAGCTAACAGATGAAACCTGATAGAGGATCTACTCAGATGTTTTTAATGCTTAGGAAACACAGTCTCAAAGTTGTCTGGTGTGGTCTTGATCCAAATGTGTGCATCTGAACAAACAATCTTAATTTGATTCATTTTAAATGAAAGCTTATGTGAAAATCAGGTTGCAGTTTGAGGCGAATTTACAGCTTCTTTTCAGTCTTATTGATCATGTCAGCTGTTTCTGATTTACACACAGCAGGTCTGGTCTTACAGCCTCACTCAGCTCACCGCTGTGTTGTCCACGGTAATCTGAACCCCTGGGATGTCCACTTATCCCCTTTACCCCTGAGACTCCATTACCCACAAATCCATCTATGTCAAGCTGAGGTCTAGGCAACAAGCCAATAGCATCCTGCCTCTGTGGACTGAACTAAGGGGTGCGCTCGTAAATATGAAGCTTCCAGAGCGATAACTTAGGGCTGTGTTCCCTAACACCACCAGAATGTTTTCTGGTTACCAGACTATTGTACAAGCACTGTTTATTTCAACTTGAGTGAATGGGAACGGATTTGGCACCACTGACTCTAATGGGAAGGCGACTGGAGGAGGGGGTGCTGGCGTAGCCTAGTTTTTAAACCGTAATACTTGTTATTTTTGGAATACAATTATAGTGCCCTTGATAAAGTCATTAGCATGTTTGGGGAAAAATGCACAAAGTTATACCATTGCACTGATCTCGTAGAGTTATAAAACAAGAACATAGTGTCTCTGGCATATGACAAATCATCTTTTTGTGCTTTCTTTTTGGGTTAGATTAGAAAGTGATAAAAGAATATAGTCAGATATAGAATACATACCTTAACAACTGACCTCTATAGGCCGAAATGGGTAATGACAGCATGATAAATTAAAGGCCACCTATTATAAAAAATCCACTTTTACAAAGTGTTTGGACAATAATGGGTGATTCTCATAAAATTAGACTTATGAGGTGTCATAAAACATTTTGATAAAAAAAAAGTAAATGCTATCAAAATAAAAAGCATACAGTTACTATTTAGCACATGATTTCAAAAGACATCATACAAACCAATTTTGTTGTTTTTTCCAGATTTAAGGGGGAACTTTTCATTACCGCAACATGTTCATGACTGGATTTGGGTTCTTTGATATGAAAATATTTACAATTTAAAAAATCTACAAAAATAAAAAGCTTCAGTGCATGTTATACTATAAACATTAAAGGTAAAGAAACATGTGGTATTTGGTGATCATTGGTAAATGTAGAGACAATAATAAGGAATATAAATGTGTCCAAGACCAATTTTCTCATCCTCCGCAACAATGTTCAATCATTGTTTAGCCCTCAAGAAACTAACATTTAAAATAAAAATTGTTGGAAGGGACATCATTGACTGTGACACTCAAGATGGCTACCAGGTAAGCAGTTCTTATTTTTTCTCTCCAGATAAAAGATGAAATTTTGTTTGTTATAGTACCTAGACAACTTTTTAGTTCTCATTACCGTAACAAGAGTTAGTAAATGCATATATTTAATGTAATATCATGTTGTGGTAATGATCATTTTTGGTAATGATAATCTAAAAAATGTAAATAATTCTATAGGAAATATTTTTAAATCCTCTAAAATAATGGTTATAGTAAATTCAGACCTTAATCTTATATGTGCAAAAAAATTGTCTTCAATGGCTTTTTAAAAAAATCTGATGCTGGACACCTTCTAAGTCTGGATTTCGTGAGAATCACCTAAATGTGTGTTGGCAGTGTGTGAACACAACCACCCTACAGTGAAAAAAATCCATCCACAACTTATTTTCTAATCCCCATTAAACCAAAGAAGTCTCATTAGACATGCTATTTTGATTCTCTTAGCAATGTGATGTCACACTGCTAAAGCCCCACCCACGGCCTCTGACTGAGAGTCTTGTATTACAATAGTTTTTGCCTTCAGTGATCTGGGCGTTGTCTACTATTTATTTTAGTGCTTCTTTGCGAAATCAGATCTTTTTTAACCAAAGCATCTCTTTTGGTAAGGAAATGAGAAGCAGCAGCTCATTTGCATTTAAAGGTACACACAAAACGTTGCGTTTTTGCTCCCACCCAAAAGGGGCATTTTGGACATGCTATAATAAATGATCTGTGGGGTACACCTGAACTTATATTACATATTGTAAAAATGGGCATACTATTAAATATTTTATGATACATTAATAGCCAAAAGTTTGGCTGCACACCAACTAATTCTTTATTTTTCACATTTTAAAATAAAACGTAAATATAATGTTTAAACATTTCAATTATTGTTGAGACATATTTATCCTTATACTTATTTTATATACGTAATGACAACATTTATATTTATTCATAAGTTAATGCAACGGTTTGAACTCTCCTTTTTGGAAATTTTGGATTGTTATTTTGAAAGGATAAGCAAAACAATATTTACATATATAGAGGAACCGTTTTGAGCTGCAGTGGGCTTTTATAAAGTTTAATCTGTAAACATTTGTATTCAGTTAAGTGTGAAATGCAAGAGTGACTCATGGACTTTAGCTTTCAGGGCAGGAAACTGGGTCAAAATGCAGATAAAATAAAATAATTTAGCAAGTGAAGAGAGTCAGATTGTGTGTAAATGGAGGAAGAGGAAACAGCAGGCAGAGGGTCTGCCGATCAGGTCGGGCCAAGAGATCTAGATGAACCGGGCCAAACAAACTCACGCGACAGAACCAGACCGCAAGAGCCCATCCAATTCAATATGCTCCTACTGGCAGTCACACATCACACACACATAAATAAATAAAGATGCTCTAAAAAACACACAAACTTGCATTAATCTCTAATAGCAGGACAGAAACAACACATACACAGTGTTTGATCATTAGTGAAGTGAAGTCATCCCAGTACGACAAACTGAGACTGTGTCAGTATAAACACAGATGTGTTAGAGAAACAAAATGTGTGCGAGACACACCAGAAAGTATCGTAAAGCTCTGGCCATCTGATCTGAGAACAGTCATGAACAGCCAGACAGACAAGAACACAGAGACTGTATGAATAGGAAAGTGAAAAATAATAACAGTAAGACAGAAAAAGAAAGACAAAAGAAAAAAAGAAAAAAAAGGACGCAAGGATGATTGGATATTTTATAAAAAATATACAACGGAAATAAAAAATATATATTATTGTGATTATTATTATTTTAATATTTTTTATGATGATTATTGTGATTATTATTATTATTAATAATAATAATCATCACAATAACATATTTTTATTTCTGTTGTATTTTATAAAATATAAAATCATCCTTGCTTATAATATCATTCTGGCTTATAATAAAAATAATTATTGCTTATAATAATAATAATAATAATAACAATAATACATCATAAAATAATAACAATAATAAATAATACATAAATAATAATATGAATAATAATAATACATAATAATTATGAAAGTTACAATAGGTTATAAGTAGGGCTGAGAAAAAAAATATTTTTCGATTAATTGTTTTTTTTTAAACGTGGTCGATTAAAATTCGATTCTCAAAGAGCAAAATCTATTTTTTTCATATTTATTTCCGCAAACATTGAACAGAGGAATGGAAGCATTTTAGATTTCGCAAGCAAGACGTGTTGTGGCTTTTAATTTCTTTTTACTAATTACCCACTTGTAAACTGCTGTTCACTGTTCTTTTTTATTAATATAGTATTTGTATTAAATCTATATTCATTGAGTTGAATCGAGAATCGAGTATAAAAACCTACCTGATTAACCGAAATCGAAACTTTAATCGAGTATCGGTTCGATAGCTTGTGAATCGAAATCGAATCGATCTGGAACATCTGAATCGATACCCAGCCGTAGTTATAAGTAATAATAATTATAGACAAATATGGAAGAAATAGGCACACACGTTTGGTTCATGTTTATCTTTTGTCGACTCAACAGATAGATTTCTTTCTTCAACCCAAAACAGCTCTTTCAAACTGCAATTTCATTTCATTCCCCCACATTTACTCCGACCAGCCACTTTTCATTTTTTGCAGATAATCCAGCAAAACACTTCAATTCGACCTTGTGTCTTTATTTTTCTGTTTGTATACAGATTTGTTTGAGGTCTACTTTTTTATTACGTGGCTGATTCGAGTCTGGGAGAGAAATGACTTCGCTTATCAGCCCATGAAGGCGACTGTTGACAGAGACAGATGCTGCGTCATTAAGGAATATTAGTGGACTCCGCCAAGCAGACAGAACGTGCGTCCCGCCGGCCTTTCAATAAAACTGAAAGAGAGAGAAAGAGACAGAAAAGAGTCTGAGAATGGTGAAAGAAGCAGTCAACGAAAGAGAAAGATATGGCCTCCGGAGATTTAAAGGAAGAGATTCGATACAGATGTGGCGAGATGGAGAGAGCTGAGGGACTTGAGTGACAAGAAACATACATAACGTGAACGCTGGAGACGACAGACTAATATAAAAGAAGCTCTATAGATCAGACCGGATAAGGCAAGACGAGGCACTAGCTATTAAGAAAAAGAGAGATGGACGTAACTGTTGCTTTCATCAAAAGCTCTTCCTACTGTAGAAACAGAGAGAAATCAATGTTGCTCCCCAGCAGGCTTCTTTAAGCTGTTAAAGCGATGTTAGCCATCTTGCTAACTTTCACTGAGGTTAAACTAAACCACAAAAAAAATCTGGGGGAAAGAACGTAGCATTGTAAGGTTTAAAGTATTTTGTGGTGGGGCTTTAAAGAGAAAAAAAAGTTGCTGGTCCATCACCAAACCCCAGCCTGAATCAGCTTAATAGTGATTTACAACAGTCTACGTTGATTTATTGTCCTCTGTTTACCTCTGCATAAATGGTTATGAGCCAAACTCAGTCACATGATGTACTGGCGAGCATCACGGTTTATGAGGATAACTTGACCCGTTGAGCAGATGGTGTATTAGATGAGTCTGCTGATGCTAAGTGCCAGCACAATGGCCTTGAATGTGACATTCTGTATTCAGATGTATTGTTTATCTGGTTATTATTTCCAACAAAACACACAGGAAGATGTCTATCTGAACCCGGGCCCTTTAGACAGACACTAGCTAACCACACAACACACTTGCATTATAAACTCAAAGGTCTTTGTTTACACACCTGTCGCTGTTATAATGCATCACTATGATGACTGTTTGTTTAAGAGTACAAGGGCATCCTGGACTCATTTGAAATGTGATAGCAGATATGATTTCTTAGATCATAGATAAAAAACTGAACTGCATCACATTGTACCATCAATGAAAATACAGAAATGCTAATGTTTTGGTTAAAGACAAGACTTATAAAGATGTTCCATGTTTTTGGACATACAGGATTTTATTGATAGTACTTTGATTTTTTTTACCCTAATCTTGTAGAACCATGTAATACAATGGTGTGTGTATATATATATATTAGGGTGGTCCTAATAATGGGTCACTTTTTTTTTATTTAAAGGGGCCATGGCACAGACTTTTTTAAGTTGTCAAATAAATCGTTGGTGTCCCCAGATCACATATGTGAAGTTTTAGCTCAAAATACCATATAAATAATTTATTATAGCATGTTAAAATTGCCACTTTGTAGGTGTGAGCAAAAATGTGCCGTTTTGGGTGTGTCCTTTAAAGCAACACTAAAGAGTTTTTGCTCTTTGCTCCCCCTACAGGTTAGAAGTGCAATTGTCCATTACCCACTGTCGTAAATACTGCAGGATAGCTGGCTCTGATTGGATTGTAGGTCTGCCGTAAAGCAAGTTTTTGTAGTTTTTACTCGAACTACAGGATTGCGACCCGACGGTTGGAAACTTCTTTAGTGCGGTTTTGGCCGATAGAGGGCTGCAAAGCGAATGTGAAAGTGAGGTTCACCCTTTTTCGAGTGGATGAACGACTGAAACTTTTTTGGAAACGTTATTTTAAGGTAACTCTTTGGTGTTGCTTTAAAATGCAAATGAGCTGATAAAATTCAAACACTGATCACAATGATGGTGGTTTGTTGCAATTAAAACTCAATTGTGGTTTTCTCTACAATAAATGGCAGTGCTGTGGTTGGATAGTCCAGATTAAAGGGGGGATATTATTATAATAAGAGCTCCTTATGACATCATAAGGAGAGCCAAATTTCAACGACCTATTTTTTCATGTGCTTGTAGAGAATAGTTTACCAAAACTTAGATACTGGGTTGATCTTTTTCAAATTTTCTAGGTTGATAGAAGCACTGGGGACCCAATTATAGCACTTAAACATGGAAAAAGTCAGATTTTCATGCCATGGCCCCTTTAACTGTTCAACTCTCACACATTAAATGTGTAAGGATATCAATAAAAACACACTTTGCTAAATTTTGAATTGTTCCTACAATATCTATAGGTTGCTCAAAGCCTTTGAATATTTCCGAAATCACATATTTTAGCAAAAATTGTACCATTTAAAAACGCACATGAAACCTGCTTCTTGGAGGGTATCTTTGTTCCAGTTATTTCAGTCTCTTCTGATCCGATTAACCATATAGCGAACTTGCTTCATGTTGCTTCAGCCATTGTCTCAGTGTATATTGTTTATTGTGCTTCATTCATTCACATTGAAGCTTTCTTGCTTTGTAAGACATATCACAACTAAAACAGGAGTTTTAATTGCATGGAGCATGGGCAAATAAGTCTATTGCTGCCATAAGTATATATTATTAAACCATTATACATGCTAGCACAAAGTATCACAAAATACGCAAATGTGTTATACTTCAAAGGTCTTGAGCAACCTCTAAATATTAATTAATATTGAAAAAAATTGCCCAATTTATTTATTTATTTATTCAAACATATTGGTGGGGTGAGAACATGAACTTTTAAAAGTTGAAAAATAAGGACCACCCTAATTATTCACTATAACATTCACAGTACAGTGCAGTCCCCCCAGTTTACACAGAGCAAAATCATCAAAATGTTGCGTTATTTTGCGATCCTGCATAATATGTTATTTTATCGCGAAATAATCGCTAAAATTTAGAATTTAGGTCTCATCTTTTTTATAAAATGGCTTTAATTTAGTAAAAGTTGATCACAAACTCCTGAGCATATATCACTACATCTTCTTTTATTTTAACGTTTATAATTGTAAGCTATTATAATGCATTATTGTCACGAGGATATGTACATATAAGGTCTGTGTGAGACCTGTGTGGCACACCTGTTGTCCTTAAACAAATGCCAAAAACCGGGTGAACCAATATCATTACAATTTACTGTTTGGTAGTCCTTTTAATAACTTGTTGGAAACTTGGGAAAAGAAAGGCATCTGTCCACTATCATCTCATCTTAGCGTTAGCAAACAGATGCGAATGCCACCTGTCAGCAGGTGAGGACCGAACTTCTTTCAGGCTTTGCACTTGAACGGTCACATACACACATAATAATAACACACAGGTAAACAGTTTAGGGAAAAAGTAGTTTTGGATTTGTGGCTATTGTGCATTACTGTATCAGATGTTTTCAAACTTTTTATAGATCGCCGTAAAAAAAACAAGATTATGCGACGCACCTCTCTCTGGGTTGGGGATTGGGATTTATTTATATGTCTTCATCAAACATTTAATGCGGCTAAAGTGGTTAATTGCTTTATTAACATTTTAAATCATTGTGCAACCCATTTTTTAAAAGCAATATGTGACAGCTGTCTATGTTAAAAAACAAACAGTGTATCTGTATCTTGAAATTGTTTTTATTTGTCATATGTTCTTATTTTATCACTGACTTTTTTTAATTGCTTTTTTCCTGTAGATTTCTGTAAATTACTACTGCAAAATCAGGCATTTCAAATCACAAAAAGTCACAAAATGCTGGAGGGACTGACGATGGTGTTATCATTTGAGACTATGTAACTATGCAGAAGTTCAGGTTTAGCAAAAAACTCACTGGCTGTACAGACGTTCTTGACTTGACTATATGGATCTTTAAAGGGTTAAAACATTGGTGATGTTATCTTATAAGTTCTCCAGAACAGTGTGCAATAGTTATTACTGTATTCCTTGACATTAATCTTTCTCAGTAGTATCAAACTGTAAAAACACAAGCAGTCACTCTCAGAAAAATGACTCCAATTAGACATGGTCTAGGGTCAGAAAAAAGGATATGAGAAATAAAGACAGCACACGCTTTCCTCGCTGAACAATAACAGCACCTCGTCACCCCCGTCTCCTCATGTTATCTGTCTTTAAGACAGATATAAACGTCAGCCTTTTATTAACTTGCTGATAGAATGAATTGTGTGTGTGTGTGTGTGAATATCCCCCCATCTGGAATTTCCATCACTTCCTTAAAAGACTCTCTCTCTCTATCTCTCTTTCTACTATCAGATGATGATGTGATTTTCATTTTAAATAGTAATGATATTACATATATAATTTTCTGAGCAAACAAAAAGAAATAGTGCATTTTTTGAAGAAAATGTAAATGTTGTTTTTCCCCGTGCAAAACTTGTTGCCACACTGAAAGTGATGTGAAAGTGTTACATGTATTGTCAAGTATGGTAACCCACACTCAAAATGTGACCTTTGCATTTAACCCATCCCAGTGATTAGTGGACAAGCACTGCATTGCCTGGGGAACCGGTAACCTTCGAGTTACAGCCCAAGGGCTTGGTATACTTTTTTCACGTCCGTCTCTTGCGCTCCCGCGTCCGTGCAGCTTTCAAAGAATACTCAAACGCTGCTACGCGCAGATGGCCATGTTCGACACGTACGCAATACAAATAATTTCTTATTCAAATTATTTTATTTAATTATTTTATTTATTACTCTACAAGGCAGTCAGGGCCAGAATTATTTCCGACATTTCCAGTACATTAAAAAATTTAGGATTGATGAAGAAAAACAAGGCAAACAAAGTTTAGAACAAACAACAAGAAAACAAAGAACAGGAATCAAACATTATGTTGACGAAAATGCCCCGCAGCTTTCTGTTCTTGGAAGAAGTGAAAAGAAAAAAAGAAAAGAAGATTATATGTGCAAACGCTTTTTATTGCCTTTGTGTAATTGTTTGTAGTTGAGTGTCCTGTCTCAATATTGTTTTGCGCATGCAATGTTGTACACAAACCCTCCAAATGACAAAAATGACATCATGCGGATGGTTTTTGTATAGCTTCGGCTTAACCTTTAATACTGTGCGTTTTTCGCCATCGTCAAAGTGGCCGGAAGTCTTTCATTTTCAATGAGAGCCGGTGGCGAGCTCCTCCGAGCAACGGTGCGGCGTCAAGGAGAGAAGAAAAATAGGCTACAATTTGCACGAGCTCACCAAAATTGGACAGTTGAAGACTGGAAAAATATTGCCTGGTCTGATGAGTCTCGATTTCTGTTGAGACATTCAGATGGTAGAGTCAGAATTTGGTGTAAACAGAATGAGAACATGGATTCATCATGCCTCGTTACCACTGTGCAGGCTGGTGGTGGCGGTGTAATGGTGTGGGGATGTTTTCTTGGCACACTTTAGGCCCCTTAGTGCCAACTGGGCATCGTTTAAATGCCACGGCCTACCTGAGCATTGTTTCTGACCATGTCCATCCCTTTATGACCACCATGTACCCATCCTCTGATGGCTACTTCCAGCAGGATAATGCACCATGTCACAAAGCTCGAATAATTTCAAATTGGTTTCTTGAACATGACAATGAGTTCACTGTACTAAAATGGCCCCCACAGTCACCAGATCTCAACCCAATAGATCATCTTTGGGATGTGGTGGAACAGGAGCTTCGTGCCCTGGATGTGCATCCCACAAATCTCCATGAACTGCAAGATGCTATCCTATCAATAAGGGCCAACATTTCTAAAGAATGCTTTCAGCACCTTGTTGAATCAATGCCACGTAGAATTAAGGCAGTTATGGTGTTCCTAATAATCCTTTAGGTGAGTGTATAACCACTAAAACCAACATATAAGCATTGCTTTATAATGAGGTAATGCCAATATATAGCACACGGGAGGCCAAGGGCCCGATGGAGGTTCGGGTGCGTGTATGTGAAGGGGTTAGTTATGTGCCTAAAGTCAATGTCACAACACAGGATGCAATTACGGAAAATTGTGCCGTAATCTGGCAATTACTTCACCGTTCCTTGGATAGAGTTGATAACTAATTAATGTAGAGAAGGTTGAAACAGGAAACCAGCTGTGTCACGCACAAACACACACACATGCACATACACACACACTTCAGGCTGTCTTTGATTGAGTTTGACACACAACGCTAACAACTACAATCTCGAAGCCTTCCCTCATGAGCTGATTGTACTGAAAGCTAGTGTGTGCGTTTGTGTGTGTGTGTGTGTGTGTGTGTGTGTGTGTGTGTGTGTGTGTGTGTGTACCTGGTAATTATCACGTTGTGGGGACCAATTGTCCCCACAAAGATAGGAATACCAGTGTTTTTGTGACCTTGTGGGGACATTTTGATGTCCCCATGAGGAAACAAGCTTATAAATCAAACAGAATGATGTTTATTGAAAATGTGAAGTAGCAGAAAGTTTTCTGTGATGGTTGGGGTTAGGGAATGGGGTAGGTAAGGGGAATAGAATATACAGTTTGTACAGTATAAAATGCATTACGTCTATGGAATGTCCCCACAAAACATGGAAACCAGAATGTGTGTGTGTGTGTGTGTGTGTGTGTGTGTGTGTGTGTGTGTGTGTGTGTGTGTGTGTGTGTGTGTGTGTGCGCGGCCAAGCTCATCATGTTAATCACTTCTCTAGTTCCTGCTTTGCTTCTGAAGGTCGTCTTCTGTCTATCACCAGGAGCTCGATCTGGCTCAGCACACATTTTATCCCCTCCTCACAAGAAACAGAAATCACAGGTGAGATCTCTTTAACATCTTAATTTTAACTATGAGATTAAATGAAGTCTCCTGCATCTCAAATGATTTTCCAGAGAAAAGTCTTAAATACAGTTTCAGAAGAGTTCTCAACATTATCACAAACAGTTCTTATCAATTTATCCAAAAGCAGATAATCTATTCTTATCTGTAAGATCTACTTTATTTTATAGCTCTATGTATTTTAAAGATCATTTGCATTAATTTGGATTTCTCTTAAGCAATGTTATGAGAAGCATCCCACAGAGATACTAATCATCACAAATGGTTGATGCTTAAATAAAACATCTCAGCTATGAAAGAGAAACACCTGAACAATGAAAAGTAATCACTGTACTTAGTGCATCCCCACATACCTAGCAATGCCATACCAACCACCCTAGCAACACCCTAGCGACCACCCACATCACCGCAGCATCATGCCAGCAGGCTCTGCACAGGCAAACATTATCTGCAGAAAATGTAAATTTAATTTCCTTCACATTTTCCTCAAAAAATGTACAGATCTAGTTTCTGCTCCTCTATCTGTAGATCTTTGTGAGCCGGAGGGTTTTTATTCCCGGTTCAACTAAAATAAAAGTGTGGGTGATTAAGAACACAACTGCATTTAGATGTTGCTCTTTATTGTTCTCGATTACCGAACATCCGCAAGCCTTTTCTCCATTTTGGATTAAGTTACTTGAATTATGCCAAATGTACTTGCCCAAAACTCACAAAAAGAGATCAGACCCCCATTACTCATCATTAATCTTCTGAGCAAAACGACCGAGGCGTGTTTTATCATTGTCCGTACGTATGGTCTCCTAAACACAGATTTAATTCAGTCTGGCTGCTTTAAAGATTAAGACATCAGCGACTCCAAGCATCA
The DNA here is from genome assembly GCF_030506205.2 of Paramisgurnus dabryanus. Taxonomy (NCBI): domain Eukaryota; kingdom Metazoa; phylum Chordata; class Actinopteri; order Cypriniformes; family Cobitidae; genus Paramisgurnus; species Paramisgurnus dabryanus. Next base: position 31,829,668 of record NC_133343.1, on the reverse strand, counting down.
TCGCAAATGGATGGAGATGGAATCGTAATCGAATGTTGCTAAACAGATTTAGTCATAACCCTCCAGCTAATATAAACTAATTCACAGGTTCACGTCACAGCAAATGCTCAAACCAGCCAATCTAACCTCTCCATCATGTCCCATCCTATCAGTTTATACATCCCAAATGATTTATTCATGTTTTATATGCATACTCAGCTGAGCTTATAGCTCAAACACAAAAAAACACAATTAAAAAATTGTTGACATAGCAAGACTACAGAAATATTAAATTATTGTGGTATAGCAAAGATTTTTGGCAGAAACTGATTTCTTTAAACATTGTTTTGCCAACCTGAGCACAGTTTAAGATCTCTCGAGATCTTTTCTGACATCTGGTAAGGTATTTTAAATGAGATTACCAGCAACTTTATCTCAGGAGAAACTTTTAAAAAGCTGAGAAAACTTTAGTTTTGGCCTACCTTTGCTTTCCATTTAAATCTCATTGTCTACGTGAAACAATTGTTAAATGAATAAGATCTCTGTTTTTCTACAGGTTATGATTTTATACACTGTCAATTCTGTAAATGACAAAGTTTCCATAAACATATTTTTTCTTTAGAAAATGCTCCCAAAAGTTGCACTGCAAAAGATTAAAACTCCATTGGGTAAAATTACATACGCACGTCATGTCCTTGGACAATAAGTAAAAAGTAAAGCAAACCGATGTAATCGCAAAGTTTCTTATCTCTGTTTTCCGCTGGAAGTATTCCTGTAAAAGGCGCCAAAATGTCACCGTACGAGTCCCACGCCACCTCAAATGTCAAATGAATTCTAAGCGTGCGGCTATTGCCCTTGTGCCGGCAATAAAGTCAATAAAGTTAGCCCTCACTTAAGGAAATATCCCCGTCTCTGTCCACAGAAGACCGCTCAGATATGAAGCTATTAAATTCAGTTTAGAGTGATTTATTCAGCTGTGCAATGAGGCATGTGCCAAAGAGTGAACTGGACCAGCATCAACAATAATGTATACTGGAGCTGGTGGGCTGTTTTCAGCACGACGGCCTGCTAATGGGGAGGGTTGTTTTGATGCTTTAAAATAGAAAGAAACAGCATTTGTGACCAACTTTACTTTCCAACTTTGATTCATTTTAATAAAGAATAACAATGACAAACATCTTTTTCTTTAAAGTAATGTTCATTGATGGAGTAAGTAAATAGTATGGAAATTAAGTAACTAAATAGGGGAAATTTAATTTCATCCTGACTTTGAAGACGGGGAAAAATCATTTCGAACAATTGTTTCTAAACACTATGGATGCACCGAAATAAAAATTCTTGGCCAAAAGCGAAAAAGGGGAAACCAAGGCTGAAATCCGAAACAAAGAAAGAAATTATTTTGCCAATTATTAGTACCATTGCATTTATGGCTATCACATGTGTACTAACTTTACTAGGGGTGTGACGGATCACAAAACTCACGGTTCGGATCACGTTACAGTTTCTGAGGCACGAATCTGATTATTTTTCGGATCAGCAAAAAAGGGGTGGGAAAAATCTAATAACAAATAAAGAAATTATAAAAAAGAAAACATTTTATAAAAAAGAACAAAGTTGTACATTAATAAGGTCTAAAATAAGCATTATCTGCAGAAATTGCTTTTTTGTCTTTATTGTATAAAGTAAATATAATTATTTATTTTTTTGAGATACAGAAGTGATTTTCCTTTGTCTTGGGTTGTTTGATTAACATTAATGGCACAGACTTAAGTAGGTTAATTGAGGTTACTGTCTCTTTAAGACCAAATAAGCACAGACATAACATACACTTAAGACATAAACAAATGTTTTTTTTATCAGAAAAAGAATACTGTGGAGATAATTTTGTTTGTATGTGCCCTGTCAAGAACAGAAAGATTTTATGTTCGCTTGCTTTTTGAAACGCGTCTCTCCGTGTATGCACTACTGAGTGCACTTAAACGCGTGCAGACACAGAGGGTGAATTCCAAACAGCACAGGATTAAAAGTCGCTCCACATAAAAACATTACCTTGATTTTCATTGCTTTATTCGCCAAATGTATGTTAATGAACTATTAGACACATTAGCGCAACTCCAACTCTCTCTAAAGTTTATACATCAAGAGTTCTGATCTTTGAAGGGTGTAGGGATGATCACGTCTGACTGGACACATTTAACCGCATGTGTGTCTGTGCGTACAGAAAGCTGCTCACTTTAGCGCCTTTTTGCGGTTAAATACGTCCACACCGCAGACATGTTGCTTCAGACAAGTATATACAGGTCGCGGTTTCTGTTTGCATCATCACAACATACTTTTAACAGTGATAAAAGTATTTCGGCCGAAAACCGAAAATGCTATTTTAGGCCATTTTCCGCCAAACATTTTCGGTGGCCGAATATTCAATGCATCCCTACTAAACACATTATAAATGTTAGAAATGTATTGCTGAAACACGTAACATAGACTGTGTGAACGGTGTAGTACTGAATTGTGGAGTTTTCCCTCATTTCTGAGTTCAGAATTATTTGGGTGGGGCTAAAACGGTGGCTTGATGACACACCAAAGTCACAGAGCATGGCCCCGCCCCTAACACAATCGCGAGCACCCATTCAGGTTGCAGCTGTATTCAAAAGTTGAGGGAGATGGGAGCTTTACCACAAGTGGGCGTGGTTTCAGCGCAGACAGCGGACATGCCCCCACCTTTTGAAAGAGAGAATTCCGACTTTTTTAAGCTTTTGATAACTTATTTAATTTACTTGTTGACAAGTTAACTCGTCAATTAAAAGAAAACACTTCCCTTCCAATGCCAAGTATTTCCGGCTTTCCGCAATACCGCTATTATCCACCAGGTGGATCCGCAACTTATAAAACCCAAAATTATCGCCCTAGGGCAGTGTTTCTCAAACTTTTTCAGCCCAAGGACCACTTTATCTTCCAATTTTTTTCTGAGGAACACCTAACAGAATCCCACTCTAACACGCCCCCAAAAAACAACAAAACAGGAAGGATAAGCTAAATTTAAGCTTAATATGCAACTGTTTTAAGACAAAAACAATTTTTTTTAAACACAAATGCAGTGCTATGTTCAGAAATTATTATATGATTTTTATTTCATTTGAAAAAGTAAATGTGAAATGAGTTACAGCTTAATATAAACAACAAACTGCACATATAAAAAAACTGCAATTGAACATACTGTAACAGCCTAGGTCCCACTTAATGTCATTCCAAAGAGCCCTTAGTTTAAAACTGAGGTGGTGGGTATATGAAGTCTATGGTTGTAACTATGGTAACAATAAAATGCTGAAAAAATGTTCCCCTTAATGTCCAAAATCACTGAAATTACAGGGATTTTATACATGAAACAAAAACTAGTACATTACAAAACTAATAGATCTGTGGATTTTAGCTGCTTTCAGTTGACGCTTGATCCTTCTTTTGACTCCTCTTTGGTTTAGCCACCGATCCATTTTTCATTATTAAAACAGAATGGCAGAATGGCAAGAACGGACATCGGACAAAACATCTTTTGGCGGACCACTGGGGGGGTTTGGCGGACCACTTGTGGTCCGCGGACCACACTTTGAGAATTACTGCCCTAGGGCAAACAGCCGTATGTTCGTGTAAGTTTTGATCTCTATCAAAAGTCTTTCACAAAAATTAATTATCTCAGCTTTTTGGTCAAAATTTTGTGTTTTTGAAGAAACCTATCCATATTTGAGAGGTAAAAAAAGAATAATGAGGGAAGGATGAAAGGGTTATTTGTTTGAAAGCAGATGGTCTGATTTGATATTTACATATTTTAAGACATTTTCTGGAAGGCATTAAACTTTTGTGAAAAGAATGAAAATGCAATTAAAAAAAAAAAAACGCTGGCAGGGAAAGAGTTAATTTTTCTGTGGTTTAATATCACATTAAAGAACACATTTAATTTTTGACTTTACACAGACTTTAAGTATGCTAAGCTCAAAAGTAGTTAAATATGCACATGTGAACAAACATCTTGAGAAAACAAATCATGTTGCATTACTGTCAAAGTCACTCCTTTCTGGCGTTTTTCTTCTCTGCACTCCTTTTTTTATCATTGATATGTCAAAATGTGATTTATTTGATAGCCTCATACTGTTAAATTCAAACCGGAAAAGAATGTTGAACAGCCGTACATCAACTCCTCTGATTTGAGCTTTGACGTAAAGATTGCGAGCCCAGACAGCCGAGGAGGAGAAAGCTGATGAAGGTTTGCCAGATGTATTTCCCGCTGGTGAAACGACAGGTCTGATCTCCCTTAATCGTTCACCATTATATCCCCTGGGGTTTGCAATTAACAGACGAAGAAACTTTTAAGAATTGAGCTAGCCGTCATAATGCCATTTAATTCTGGTTTTCAAATGCAAAGTGTGGATTCATTTTCAAAATGGTTAAAAAATGCATATGGCTGAAATCACCTCTTGCGTATGGATGACAATGAGCCTGACTTTGTCTATAGTTCAAACTAGCCAACAAAATATAACAGATCTGATGTTTTAATGTAAGTCTATGCGATTTAATGGCCTGTTTTAACATCTACTTAAGGACAACATTAAAGCTGATCACTTCAAATAAATCTCAGGTATATTTCGTGTTTGTAATGCAAACAGTGAAGTTAAGCATTTAGGGGTAGTGAAAGTTCAGATCTCCATATGTATGTGCAATAATAATAATCATGATGCACGCACACTTTGTCACGAGCCGCTAATGAGGTCATAGGTGGGAAATGTTTGCAACTTGTACTATAATGACTCCTTAAAAGCCATAACTAGAGAGAGCTGTTGCAATCGTCATGCAAGCGTGTTTGACCTTCTCCGAAACATAAACAGTGTTGTTTACTAATGGCTGAACCTCAGAAGGGCCGTAGACGCTCACAGGGTTGGGAAGGGTTACGACAGGAGGACTGCTTCACAATCAGTACTGCTGATTCTCTCTGTTGGAGTGAGTGTCCTACAAAAAATAAGACCAAGGGCACGCTGTAGAATACTCAAACTATCGACAGACGATGATAGGATGATGCCTGAGGATCCGTAGGGATCACTTCCACTTGATAATGCCTGGGTTCTTAAGCCTACTATAAGATGGAGACCAAAGATTGGTGTTCATGGGAGGTTACTGTATACGGTACTGCATATCACTGCATGTGTTTCATAAGGATGAATCTCACAAAAACATGCCCAACGCTGTGAAAGAGCATGGAGTTGTATTGTTTACCTCCAATGTCAGTAGGAAACAATTTGACAAATCATGTTAATGAATGATGTAATGAAATGAACTGTTACGGTCAAAGTATGTCACAGTCACACGTCACAGTGGCATGCTAGACGCTTCATGTACTACTTACTCAGCACTGCACAGATCGAGTGGCAAATGAAATCAAAATATCATGAGAGTGACGCAACAATTCTGCTTTTAAATCCCTTTCACAATATTTTGTTGTCGATCGGCCACATGAAGTCAAACACACCTATTGTTTCGATGTCAGCAAAAGCGAGAATAACATGGACCTTAAGCTATTAACAAGTGAAGCTAGAATTATAGTTTGTTTTTTATGCATATGCGAGGGTCCACATACAGTGTGCTTGACGCAAATTTCGTACTGGATTTTTTCAGTAGAAGGTAGTATGTATGTAGCCCAGAAAATGCATTGCATTTTGTGGCAATGCGCATGCGTTGAACGTCTGTGTACATGTGTAAGTAGCAAGGCTGTGCATTCGACAGTGCACATAGGTTCGTGTACATTTAAAGAAGGAGGAGTTACTACCGCGGGAGGAGCGAGTACGAGTCATGCAACCCTTTATACAACACCGTTTATCTTATGATTCACTACATGTTCGTGTCATTTATATAATATGCACGTGCATATTTACAACATAAGACAGAAGTCTTACTTACCGCATGCAACTCGTGACCCGGTTGGGAAAAAACAGTTTATCAAACACACACGGAAAACTCCGCTGCTACCCCGGATAATAAACTATATCCATTGTTTTCATAAGGCTGGATTTCTTTTCCTTACATCCAAAAACCCACTTCTTCATTTGTGCCATTGTTAAGTTTTAAAATTAAACAAAGCTGTCGCGTGATGTGAATGTTTGTAAGTTCTAGCGTCTCCCGCTGATTGATGGGTGGGCGGGGTTTTCCGGGGGAAGTGCCCATATAAAGAAGTGATACGTATAGAAAACCCCTGAAACGTCAGTTGGACCTGTAATCGAAAAAAGTTTCCCAAACTTGTACGAACCCTGGCGAAGTGCATTCGGCACAGAAATACTCTGTAACACATCCAACTGCTTTTTGACACTTTGCCTACGTTTAGCATGAGGAAACAACTCTATAACTGTGTTAATAAGTCAGAATGCATGAAATACCATTGAACCTCCCCTTTAAAAAAAACTATACTCCGTGCCTGACCCTATAAACAGGGCGAATCGGTAAAAAACACAAATCCTTTCAATTCAAACATTGTTAAAAACATTTGGGATATATATGGTAGGTACACATGTGAAGAAAATATATAACATTGTGTTATTATGTTGATATTTATTGCAAAAAATGTACATATTGTGTCTTTAATGTTTTGTAAAGCAATTCAGAAAATACTGTAAAATACTGATTTTATTTACAGCATACTGTAGTGTAGCTTATCAAACACATTCTCAGATTTTACATTTGCATTTATGCATTTGGCAGATGCTTTTATCCAAAGCAACTTACATTTTACAAAAGAGGTATGTCTGATTTAAGAGCATATATTGTCCGATTCACGTTTTAAAATTTCCTTTGGTGTGTCAGTTTGTATTTGTCAGCCTGATTTCAGAAGAATTCGTATATATTTTACAAGTTGGCTAATTTGTATTAATTCATACGAAGTTAATCGCACAAAAACGTACGATTATCATTAAAAAAAAACATGGGGTCAAGGCAAATCGTACAAAAATCTACGAATGTGGTCGTATGAATTGAAACAAATTAGCTCGTAAAATATGTACGAATTGCCATGAGATAGCGTTGGTATTAGTACATGTTAACGATATGCAAAAGGTAGAAACCCCAAAGTAAACAATGACGCAAGTTATTGGGCTCTATTTTAACGATCTGAAACGCAAGTGCGAAGCGCAACGCGCAAGTGAGTTTGTGGGCGGATCTTGGGCGCTGTTGCTATTTTCCCGGCGTGAGAAATAACTCTTGCGCCGGGCGCAAATCAATAAGGGGTTGGTCTGAAGTAGGTTCATTATTCATAGGTGTGGTTTGGGCGTAACATCAAATAAACCAATCAGAACGCTAGCCAACATTCCCTTTAAACGCAAGGGCGCAAGTTCCATGGCGGGTTGCTATTATTATGACGGATTTACCAGGCGTACGCCAGGAGCGGTTTACAGCCGAGGAGACCGACGTCCTTGTACGGGGGAATCCCACGCTTGCCAGCATAAATCGGGCACGCCGTGTAACGGGAGGTGGATCTGCCTCAGGACTTGACGCCAGCAGAGGACATCGCTGCGTCCACCCTCACCGCTGAAAGGGTTTGGGGGCTTTGAAATCGGACCCAAGAAACGCAAGCAAGGTCCAACCCCAAAGTACTCTTACAAATCAAGTTCATATACATTAAGGTTTCTTATGAAAACATTTTAACTATTATTTACATAAAATAAACGTAATACAGCCACACAACAAAGTTATGAAAATATTTTAATCGTTATTTGCATGAGAATAAATAAAAACTATCACCACAATGCTCACCACTATGATTCCCCTTATCTCGTGTATTAATATTTTTAAGTGTAACAATTTATGATTTGCAAAAATAACTGTTGCATCTGTGTAGATTAGATAAGCAAAGTGTATGCGCGTTGTGCACGCTATACATTATGGTCAAGCATGCGCCCTTAAAATAGCATAATGAACCACGCGCAACGCGCCACTGACTTTAGACTAGTTTTTTTTGGTTAGTAGCGCAATTGTTTTTTGAAACTGCAAAATAGCATAAGAGATGGTTTGCGCCGCAACACGCCTCCTTTTTGCGCTGAACCGCCCAGGGAGCGCAAGTTCATTCCCTAGTTTGCTGACGTGCATCTGTGGAGGGAAAAACCCCGCTGTGCGCCGGCGCAAAATACGAATGATACATGCGTCACTGACAAAGTCAATTGCGCTGGGTGCAAGATAGGGCCCATTGTCTCCAATGTAAATATCTTTTCTTGCACTACAACAAACACACGGATAGGTAACAGTTTACTTTCTGGGATTGGTGATATAGACAAGACCGACATTATCATAATTCCTCCCACTTCGGACTCAGCCTGTAAGTTAAATACTGTTAGCAACCAAATCTTTCAAACATGCTAAGAAGCGTCACATTTCCGGCTGACGTCAGAGGTATTCAGGCCAATCACAAGGTACAGATTAGCTGCCAATCAGGGACACAGAGCTTTTCAAATCTGTGTGAAATCTGGAGCTACAAAAATTAAATTTTTAGCAATGAAATAGGTGCTCTTTAAATAAGCAACACAGGATACTTAATGACACTAACATTTACAGTCCAACAAATGCACATGCACGACATTCAACGCACTGTCTGGCGGTGCAGATAAAGTGAGCAGAAGGCCGGCTGAGACAAAAGGAGACAGCAATTAAAGAGAAGTGCCGCCCATGTAAAAACGCCAATAGGGTCGAAGCCCTTTTAAAGGGACTGTCAGGAAGAGAGGGCTCTTTAAGAGAAGTCGTAAGAGATAAGGATTTTAGCAAGCTGTGTTAATGTGTGTGTTCTATTAGAGCAAAGCAAGGCTGGACTATGTGCATATCAGCAGGATATGAAATGTACAATGTGCATGCATTCATGAATCTGTTAAAATGGTGTTACGGCTGGGTGTTGCGACTAATTTGTCGTTTCTTTTTTATATATATGGTTTCAATTTTGATTCAGTCAAATATCATTAGTTATCAATATTTTATTAATAATGTTAGCTTTGCAGACATCTTTGCACACAACAGACTACGTTTATGAGGATACTCGAGGCGTTTTGACATAATTTTATGTTAATATGTCACATTTTCTTTGCCTAAATATTTAAAACGTGCAAATGATCAACTTTTGTGACAACGTTGCACTGGCCCATGCAAGCAGAAGGACAATTCTTTCAACTGGACAGTGCATCGCTCACGCTTGCCATCGGGCACTCCTTACAAGCCCTGCCTGAAATAAAGCACGCACATTACGAATTGATATAGGGAATTCCTGAATCACTATTGTTTTGTTCAATTGAAAATCAATACCCAGCCCTACTTGTTTTTCACGAAACACAAAAGATAGAGAATGCTTGTTTTTCAACAATAAAAGTGTCAAGCATCAATAAGGTTACAAATTTGCTCCTATCTCATTTGCATACAGCACACAAGTCAAGCTAGATATATAAGATTTGAGAATCATACCAGAGGAGAATATTTAAATCATGCCAAGTATGGCTTCAAATATGAACTACTTCTGAAATATTTTCATGACAAAAACTTGGATCCATTCAAGCCTAAAACCACGCAAGAACCATCCTGCATCTTTTCATACCAAACACACAAACCAACTAAGGACGAAACCTAAATGTGCAACCTTAACCCAAAACAGCAGGCAGAACCTGTGCCTGTAAAAAGGTACAGTAATTTCCAAATGTTGGACTAGGGGCCAGTTGACACCCTACCAGGCCGTTTCCGAACCACCGTTGCCATGGAGACCAGCCACTTAATGACTGATAACGGCAAGCGACCAAGAAACAAGCAAAGATTGAGACTGTGGGAGAATGAGAGAGAGAGATATTACGTGGAAGAAAGACAGCAATTTAGTATCGGAGGACAGCGTGAAGCCCGATTATGTCGTCAGTGTAAATGATCATTAATTTCCCTCTGCCCAACCAGCGAAGATTAATGCCCCGTTCTTCCCGCTATCACAACGGAGAGGGATCGTACCATTTAGAAATACCCCTATTTCATCTACGACCAACATCCAGCGCTATACAGAAAAATAAACAGCGGCATGAATTTGAACGCTTGGAAGGAGGGATTGTAAATGATTGTGCCTGGTAATATTAATACGCTAAGCGTTATCTGTATTTCCTCACTGACTGCGTCTTTATATTCACTGTCAAAATGAATTAAAAGCCACTTAGAGGACGCAGGCACGAACCATTAAAACAAACTCATCTGCTAGAGTTTGACTGAAAATATAAGCAATGCATATTTCACCGAGCTGCTATCACAGAAACTCCTAGACGTTCACGGAGGGCATCATAACCCCCGGGGTCTTCTCAAATGCACCGCCGTTTCTGCCTGAGGGACGTTTTTAGAGACTGCCATTTGAAGATATTCACTCAGCTTCAAATGTGTAATCTAAAATGGCTTACCTGTGCCAGGAGTGCTTTTATGAGCGCTTTGATTCCTATCATGCCTTGTGAGAGCAGTCGGAGGGTATTTTTGTGTGATTTTATGGCGTATTATGCCAAAAAGCTGCACTATTCTATTACGCCCGGGAAATGGCATCTGAAATCAGTCACAGTCGTGAGAAATTGATAGTATATGATAATCCCATGCATCACGGTAGCTTTGTTAACCGAAACAGGGTCGGGCGTAAATATACTAATAATCACCATAAAATTGCTTTAAGAGTACTGGGGTGTATTTCATGTGCTTAAATGTTAGCTAGCAGTATGTGTTATTATTTTAGGAAAATCTTTAACCTAACAATCCTAACCATTGTACCCTTACAAAAACAATCCAGCAGGCAAGCGGGCAATGAATTGTGGGTAGTTTTGCTCAGTCAATGTGACTCCATATGCACCTAGCCAAGCCTGGCTGGTTCTCTCAAAATTCTTTTTTGTCGTTTCTCAACTCCAAGCCTATAATTTAGTATGAAAAATCCAAATAGGCGGCTTTTAATTTCTTCAAATACAAGAAGCAGGGCTGGTATAAAGGGAAACACAGGGTCATTAACTACAGAGCAGCAGACATTCACATGCCGTATCTCTATAAAGAAAAAAATTGGTATGACGTTTTTGTCTTTTATGTATGTTTTTTTTAATAAATAAATCATAAAAGAATTGCCTTACTGGAATTATATTTATGTAGACATTGAAAGTCCTTTGAGGGATTATTTGGCATTAGACACCAAAGTGGTACTTTTAATATTATTCTTCAGTTAACCCTTTAACTGTAACAGGTGGGGTCCTTTTTTTAGTGTGGATATAAAAAGGTGATGTGCACCTTCAATAAATATCTCAGGCATTTTTTTGGTCTACAAGCAAAATCTTGGTCTCTTTTTAAAGAAACACTTTAAAGTTTTCCACTGAAGTGTTTGGAGTTGTGAATATTAAATTAAAATAGTTAAAACAAATTAAATTTATAAAAAATGCAATAAAGTATGTATTTTATACTTAAAAACATAAAAAAGAAAATGTTTTACTCCCAAAACATTTAAAAAAAAATTGCCACAAGCTGTAGCGGCAGGTGACTTCTTTTTCAAGGTCGCACAATATGAAGCTCGTCACACAGGTATGTAGCCCGTCATGTCAAAATATGTGTTTGGCGCGTCATGTAAACCTAAGTGCATCACATGTCATGTCAAAACACGAGCCTGCTGCAGACGCTTCGAAGGGGTTTTTGAAAAAAGAGTTGCTTAATTTTGCAACACTCACTTAATCTCATGTGTAATATAGTCCCTCTAGAAAAACGTGATTATGCGATCGCATGATTCAATGCGTAATCAGCCAAAGTTGAAAAATTTTATATTTACTTCACACAAGTGCAGCCATATCCTTTGTTGCTATGGGAACATTATGAAGTGACGTATAGGGGTGGGCCGGTTTGTTGTTGTTTTTACCGCGGTGGGGAATCAACAAATTCCCACGGTTTTGCGGTTTATTGGCAAGACAATGAGTTAAATAACATGATTTATTTATCTTCAATACAAAACACGTGCAAATTACTTAAGGAACATGTCAAGTGAATATTATTTCCTTCCACATTTCTTCAATTTCAACATTCAACAACTTGAACAATTAATATTATCAGTTAAAAAAATGTTAATGCATTTTACAGAACGCTTCTGTCCTCGACCCTTACCTAAACATCTGTCTTTTTCCACAAACAGAGAAAGAAGACGCAAAAGCAAAACTTTTTGAAATGTGTTCTGCTTTAGAAATGGCCACTGTTGTAGGCTAGATGAAAAATGAGACAATCTAACCTCTTTGGATATTAATCCTCGGACTGATCGCGTGCTCTTTATGTTGCGTGAAAATGTGATAATGTATGAAACCTGATTCTGTTGTTCATCTGTTGCGGTTGTTTGCACGTTCAAATTAGATAAAATGTTTGTATTACTTTTAACGAGTGACAGACAACGTCACCTGTAATTCTACTCAATAACAATTTAATATTAAAATCATATCAGTTAATGTTCAGTTAATGAGTTGCGGTTGTTAACAAGCTGCGTGTATAACATCCCCACATATACACACAAGTGCAGACCAATGTTTCAAGTGTTTTTTTTTTTGTTTTTTTTTGCGGTTATGACGGTGAGGAGCTCAGACCCGCGGCATGGGTCACGTGACCGCGGTATGGCGGTAATCAGGTTACCGCCCCAGGCCTAGTGACGTAATTACGCGACATGAACATCATTAAAAATCTGCAAACCCCAACCGCAGTTTTTGCAAGTTCCCGCATAAAATTGCATGAATATCTCGCATATTCTAACGCATTTTTGGGAAAACGTGCCGCAAGATCAAGGATTTTTGCCTGTAACAATCACAAAAAAACTCAGCATTTTTCTGGAAGGACTGGTAATCAGAGTTAACTAAGTTAGTGTCTTGTGATTATTTTGTGAACATGAGCGTCTCTTTTATCATAAACCCTTTCAACGCATGTGCAGAAGGCACGTGTTTGGACAAGACACACATGATGCACATTGTTCACATGACGAAACGAACAGCTATTTTGACATGACGAGCAACACACGACACGCCGAACACATATTTTGAATTTATTTGTGCCACTCAGAAGAGAAGTCACCGGCCGCCACTGGCCACAAGTCTCAACTAGTTCTGATCCAAATTTCAAGTTAAAATCACAAAAAAAATTTGGTTTCTGTCACACTTTAGTGGTTTTACCAACAATGGCCACTAGGTGTCAACAGTTTGCTCCATAATCTTGCCACATATTAAAAAATTACTGTCACTGCATTATTAATAATGCAATTTTTTTTTAAATATATAAAATACATTCATAGAGCTTTCAAATGATAAATAGGTTATCAAGATTTATACATTTATTTTGAAAGATATTACAATTATAAATTTATAATAAGTCATATGTATTTCTACGGGGTAGTCACATTTAACAAAATGACTGTCACTATACAACTTCTACCATGAGTCTTACACATTCTTACAGATTTCCAACAATATATAGTTTGTCAAGATTATTTCAGGTTTATAGGATATGTAATAATAAATACGTAACAACGCCTTGGGCCCACCTGTTGGCCCGTGAAATTTCAGAAAGTACTCTATGTTATTCTTTTTGCAAAATGGTGAAATGAAACGAAATACTGAAACATCAATCTGAGAACTTTCCAATGATATATAGTTTGTCAAAATTAGTGTAGGTTTAGACTAAGAAAACATTGTTTAAAATATGTAATTATCAGAGAAAATAATTTAGACTCACTTGTCACGAAACAAGGGTCAAATGTATTTCTGCTGTATTTATACTGAATCTCTATATGCCACAGGTATTTCACAAAGCCGAAACATTAATTTAAAGTAACAGTCTGGGATTAGGGATCCACCAGACACTATTTAGTGTGTCTGATCCTTTTAGAGTCTTAGAAAGTTTCTGCTTTAACATATTCTACTATAGCACTAAACCTAGCCTTCACAAATAAGCATGCCAATGCAAAAGATACTTAAAAGATCTCACGTGTAAGACAAATGTCTTTTGTCTCCTCTATTTTCCTCTTTGTCACATTAAAAGCGAACAAAGACATTGAAAAGCCGCCTATTGAAAATCATGTTCATTCCTTTGTGTCTTTTATATCCATCACCATGATAATTGCAGGAGGACAAAGAACGGCGAATAGCACGGCAGCATGTGAACAAAATTAAAGAACCTCCTGGACAAAACCGTGTGGCTTTCATCACAGCTGTGAGACTGAACATGTGGAGGGAAGTGAAAAACAGCAAAGATGAGGAGGGGGGAAAGTTGGAACTTTAAATGCTCTTAGCTGGAAACTAGCCTGGTATAACCAGACTCTTGTACATTCATTTCATTTGTACAGAGAGTCTGGCCACGCTCCATAGCAAAGCGTTACTTCCGTTAAGGAGGGTCCATTGTTGAAGTTTAAAACTATTGGATATGCCCAGAGTCACTCAGGATCTGCCAAAGCCAATCGCTAACATGTGGTCGTGACGTATATCATGCACCGAAACCGTCCGGAAACAACAAGTCAGAATAATCAGACAAACAAAATTTAGCAAACCTGGTTCTTGCTCCGGCTTTAACTTCTGTATATTCGGCAGTTTTGCAACAACGGACCGAATAGCTTTTCTCACGTCTTTCTCCGCTGCCATTACTGAACTACAACTCAAACTGACGCACGACCTCAACGTCATCGTTCTTAGCCACCCCCATCTGTTCGCTGATTGGTCCTGCAGATTTTTGCAGGAGAAAACGAAACTCTATAGAGAAATCCCAGACGTACTGTTGAAGCGAAATGAAAAATAAGCGGAAGCACGTAGGAGGGCGGAGCCAGGCTAGCTGGAAACAGCAGGTGGATATAAAACTATGAACTAAAGACATATGAAATGATCTCATTTAGTACTTGTGAGAATGCAGAAATTACAACCCATACTGTATATGAATATTATTTTTCGAAAATTGCACAACTAACCTATCAAATCTCTTATAAATAACCACCAGAGCAATTTCTGTGGTAACCGTGGTATAATCGGAATAAATGTCTCTTATAACAATAAAGATAACTATAACTATACATTTTATTTAATACTAACTCATTTCCCGTCAGCCATTCTTTTTAAAGTTGCCCGCCAGCATTTTTTGTGATTTTCACATATTAAATTTCTCCAAAAAATATATAAAGATACAAATAAAAAACAGAGCCTCTGTTATTAAACAAACAATAGAGAAACACACAAAACGGGAAAAAAACTTTCATCCTATGTATATATTTTTTTTAAATCTCAAATATGGGTATTTTTCTTTAAAAAAAAATAGCAAAAAGCTGAAATAATTGCATTTTTGTGAAGGAATTTGTTAGAGATCAGATTCTTAACGATTATCAAAGCATACATGAAGTGTAAAATTAGTAAATAATTAGTAAAAACTATTTTTTAATAGTTTTTTTATAAATCTAGTGGATAATCGCGGTATTGCAGATTAACATAAAAACTCATCAGGAACAAGTTTTTTTATGCAAATGTTTTCACTTAATTGCTGAGATAACTTGTCAATGGCGGGGAAAGAGTTAAAAAGAATAGCGGAGTTCACACCACAAATATACGATAATTTTTTTTCCATTTGATGAATGATAAACCTTCGACAGCCAATCAAATCTATTTTAACTTCAAGTGCACACGCATTTGAAAAAAGACAACGCTGTGGAGCTCATTGCTGAGGTCTATAACATAAAATTGTGTTTAATCCAAGTTGTGAAATTGACTACGCAATCCTTTTTTCCTACCACACTGACTATGTCAAAAGGTAAGGTATTAGATTACACAAACTATTAGATTCACTGTTGTGATATGCGAAACACAGCATGTTGAGGACATCTGCTGGTTACCCGCTGTGTAAATGCGACAAGAACATAATATTTACAAATTCAGTGACATGTAAACAGGTAATGCAAAAGTTTTTACTACAAGAAATATGCAATATTGGTTAATGCCATTAAAGGCAAGCATCTATGTAGGCAGCTCATTAGGTTTTAAAAGCCAATGTTAAGGTTGAGAAAAGTGCAATCCTTATCAATATATCAACATGTATTAGTTTTATTTTCATCACCATCATTAGAATACGGTTATGTGACCATTTTTAGCATCCTGATGTGTTCGCTAATATAGTATTTATCATTATCAACATCCCAACCATCATTATAATCAGCCTAATGGAAACTCTCACAATTATTTATCACACACGCTCAGTTCAATTCATTATCTCTGAAGCAGGAATATAAAACACGGCACACTTTAATTCACACAAAGGTCTGATAGCTTTCAGACCCTTACTGGTTAGAGCTGTTGATGATGCATGTGTTGACATCTACATACTAAGCACGTGTGTAGTATAGGAGTGGTCGCTGCTACCCAGTCTCACAAAGTTTCGTGATATAGTCACGTATTTTTTTGATTCTTTTTTCGTGCTATTATCACGAAATTTCATGTTTTTTCGTGATCGTATAACGAATCCCTGTTTTCGTGTGATTATCACGTATTGGTTACTCAACTGCTTTTTCCTATTTTTAAACCATTGTCGCTTCGGTTTAGGGTTAGATTTGGTGCTTGCATTAGAACGTCACTTTATATATTGGTTTATACTATTTTTTCTGATTAATTTTTTTATATGTCGCCTGGCGTTAGGGTTAGAGTTGGGTTTGGTTAGGGATGTCATTTTATGTAAATCTAACCCTAAACCGAAGCGACAATGGTAAGAAAATAGGACAAAACAGTTGAGTAACATACGTGAGAATCACACGAAAACAGGAATTCGTTATACGATCACGAAAAAACACGAAATTTCGTGATAATAGCACGAAAAAAGAATCAAAAAAATACGTGACTATATAACGAAATTTCGTGAGACTGGGCTGGGTGTATTATGGGACAAACATCTGTGCTGTTTACCTTATAGGTAGTTATAGGTTTAAACAAACAAAACAACACTGTAAACTGACGTTAAATTATTGCATTTATTGGCTAGATTTAAAAAAAAACCTGTGTTAGCTACCATGTGCATACAACATGCATTGATCATGTACTAAAAGACAGGCCGGTTTTATATAGCAATTTTATGCAGATCATGGAAACAAATTTCACGGTGTCCATTCAACACTGACTTTGAGATACAGATGAAATTTGAAATAAGTTAAATGAAAAGATGAAATGAGTTTCCCAGTCTCTCCAACAACAATTACAATTCACCTGAATATTTTTTTAAACCTGAGGCATGGTGCTGACTACATACCTGGTCGTGAACAGATCTTGGACCCGTCTCAGACATTTGTGTGCACTCGTTTGAAGTTTTATTTCCCAGACCGATGAGGCACGCATCGGGTCATTTCAATATGAATGTGGGTGTGAAGGGAGACGATGGAGAGCAAGGCAAAACGGGAAACATGGTTTCACGCAGGGTTCCACCATACAGGGTTAATACAGGCTGCCTTTGAAGTGTCAGCTGTGTGTGAAATGAGCTGTTACTGGCGGCCATTGGCGTGCATGCATACACACACACACACACACACACACACACACACACACACACACACACACACACACACACACACACACACACACACACACACACACACACACAGCCATATCTTCATGTACTCTCCAACTTGATTTCTTATATACAGATGTACATGAACAAACACCCCTTTATTGTCTTGGAAATGTGTTCAATGTGTCCTAAAAAATATAATGATTAGAGATGCACCGAAATTTTGGTGCCCAAAGATGAAAATATAAACCGAATTTACAGCGGGGAAAATAAGTATTTGACACATCAGCATTTTTAACAGTAAGGGGATTTCTAAATGGGCTATAGACACAAAATTTCCACCAGATGTAGCCATCAAGCCAAATATTGAATTTATACAAAGAAATCAGAACATTTAAGTATACAAGTTGAGTCATAATAAATAAGGATTTATAAAATGAATAAAACAAAAAGTCTAATATTTAAACAATTACACAGACCTTTTAACATTAAAAGGAATTAAGTAAATTCACAGTTTTTGGTGTGGCGGCCGGTGACTTGAGGGCGCATGATGTCAAGCTTATCAAAACAAGTACAAGATTTAGCCTGTCATGTGTGTGGCTTGTCGTGTCTTCGGCACATCAAGTGAACTTATGTGCATCACGTGAACTTATGTGCATCACGTGACCAAATACGAGCCTTCTGCAGACGCTTTGAAGGGGTTTATGATAAAAGAGATGTTCACGTTTGCCAGATACTCGCTTAATCTCATGTGTAATCAAAGTTTAGTGTACAGTAAGTTAGTGTCTTGCGAGTATTTTGTGAACATGAGCATCTTTTTCATCATAAACCCATGTGTGCGTGTGCAGCAGGTACCTATTTTGAATTTCAGAACTTTCATTTCGGTGCATGACTAATAATGATGCAAAAAAATGTAAGCAAAATATTATTTCTTATACTTCTTTTGATTTGAGGTCGAAATACGACCCTAACATTTCTTGACAGATTCACCAAATCATACAATAAACACACACCCCTCACACACACTTGCTATTTCACTCACAAATGTGTTTCAGGGAAAAGCTCATCAAAATCCACACAAAGGCACACAGACACACATGCATATATAAACACACATGCACACCATAACTGCAGTGACTGCGGGTGCAATAAAAGCAGATGAAACGTGCTCATATACAGGCAGACAGAAAAGCAGGGCATAGTAAATGCTCGGGGAGAAGCGGCGAACGCAAATGACCTTTATTTCAATTTCTCTCGCATTCATTTATGCTTCTGCACTCATATGTCAGTTTAGTTTGTTTAAGCAATTGTTTGAATCTAGCGCGTGTGCGAGTTTGTGCGAGCGGGTTTCTGTGTTCGCTAGTAATGGATGTCCCTGCCTCTGTCTGATTATGCTTTTATAAGCTGACATACATGTGCTGAATTCTTTAATGCAATCATTTTTATTGAAGAAAAGTGTTCAGAAAGTGTTCATGTGAAAGCGTGTTCACTGTGCATGTATGATAAAGAGAGAGAGAGAAAGATGGAGAGCGGGAAAGAGAGAGAGAGATGTTGCAATTGTAATGCCAAAGCACAAATCCCATCAAACAACAGAACCCTGGGAGAAGAGCCAGAGGCGGAGATCAGAACGAAAGCCAGCTATAAGAGTGTGTGTGTGTTAAAGAGAGAGAGAGACTATGAAGAGTCTAAACCCATCTACTGGAGAAACAAGAGGAGACAGTGTGAATAAACATTTATGAGCAAGACAGGAATTGAGAAAGAAGTGTGGGCTGGTGCTTCACAAGGAGGGCTGGATGAGTTTTCGGCTTTAGGAGTGTAACAATGGATGGAGAGGGCGTTCTGAGATTCCATGAGAAAAAGCAAACACAATAGCTGATCTGAATCCAGCCGAACGCATCCGTGCGCATATATCCCATCATGCATTGCAAGCGAACATGTCCTTTTATTCAGATCGGCATCTTATGGTTTAGGTGGACAAAGAAAGTTAGATACAGATTTGAACTGAATAGGGGGATTGATGGAATATGAAAACCACAATTTTAAGGTTCTCAAACTGCAGAAATAACACAAAACATGCAATATAGATATTAATGTGCTTTTGTATAGTGGTAGAGCATTGCATTAGCAGCGCAAAACGTCAAGGGTTTGAACTATAGACTGTTAAAAAGATGGACGTAGTGTCTGTGACGTCACCCAGATCATTTTTGAAGCCAATAGTAGGGGGTGCCTGCCGGCGCCATCTTGGTTGCGCGTCATCACGCATCACTCGCGGATAACTGAAAATGGGTAAAGAGGCTGGACATGTGTGAAGCTGAGGTGGCTGGTTGCTGAAACCACGCCCGCCTAACTCGACTCTAATGACAGCAGTGGCAGTTTACCTGTCACTCAAGTGGCCACGCCCTTAATTATGCGGATGAGTTACAAGTTACAAAAAAAATTGCTGCCAAAAGCTCTTCACAAACCTATGGGTGACGTTATGGACCAACCTGATCTCACAAATTTCCATGGCATAGTCACAGATTTTTTGCTAATTTTTCCGTGGCATTCCCGCGGATCTCCGCATTTTTCCGTGGCCCAGACTTTCTTTTCCGTGGCATTCTCGCGGATTGGTTACTCAACAGTTTTGTCCTATTTTCTTACCATTGTCGCTTCGGTTTAGGGTTAGATTTACATAAAATGACATTCCTACCCAAACCCAACTCTAACCCCAACGCCAGGCGACAATTGTTTAAAGTTTAGAAAAAATTAAAGAATACATAAAAAATAGTATAAACCAATACTTAAAGTGACATACTAACGCAAACACCAAATCTAACCCTAAACTGAAGCGACAAAGGAAAAAGCAGTTGAGTGAGAATGCCATGTGAAGGATTTTGTGTATATTTCATTTACGTGTAATCAAAGTCTGATGCTTAACATTGCAACTGTGCCCTGATGTTATCAACTTTCTGATTACATTACAACTGTACCCTGATGTAATTAACATACATGTCTCCAGTGAAAGTGTGAACCAAATGGCCCATAGAAACTGATCAGTGTGAATAACAAAGAATCACCATTCCTCAGTGTAGACTGCTCGCTAGACCAATCTCCTGTAGGAGGTCCTAACAGGTTTCTATTGTTTGTAGGCCTTTTGTTATCAAGTATAAAGTTCTGTCCCACAGACAGAACTTTGGGTTAAGAATGCAGAAGGTTGACACGACAACATCGCTCCTGAAGAACTATGCTACATAAGAACCTTCATTAAATCTCTTTTCCCCACATGCACTTGGTCCTGCTTATTATTTTACGTATTAGATACATTCTAATACGTTGGCGAGCCACGAAAGACTGAGCAGCCAAATTCAAGAAAATCTAACAATTTGGCGAGCCAGCCAGGAGAGACAGATAAGAAGAGCACTCATCACTGCAACAAGAAGAGAACTGAAAAATTTTGAAGATTCTAGTTTCTGAAGATTTCTGAAGATTAATGAAGACAAACCGACTATGTTTGTGAACTGTGTTTGTGGAAGCAACTTCCTTGATGACTTTAAAATCTTCATTTGGTGAGTGAAACTTATCAGCTCTCTTAAAGAACTACTTAAGAAATTAAGCAGACCAATGTTCATGGTGTAGCATTGTTAACCATTTTAAGCTTGGTCCTTTCTCTAAATGTCTGTAGGAATTGTTAAGAAACAATTTAGTCCGTTCATCTAGAGATTGTAGAAGTAGAAGCTTGGTCCTTTCTCTAAATGTCTGTAGGAATTGTTAAGAAACAATTTAGTCCGTTCATATAGAGATTGTAGAAGTAGAAGCTTGGTCCTTTCTCTAAATGTCTGTAGGAATTGTTAAGAAACAATTTAGTCCGTTCATCTAGAGATTGTAGAAGTAGAAGCTTGGTCATTTCTCTAAATGTCTGTAGGAATTGTTAAGAAACAATTTAGTCCGTTCATCTAGAGATTGTAGAAGTAGAAGCTTGGTCCTTTCTCTAAATGTCTGTAGGAATTGTTAAGAAACAATTTAGTCCGTTCATATAGAGATTGTAGAAGTAGAAGCTTGGTCCTTTCTCTAAATGTCTGTAGGAATTGTTAAGAAACAATTTAGTCCGTTCATCTAGAGATTGTAGAAGTAGAAGCTTGGTCCTTTCTCTAAATGTCTGTAGGAATTGTTAAAGAACAATTTAGTCCATTCATCCAGAAACTGTAGAAGTCACAGAAATAGTTTGGGACTGATATTGCTGCAAGATTTTAGGATTCTTGACTGGGTGCTAATCAGTAGCCACTATTTGGTTAGAAAAAGATGGTCTAGAACCAAAATTATGGAACTTTAAGTCAATTTGCCTTCCATTGAAAGATATGGAATGTTCTGAGTGAAAAATAGAAAAATAAGAACTGTAATTGAGAAGATTCTAAGAGTTTAAAGTGTGAAGTCTAATGTTTATTAGTGTGCAAACAGTATACATATTTTATTATGGTTCTCGTTCTTTCTTAATTGTAGTATTAAGAAGTAAACAATAAGTTAGCACAAACTAATTATTGTTATTAAGAGTACATTTTAGAAATTTATGTTTGAGTTGGTTTGTCTGTATACTCCAAATGGTATGAATAAGCATCTTTAACAGATCTAACACCTTTCTGTTTTGTTTTTACACCTCTGAGGGCACTTCTCCTGTACTGGCCATGGCTGAGTCTATTATGAAAAACAATGGTTTTGGATCTAACCTGAGACCCACTACAGAACGGCATGGAACAGAACCTCCAAATGTAACCATTGATCAGATGATGGAAAATCTGAATGCATATTTGGACAAAAGACTGGAGATAAGGACATGCCATGATGACATCTGTAGGAAATACAGTATCAAGCACTCAGAGAGTGGACAATGGGCTTTGCCAGACATCAAAAGGGCTTATGGAAAGATACAGCGCTTAAGGACAAACACCAGAAAAGATGGATGGTCTGTGATTTTGCTCAAACAAATTCAACAGCATCTACAGAAGTGTGAGATGGACAAACTACAATGTGAGATTGAAGCTGAGAAGGCTAAGGTTAGAGTATTATCTGAACTACTGCAAAATGAAAAAAGAGACAAAGAGAAACTGTTAAACCAGAATGAGATGTTGCTAAATTTGATTTCAAGACTAATTGAATCAAAAGACTGTTTTATAACAAGGACATCAACTAAAGAAACTAGCAGCTGCAACAAGCAAGTAACTAAACAACAAGTTACTGAAAATCAACAACAAATGGCTCTGCTGAGAGAACTACCACATGATCACTGTGAAAGCGGTGATTTAGATAGAGAGGCTAAATCACCTATTCACACCTATGTCCCAAAGAGCAGATCTACGGTCAGACTCGCTCCTGTTATTGTCAAAAACAGAAGGACTGAAATTGAAGTTGACAATGAGGAGGAGTATGAGGAGAATGGAGAGAGACGAACTCGCACTGTGACAAAAATGGTGAAGAAATATGTTCTGCATAGAACATACCAGCCAGCAACACCTGAGGAGATTGACAAATGGTCAAGGGAACTGCCAGATGTATACAAGCATCCACGGAAGGTTTGGCAAGTTCTACAAAGACTGCACAAAATCTACACACTACATCCATTAGATGGAGTAGTCATTCTCAATGTCAATTTGAGGGACAGTGACCAAAACAGGCTTACTGAAAGTGTCAGCATCAAAGTTGGTGAGTCTCAAGAGAACATTGAAGCCGGATGGGAAGCCGTAAAGACATTCTTATTTGAAATAAAACCTGCAGAGATTAATTGGGGTAAAATTACATCTTGCATGCAGAAGACAGGGGAAAGTGTGACAGAGTTTGAAGATCGCTTTAAACAAACTTGGCTGGAACATGCTGGTTTGAATGACAGTGAGGATTTTAACAAGGACACTGGTATGCCTTTAAAAACTGCATTTGTAAATGCACTGAAACCAGAGATCTCTAAAGCTCTGAAAATGCGTTATGATGACTGGGACAGCATTGGGGTTGCTTTTAATCAGCTGGTTGAATGGTCAACAAAGATTGAAAGAACACAAGATGTCCAGCTGAGAGCCTTACAAACAAAATCTGTGAAGAGCAACAAGAGAGTGGAACATCACAAACACACAAGTGCAAACACCAAACATGGAAGATGCAGGTATTGCAACAAGGAAGGACACTGGATTCGAGATTGCAGCCTGAAATTAAGAGACCAAAATGTTGATGAGGACCACCTGGATAGAAGATTTCAGCAGCTGACAGTAGAACAAAAACAGACTCTACTAAAAGCTGTTGCACTTCAGCAAAACTAAAGAACCCCTCTCTACAGCACCAGCTTTGGCATTCCATCCAAGACCAGATGGAGTTTTTGAAACGGAAGCATACAGAGAAAACTCAACAATAGAAGCAAAAGGTGATGTCCTAGCAGATGATACTGTTAATCGAGCCGTGAAGGAGAGGGGTGCACACACGGCATTAAGGAATCTCAAACAAGAAAGATACTTGACTTTAGACTTAAGCAAGTTGAAGATGACTTCTCCGGAGAACAAATGTTGTTGATGAAAGGTTCAGCAAAACAAAGTGATGATAAGCAAGACAGCAATTATGCCCATAAGAAACCTTTAAAAAAAAATGTCACAGGCAGGCCCATGCCCATACTCAGAACAGAAGACATGCTTAAAGCTCATCTGAATGACAGCCAAGTCCTGAACGACTCAGCCTGGCAGTACAAGGCCCGAAGAGAAAGTTCTATTAGAAAGTTAATTAGTCTGCCTAGAGATGAGGGATAGATGGCAGTAGTGTTTATTAGAGTCCATATATTGCGGGACTAGAGTTTTTAGGCTCTAGCATGTCGTCTGAGGATGAAGAGGTACACATACCACCACTGGTAAACACTGTAGTGTCCTGCCAACATTAAATAAGGACAGTTTTAGGTAGAAGTTGTTTGTGAATAATCTGATTCTTTGGCAAGATACGTTTCCCTTTTCTCTGGTGTGTGATTGCAGGTGTTCCGGTGTTTCAGTGTTCCAGAGAATAAGCAAAGACCTCTGATGTTTGGCACCTTCACCATATTGCACCAACCACCAAGCAGAAACCTGGGAAGATCCACAGAACACATCCACGTCCGCCATTTCCACATTACTCTAACTTGCAAATAACCTGCAGGACTCCGCAGAGTACAAAAAGACCAAAACACAACCACATCCGCCAAGTCTACATGATTACAACTTTTAAATGAAATTTTAAAAAGGACTCTTTCACAAAGAAATGCAGCCATTTTTACATTGAAACCTTTTTCAGTGATCACAAGCAAGAACCTGTATACTGCATGTGTACATGATTGACAAAATCTTTTATTTTATTTTTTGTGTGATCAAAATATGATCAAATGGGGGATTGAAGGATTTTGTGTATATTTCATTTACGTGTAATCAAAGTCTGATGCTTAACATTGCAACTGTGCCCTGATGTTATCAACTTTCTGATTACATTACAACTGTACCCTGATGTAATTAACATACATGTCTCCAGTGAAAGTGTGAACCAAATGGCCCATAGAAACTGATCAGTGTGAATAACAAAGAATCACCATTCCTCAGTGTAGACTGCTCGCTAGACCAATCTCCTGTAGGAGGTCCTAACAGGTTTCTATTGTTTGTAGGCCTTTTGTTATCAAGTATAAAGTTCTGTCCCACAGACAGAACTTTGGGTTAAGAATGCAGAAGGTTGACACGACAACATCGCTCCTGAAGAACTATGCTACATAAGAACCTTCATTAAATCTCTTTTCCCCACATGCACTTGGTCCTGCTTATTATTTTACGTATTAGATACATTCTAATACGTTGGCGAGCCACGAAAGACTGAGCAGCCAAATTCAAGAAAATCTAACAATTTGCCATGGAAAAAAAAACTCTGTGGCAGGGCCACGGAAAAATGCGGAGATCCGTGAGAAAGCCACGGAAACATTTGCAAAAAATTCTGTGACTATCCCACGGAACTTTGTGAGATCATGTTGCATGGACACTACACTACTATGGTTTGAACCCAGGAAAGAATGTATACCTAGTAATGCACTGTAAATTGCTTTGGATTAAAGCGTCTGCCAAATGCATGAACATAAATCTAAAATGTAGATGTAGATAGTATGCAAAATAATTAGTGCGGTATACTAAAGCAAGCATCTTATTACTCCATTTACAGTAAGTTAAAGTACTTAGGGTTACAGTAAATCCATTTACTACCTCCTATGGTCAGTTATTCTTTGAGCTTCTTTATAGTATGTAAAACTTGACCGCATCCTTGCAAAGTATTGCAATGCCTTTACAACGAGTCTTAAGTCGGGGACTGGGAAAAGCGTTTCGAATACAGATAATGAAATCTTTCATATACACACAGTAGCCAGTGTCTTTTGATGTTATTGTAATGGGAGAACATATTAAAAAACACAGAAGGCAAATTAATAAAACCTTGATCTTTCCTCGGCTACTGAATTAACACGTATGAAAACCAGAAAGCTCAAATCTTTTCCACTTCAAAACAGAATTTTCGAAAAAATATATTACGGACTATATCTTGTCTATAGTGAACCTACACTGGGAAGTCTCTCACAAACACACCGGAAAAGATTAGCATGGCAGGCAAAGAACTTTTTAGGTAGATTTCAGTGCTTGCAAGGAAACAAAATAATAAAGTGCACAGGTTAAAACAGGTTTAGGTTTAAATCTTTCAAATCTGTAAACAACAAAATGTCGCATCAGAGCCTCCCCCTCCTATTACAAAAAAATGTTAGCACACCCAAGGCTGAAATGATCAAGTGAATTATCAATGTTAAAAGAAAAGTTTAAGGGGAATGGTAAAGCAGAAGAAGAGAACTGTTATGTTTAAGGAATATAAATTGAGCTGTGCCTGTGTGAGCGCTGTAACACCACCAACGCTTCAGTCTGTCAGAGAGACAGAAACACTGAAGGGACAATAATCAGATTTTCAAACAATACACCATATTGTCTCCACTTAAGCAACTGCGGAGAACCATCACCTACTCTGCTCGGGCCAAAACCTTTCATGGTGTTTCTACATGTTAGGAAAATACATTATTTGGTAAAGGCCACAAATTATAGCGCTGATAAAAGGTTAGCAGTATTATTTCATGACTCAATCTGTGTAACTTTAAAAACTTTAGGTGCTCTATCATACATCCGGCGCAATGTGGCGCAAGTGTCTTTTGCTAGTTTCAACACAGCGCAATTATCATTTTCAAGTTTAGCGCCACGTTGTTTAAGTAGCAAATGCATTTGCACCCAATTTTGCGTGTGTTCAGGCGCATTGTTGGCGAGTTGCTATTTTGAGGCAACTAAAATTGCGCAATAGTGTTTTTATTATTTAATGAGCGCGTTAGAAATATGCACCTGTAAACGGGACGACAACGCGGGTTTGCATATCATGCACATGGATGCGCAGCAGTGCAAAAAAGCTTTTAAATCTAAAAACTTAAAGGATTATAATGTAAAAGATTATTATTGAGTCTCTTGGACATAAATGATGAACGATTATGAGACGTTAGAATGCGTAAAAAGCAGCTTCACCTGTAGCCTGGTAAGTAAATTTTGCTTTAAACAAATGCATCTATTTTAAAATGTTTTTTAAATGCTACCCCACGGATTTATTGTATATGATAACTCTGTACCTGTGGATATGGTGAGATGAGAAACATTTTTAAGTAATGCTTTAAAAAAAAACTCATGGCGCTGTCCGAGTGCTGAGACGGCTTTCCGCACGTTTGTAAATTCTTTATCTCTTGTTTGTATTTTTAGAGTACAAACCTTTTTTTGCAAATTATTTTATGAATGATAACAATGATTATGAAGGATATCAATACATTAACAGCAATTAAAAGCCTGCTATTTTTACTTCCATGACTCAAGAAAACAGCTTTTAAAGGTTTTAATCCAAAAAATAATAATTTCAATACAAATAAAAACAACACAATTTTTTAACAAGGATCTTCTTCCTCCGCTTAGTTTTTCAGTTTCCAAATTTCGCTTTCTAAATAGAATTAGGCATGGTGCCAGGCGCAACTTGGTTTTAAAGGGGATGAGAGCTAAGACTGTCATTGGTTTATTGCACATTACGCCCAAAACACTCCCATTACTCATTACGAAAATAGGAACAACCCTTTTAGGTTATGCGCTTGGCGCATAAACAATTTTTCCGTCATTAAATTAGAAAAAGTGGGTTCGTCTTTAGACCATGCGCTTAGATTGTTAAAATAGGGCCATAAAGGTTTTTTAGCATTTCTGCGAGTAGCGCCTTACTCTATGGGCTCTATCTTACACCCGGCGCAATGCAGCGCAATGCGCGACGCAAGTGTCTTTCGCTAGTTTCCACCCTAATTTTCACGTTTAGCGCTGCGTTGTTTAAATAGCAAATGCATTTGCGCACCCTTTTGCGCCCATGGGCGTTCTGGTCTGAAAATGAGGTGTGTTCAGGCGCATTGTTGGCGCGTTGCTATTTTGAGGCAACTAAAATAGACTACGCCATTGACCAACAAAAACCTGCTCTAAAGTCTAAAGTCAATGGCGCAATGTGTTTTATGTTATTTAAAGAGCGCATTAGTATGCGCCTATAAACGGGAGGACAACGCGGGTTTGCTTATCACAAAGTACATGAATGCGCAGCAGCACAAAAATGCTTTTAAATATGAAAGATTAAAGGATTGAATGTAAAAGATTATTATTGAGTCTCTTGGACATAAATGAGGAGTAATTATGAGACGTTAAAGGCGCAAAGAGCTGCTTCACCTGCAGCCTGGTAAGTAAATAAATGCTTTGCTTTGAACAAATGCATCTGTTTTTAAATGGGTTTTTAATGCTACCTCACGGATTTATTATATGATGACTCTGTACCTGTGGATATGGTGAGATGAGAAACATTTTTAAGTAATGCTTAAAAAAACTCTTTGCTAAAAAAACGCTGTCCAAAGTGCTGAAATGTGAGGAGAGACGTTTGTAAATTCTTTATCTCCTGTTTGTTACAAATAAAGTATTTTTAGAGTACAAACCTTATCTTACATACTTGTAAATTATGTTTTGATGATATTGGATAGCCATACATTTAAAGCAATTAAAAGCCTGCTTTTTTACTTCCATGACTAAAAGAAAACGGGTTTTAAAAGTTTTTAATAAAAAAATAACAATTTCAATACAAGTGAAAAACAACACAATTATTTAACATTAATCTTAAACTGGGGATCTTCTTCCTCCGCTTAGTTTTTCAGTTTACAAAGTCCGTCATCTAAATAGGGATAAGAGATAGCGCCAGCGCAACTGGCTTTTAAAGGGGATGAGAGCTGAGTCTCTCATTGGTTTACTGCACGTTACGCCCAAAATACTCCCATTACAACAGGACCTACCCTTTTCGACCATGCGCTCGGCGCACAAACCATTTTTCCCGTCGTTAAATTAGCAAAAGTGGATTCGGACACGCCCATTTAGACGTTGCGCTGTGCACTTTAGACAATGCGCTTAGATCGTTAAAATAGGGCCCTATGACACAAATTGCTCTGCATTCAATCTTATTGCTTTCTAGAAGATACAACTGAGATTAACAATCTTGCTTATGAGTTGTTCTTATAATAAAAGGAAACTGGAGTAAAAGGGATCCATGCTTTGTGTTCCAAAAGGGCAAAATTTAATTTGAGTTTGCAATGACACAAATGACAGAATGTATATTTTTATTTCTGTAGGGCAAGCCTGAATGCACACACACAATACATAACAGATCAAGTGACAATCCTCACGCACTGGACATATATGACAGGCTTTACACATACGCTGATGGGGTGAATGAACCTGGTTCACTCACTAGCTTTGCTTTAGGGGAACTTCAATGAAGCATGGAGAAAAATGCCACAAGCAAGTTTGAGATCGTATGTGATTTTATTTTCCCTGTGGCTTGAGTTTAAAAAAGAAAGAAAGCAAGAATACAATGACATCTCCGACAAGCGTAGGGTATCACTATGTTTTCAATTGAGTTATAGTAATCACTGTGTATGTAGTATTTACTACTGTAAATTAGAGACTTGTAGCTTCAAATCAACTGACTGTATGTATTATTCAAGTTTATTTCTCATATTTTTTTTACAACACCTTTTGCATTTCACAGAGAAAAATAACACAGAGATCTTAGACACAATGTATTGCCATTTAATGCAATGAATGGATCATTTGGGATTTCAAACTCCAAGAAATGTATAAAATATTATATAATATTGAGTAAGGAATAATCAATGGTGGGTTGTTGATGAATTGAAAATAATGCACTCCGTCACGACGTGAAACATAATAAAGCATTTAACAGCCCTGTTGTATAATCATAAACTGTAAAAAAAAAATGATGGACGTAATGTCCGTGAGGCCACCCATAGGTTTCTGAAGACGTTTTGCATTCACACGAACTTGACGACATATCGCTGGGCAAGATTGTAATTTATATTATTCGTAGTTTGTGATGTGCACATTGTCACAGCCCTAACGGTGGCAGGGAGAACTAACATAGGGGCCCACCACAAATTTGAACTAAGGTTTGCATATGGTGGTGTGTTCTCAAGGACAGCTTTCCCATTAAAAGAGGAAATATCCTAATATACCGCCCTGCGTACAGTATTGCAACACATTGCATTGCAACCCATGTGTCGTGATATGTGTCGTATCGCAAGATTCTCCCTTATACACAGCCCTATTTACAATCGCCATCCATTTTTATTGTATGAAAAAATAAACAGCCCAAGGACATTCTGCTGTGTGTTTCAAAGTTGAATGGTTCGAGTAGAATATAACAAAATGTCCTTTTGAGCAAACTCTTCAAACTGACTTCAGCACTTTAAAAACTTTAATTAAAGCAGAGCAGCACTCAGCAGATACACCTGCAGCCATTGATGAAGCGTCCGGCATTTAGGCGCTCGTCCTCCACACGGGTTTGTGCGATACATGGGTGTGTTTGAACAATTCATGTATAAAAGATGTCTTCAAAGTGCTGCTGTCAGCTACAGCTTGAAGCCATGATTATACAGAGCTCTGGACTGCGAATGCGAACAAACCACCTACATACACACCTGCACAGAGAAGCATCAGAAATCATGCCAGACCGGAGGAGAATTTCATTGCTGAGGTGTCGCTCTTTTATAGATCAGGGTATCAACTTTGTCACTTTTGGGACAAGATTTAATATGACTGAGCTTTAACATCTGATTTGCCGGACACTAAAACTAAAGCCAGGTTTACAATACAGGATTTTTCAGATTCCGAGAGAAAATCGGGTCCAAGACATTGATTGGTTCAAATGATTGTCTAAGACGTTTACAGAACAAATCTTTCACCCCCCGATCTACTCGCAAGCAAATCGGGGCCGCCCCGATTAAATCAGACATGCTTGATATTTAGGATTTTAAATCTGGAAAGTTTCGTCAGTGCTTTCGCAATAGCCAACGAGAGACAGAGTACCACAAATGTTCCATGTCAAAACAATAGCTGAGGAAAAATCACCTCCGTTTTAAACACCAAATGAATGTAGAAGGTGTAAGAAAATGTAAATACAAACATAAACATTTAAAATAATAATAAATGTGATAAAAAAATCTCTATTCTTCACATCCCCTTTCACTTGAGGTCATGTGAAGCGCTAGCTCTGGCACGATAATCTAAATAATATTTTATAGTGTGTAATGTGCCATGATTTTCAAATCTTCTAGTGTAATCATGTTTAAGATTTAAGGGGAAAAATCTGTTAAGATTCTCCTTATGTGTGTGCTGCAACCAGGCTCAAATAAAAGTGTGGTGCTATATAATGAAATAAAACAGATGTTGCTGTCCACCTTCTGCCTCAAACTATGTTTATTCGACGTGTCCGCACGGGCATGTTGGTGCGCCCGGAAAAAATGTCAACGCAGAGTGGGCACTGGGCGTGCGTGTTGGGTACGCGAGACCCCATTTCGTGTGGAGGTGTGCACGGCAATTTTTGTAACTGCGCGCGTGGCTCTGCATCCAAAAATGACCGAAATTGAGGCGATTCTGTCACGGCAAGCCCGTGATGTATCTCTTTGATCAATCCATGCAAAACAATGCATATACTATTTATCTGACACTCTTTATCTGTGTTGAACTTTGCAGTTCAACACACAAATTCTTTTACATATGATTCTGAATTTTGGCTTATATTTGTATTGAATGAACCACTGGACGAGAAAAAAAAATTCAAACCTTGAGATGTCTGTACTGCTTGTTTAGTCAAAACGTTAATGAAACGATAATGTTTAATTAAGACATATTTAAGAGAGTGTTGTTTTATTCATGTTCTCATATTTATATATCAAGTTCTGACGTTAGAAGCACCAGGGTTGTTCCAGGAGACGACTGCTTTTATCGTCTTCATCGTGTTTGTTTTTGGCTTCATTGCTTGCGTCGCCCCCTGGCGGTTCAAAGAATACTGCAACAGCGAGTGGGTCAACTATAAACACTTTGTTCATTTGTTGAGACATATGCGGACCAAACCGTGACTATAAACAAAGCTTTAGTGTCTACGATGTTTACGTACATGCTCTTAATGCTGTTTACATATACGCAGCTCACTAGGTTTCAGAACATACTTTAGGTTCTTCATCATTGTAGCATCACATGAGTTGTAGTTCTGCAGTTCTAGCTCAGACCCATCAATTTGAATTATTCAAGGACTTCAGCAGAAAGCAGGCAGAGGTCAGATGTCATGGAGGTCAGCGTCTACAGTCATCAACCACAGTTCACATTACTCCAATATCATTGGTGAACTTTATCTTATTACGTAATCCAACACAGTAGCAGCTGGCCGTCAGTCATGAAGGCAAATTCATATCATTTTCTGCAGCTCAACTGGTAGAGAATTGCATTGTGTTTCGAACCTTAAACCACATTGCATTACACCAAATACACAAAATAATGTTATTTTTGAGTTAAATCATTGCATTACACCAAATACACCAAAACAATTTGTTTTAGCAACATCATAAGACTCCTTTAAAGGGACAGTGCACCCAAAAATGAAAATTTGCCCATCGTTAACTCAAACCCACAGGCTTAAGTCCAATTTATAGTCGTGCCGTATCTACACCATAGGTTATCCGTAGCTCTGTGTAGCCTGACGTGCATCTCGCCAAATTTTTTATAGCGTGCAAGCATAGGTATTTCTGTTGGCGACGGTGAAAACAAAGACAGACCAAGTTGAGGAGTGATTTAACTCAAACTGCAACATTAGTCACTGTTTATTTACTTCCAAAACTGCTGGTCATCTCAAAACATACACAACAAGTTGCTTTTTCTTCTTCGCTTGTGTTTTAAACTTGCCAAGCTGCTTCTTCATTGACGGTCACGCTGGTACTGTGGTAACATCCGTGGATACTGCCTACCAGCGGTCTGCATGTGTATTTGCACATCGATGTGGACGACGATGCAAAAGTATCAATGAAAACTGACGCATAACCTACGCCGGCCATTCCCAAACTGTGGTCCGCGGACCACTAGTGGTCCGTGAGGGTACTGCAGGTGGTCCGTGTAAAGGCAAAAAATAAATAAAAAAAAATATTTTTTTTTTCTTAATAAAATATATTCTAAGAATATTTTTAAAAAATCTGTTGTACTTATGTGATGACCAGTTATAGTTTTAGTGCTAGTAAGCCTATTTAGAAGTGCAGATAAATTTAGGACTTTGTGTAGACATATTTTATGAGGTGGTCTGCGAAAATTCTAGATTACAAATAGTGGTCCACACACACAAAAAGTTTGAAAACCCCTGACCTACGCCATCGTGGCTATGTCGTAGGACCTACGCACAACTATAACAAGATCTTTACGACTATTTTTGGCAACATAAATTCTCCTGTTTAGCAGAATGTCATTACCTGACAGCTTAAGTCACCATTTTATTACATCAAAAGAAAGATGCAATGAAAGCAAATGGGGACCGATGCTGTCAGTTCATAACATTTCAAAATGAAACGGGCTAAACCAAATCATGTCACTGGGTATTTGGACACCTGCACTTGCGCGTGTGTGTGGTTCAATATTTGTCCTCAATCATACTTGAGGTAAACACACACAGCTGGCTCCTAAAAAGGAAAAATTAAATAAGGAAAGGAGATAAACTCAGCAGAAGCCTTGAAATATGCAGATGATGATTCGCTCAACACAAGTTGTCATAACCTTGAAGAGATGCCCAGAATCCCGGCAGAGAAAGAGCCACATGAGTGTGTGTGTTTGCTATTTATATCACAGCGGCTGAAGTAGTTTGTTAGAGAGTGTGTCTGTATGTGGGAGTAAAGCTGTATGACTGCTTATCTAACAGAACTGACTCAAGACAGACGGAGAGACTAAAATAGAAACAGCAAACGTCCGGTTTGTTTAGTTTCTCCCAAAATATTTTTCAAGGAAACATTACATATAAGAATGGAAGTGGTGATAAATTAAAATGCAGGCTTCGCGCACATTAGTTAACTTCAAATTCAAGGACCATTCAAGGACTTTCCAGGTCCAATACCCTCAAATTCAAGTGACACATTTCAAGTGAGAGCAAGGTTACATTGTGTTACCTTTTAAGATACATTGTTACAGTTCCCTTTCGAGGGAACTCGTGCTGCGTCACTGCGACGACACTTTGGGGACGCCTCCAGGGGTAAGTACGTCTGAATGTGTATATCAAATTCAACCAATGGTGAGGCTTAACGACAAAGACAGGGTGACGCGGGAGCCAGGAAGTAGATTGCTATATGAAATATTGCCAAAGACGGCTTTACAGGGATGCAAGAAGTATGGCAAGGGAGACGCAGCGTCTCGTTCCCTTCTCGGGGAACAACAGTTACATACGTAACCAGAGACGTTTTCATGTGTAATATGCAATAAATATGCAAAAAAGCATTTTGGTATGAATCAATATTCACATACAGAAGCATTTAAAGCGAAAACTATTTAGCACATGTGCTTAAAAAGTCTAGAATTTTATGATATAATCCTAGCCAACACAGGAAATATGGATTTTTTTCCCAGAAAACTTGGGGTCACAAACTTTTTCCTCTCGGCTGCCTAAACCCGCAAATGATCTGTGATAAAAAGATACAGTTTCTATTCACAATTGTAAATCTGAACATGTATTTCTATCGCAATCCATATCCAGAATTTCACTTATCAAACACATACTAAATTTCCCAAATTCCCAACAAGTATTACTGCCATGCTGCACACTCTCTTCATCTGTTTTGCATAGTTTAAAAACTAATAAAGTTATCCCTTTTTTCATTTCTTGCCCTTTCCAAAACACCCGTTTCTACAGATAACACGCAATATATACACATATGCACGATGAATGCAGCTGACTATATTTACTTTCAGCAAAATAACTTAAAGTAGTAAAAAAAATGCTTAGAATTCATTTGCAAAATCCTTTTTTGGGAGGAGTGGGAAAAGAATATGGGAATAAACTGGGCATGAAGACGAAAGAGAGAGAGAGAGAGAGAGAGAGAGACATGATAGAAAGCAATCTTGTTAGTGGGCTGCCGTAGCCTAGGGAAGATTTCCATCAGACACACATATAGGAAGAGGCATCCATTTAGAAAATGGCTTTTTCTGCACATGCTGGGTCATTTAGTACTCCCTGTGACGACTCCTGTTTGGGCCGGAGATAAATGCTCTTTCGCACACTTGCTGAGCACACACACACCCGCATCCTCGCACCGACCACAGACTCAGCAACCTACAGCTACCAAGGGTGCAGAAACGCACTTGCATGCATTCAAAGAGTCCCAAACCGATTCGGACGAATAAATTTAAATAGATTTTGCTTTGCAAACAACTGGCAACGTTTACCCATACTATCAGTTATTCTGTTCTGAATGCAAGCAGAATTTATTTAACACAAACAAAGCGTCTAGAGATTAACACACATTTAGTAAATAGCCAGAGATACGTGATTAACCTGGCTTGGATGGTAAACTATATATTAACTTTGTATAGATAAATGAACACACACATGCATGTTTAAGAAATGATTACATATGTATTTGTATATTGATGTATAATTTATATTATAAATAAAAATATAAATACTTAATATATAAATATATTTTTTTCTTAACATTATACATGCATGTGTGCATATTTATATATGCATAATTATTATACACAGTTCACACATATGATGTAAACAAAAACTTTTATTCTGCTATAGATTAATCGCGATTAATCGTTATGCATCCCTAATTTATAGATATGTGTTTAGGTAAAATGATCATTTGCGTTTCATTCTGCCAACTACCAACAACAATTCTGCCAAGTTCATAATACAAATAATGCATTTATTTGCCTTTATTTATTGAAAATTAAAATGGGGAAAACATGCTCCAAATAACAAAAAAGATCAAGTGATTACCAAGTTCAAAATCATTTCTCAATAACAAAATGCTAATGTTTTAACATATATTTTAGGAAAATTTCAGAAATATGAATTTTTTGGAATAACCCTGATTTTTGTTATCACATCTTTAATGTGTCTTTGTATGCACTCAGTCTTTAACATTTGCTGTTGGGTGACTTTATGTCGCTCATGAGGTTTGCTTTTGTTGAAATTCAACAGACACTGGACAGAAATGGTCACAATAGAAATGATGATTAAAAGCAAAACTGGAGTGGTCCGCTAATTTTTTCCATGGCTGTATAAATAAAATGTATATACATACAGTACTGTCCAAATGATTGATTTATTCAAACTGTAAAGTAAACAAATGTGGGTGACATTGGCATTTGCTAACTTTTTTGCACATAAAGTCAGGTTTCTTTGCTTCTCAAAGATTCTCGAATGAAGTGAATCACCAGATTTTAGTAGCTGGAATGCAAAGATTAAAGGAACACAAAAATACTAAGTAAATCATAAATTTTTTTACAGAATGCCAATTATAAATGTATTATCATCCTAATAAAATTATGCGGTCTCAGACTTTTGCTTTCTTTAGAAATTAACAAATTATTTCAATAATTCAGAATTGTCACCTTGGAGAGGAATGTCTTATACATTTCAGACTTTGCATTTGTTGCCAACTTGGAGGCTTTGTTGCTAGATTTAGCGACTTTTCAGACCCCTTTATCGACCTTTTTTTACAAAAGGCGCATACAGTAGCAACAACTCTCGGGTGAGCGTCTTTTTGGATAAGCCATAGCTTGATATCTGCATGCATTTCGTCTGGCCTAGACTGCCACGCGAATGCAAGGTCTTGCTTTTTTGTTTGCTCCTCATTTGTTTTGAAACTGGACTGTTTGAACAAATAAACAGTTGAATAGTTTTTTAGCCAGACGGACTTTTAACAGTTCAGTACCAGTAAGATTGCTGGTTAACAAATACTTTAACAAGCAGTTTTAATGGGTCATTATTTAATACTTGTTTCATTGTCTGACAACAGAAGCAGAGAATGTACAAATGAGAAAACCTTTTTATGCATTCAGTGGTATTAAAATGCAATTTGTGACGGTTTAGAGAGTAAGAGAAACGTGAAACATATTTAAAGTGCCAGAATGCAAATATGACGTTGCTGGTATGCTTATTACGTAATGACATAATCTAGCGACATTTAGCAACTTTCCAAGCAAGCATTAGCTACTTTGCATTGAAAATAGTTGGTAACACTCTTCCATCCATTACAAAATTATAGTTCATCACTAAAGGCAGAAAACACAGCTATTAATGTAATTATCTCACCGTTGCACCAAAACAGATGTAAACAGTGTCTTTTATAAGATCTATGTTGGCTCAAACATAGTAATCGTCAACATCACCTAAAAATATTTTCAATATAAACTTACAGCTTTCATCTGTTGACCTCCAGTGACCAACTGCAGAACCTTCTCCAGTTCCTTCTCTATCCGTCCAGCCCAGTGAATCATTCTGTAAGAGACAATATACAACAATTACATATACAGAACTGTATCAATCATCATCATAATAGCTCAAACCAAACATTGTCTGCTTCAAAAATGCACACAATTAGGAATTGTGCATAATTTTAAGAAAAGTACTGAATAGCGGTACAATTTATGGATCTTTGCTGTTTGGGCTCCCATAGCTCATAAATTCCTACTCGAAAGTATGTACTAACACTGCTAGTGCAAAATGCACTTGTCATACTTAGTGAAACTATGTGATTGGTATTCAGTGGTGGCTGTAAGGGTTTTGTGTTTAGGTCTTTTATTTTGATATCATGTTCTGTTTCCAGTCTTTTATTTTGAAATCTTGTCATGTCTCACTTCACTTTGTACTTCCTGTCTGTTCACTATAAATCTGGTTCACTGTGATCAAATCCCTGCGAAGTATGTGTTTCTGCTGCATCACCAAGCGTTTCATAGTTTTGTATCCTGTAGTCTTGTTTCCTGTTCTGCTTAGTATTCCTGTTCCTGTTTATAGTCTGTTTTGAATACCTGTTCTTGTTTTGGATGTTTTGGATTGCCCTTGTTGGATATGTTTGCCTGCCCTTTTGGGGATTTTTCCAATAAAACCTTCTTGCACATGGATTCTCATCTCTCTCGCTTTGTGTAAAGCAGTCCTCGTTACAGCGGCAAATGACTTCTTTTTTCGAGGGCGCTCGATGTGATGAACGTCTCTTTTATTATAAATGGTTTTGATGCGTGTGCAGCAGGCACTTATTTTGACAAAACACGTGATGAACATGGTTCACATGACGTAACAAACACATATTTTGAAAACACGAGCAACACACTTGACACTCCGAATACATATTTTGAATTTGTGCCCCTCGGATGAGCAGTCACGAGCCGCCACTGTTGGTGATTCAGTTTTTTCAACTTATTCTAACTTCAAGTGAAAAAATTTAAGGTGAAAAAACTTTTTAAAAAATGTAAGCTTTTTTATTTCGATATTTCCCTTAAATTCAGAAAATTTCAATTGAAAAAAATTCTAGTTGTTAACAATTGTAGTAATTTAACTGTAAAGAAATGTATAAACTAGTGTTCTCGCAAAGTTTTCAAAATTAAGGTTTAGTCAATACAAACTAGGCATGGGCCAGTATGAGATTTTGGCGGTATGATTACCTTAAGCAAAAATACCTTGTTTTCATGGTGTTGCCGTATGTTCACTCTGTTAATCCAGGCCTTCCTTAAGTTATAATATTCTTTCAAAAAAAAAATACAATTAAAATATAATATAATATTAAATGTAATATCAAATCAATTACATGACTTAATTATTGAACTAATTTTGTGTAAACACAGCTTATACCTTAAAACAGTATTACATAAAATTTTAGTGGTTTTGTACCTTGACTCTTTAAAACCTTTGTATACCTTGAAACCAGTAACCAGCCCATGCCTAATACAGACAGTCTTCCTCTTTCAGGAAAACACCATCACACTGGCTATGTTACATGCACAACATTTTGTCAATCCGATTGAATTTAATACGATTGAAGGTTACGACGATACAGTTTACATGCACCCTAAACATTGCAATCTGATAAAAATGTTCGTTTACATGTACATTATATAGAATCCGAACTGAACGTCTGCGCAAGCGCACAGCCAGGGTTGCCAGATTCGCATATCAGAACAATCCCAAATAGACGTTCAAAACTAGCCCAAAAGCATACCAATGACTATTCACAGCCCAAATACCAATAACTAATGAACGAAATACTTTTATCTTTAACCTGCAGAAAAAAACAACTGGTGGAAACAGTTTAAACAGTAGCACAAAAACTAAACTCGAAAAAGCAGAGGACTTGGCAACGCCTCGCTGCGGACAGCATCTCTCGTCGAGTTCACGCTTTATCTCTGGGTTGAAGTCAAAACGGAGTTGGAGAAAGTTATTCTTAAGAAGTTTCAGATGAGAACACACTTTTCAAAAGGCACAAGACAATTTTATTGCTTTAAGTAGCCTAATGTTTTAAAAGTACACATAAACACGGCAGAATGTACATCGCATGACGCCAGTAACCTTGCATTAATAATGCGTAATGCTACTGCCTTGCTGTTGCGTGTTTCTGTGATTTTCTCTTATAATCATGTGATATAAGAGTTTAATAAAAGACGTGAACTTGAGCACAAATGTTCTGCGCATGTGCACAATGTATTTTTGCATCTGATTGAGAAAATACTATAGCCGTTGTGAAACGTCATCAGTCGCGGCCCAAGTACTGTTCCAATTCAAAGTTCGCATCAAGCCCAAGTTCACAAAAAATCCCCGGATGTGTTCTTGATCCGCCCATTTTATCGAGGATGCATCAGAGGAGACTAGTGCTGCGTCCGAAACCGCCTACTACATACTATATAGTACGCGAAAAGCAGTAGGCGAGGCGAGTAGTATGTCCGAATACATAGTATTCGAAAAACAGAATGCGAAAAGTACCCGGATGACCTACTACTTCCGGTTAGATTTTGCAGTGTGCATACGATGGACGCTTCACTATCCCATGATGCCCCGGACGAGGAGTTATCCAACGAAGAAGAAGAGGCAGGCAGCTGTTTTCGCGCTGAAATGACATGACGTGATGACGACGTATGTCACGTTATGTAGCAACATGGCGGATGTAGTACGTCCGAATCTCATTCATACTATACAGTACCTACTGTTTTAACGCCAAGTAAGTAGGTACTTCATCTAATTCAGTACCTACTATACAGTATGCGGTTTCGGACACAGCCTTGGTGGACTTGACAGCGAAGTTTCCCAGAATGCATTTCGCGTCAGGAGTTCGTTCTTCTGAGTCTGAACTTGCAAGTTCGAACTACGAAGGACACAAGTCCGAGTTTGGCGTACTTGGTTTTGAGAAACGGCTTACGATTCACGCGTTTACATGCGTACTTTTCTCCTGCGGATCGGATCACAGATCGGAGTACACCACCCCCTTCAATACGATCCAAATTTGCATCCGATTGTCCTTAATCGTATTGATTAAGGTGTTTACATAAAGGCTTTTCAATACGATTGAGCCATCAATACGATTACAAACGGATTATTTGGTTGCATGTAAACGTACCTACTGATGATTCATTTTGTCTACAGGGGTGTATACAAATTTTTGTCCAATAAAATGCTCTCAGAATGACCCCTAGTACAAAATCCATATTTAGATTAGGAAAAATTAGGGTAACATTTTTTTCATATATTTAATATTTTTATATATATTTAATTCAAAATCTTATTAATTCATAGCAATTATTAAAAAATAATAAAAACATATAATAATAAAATTTGAATAACCTATAAGAACAACATTGTGTAACCAACACTTTACACTAAATTAAAAAAGCAGACGAGCCCTTCAATATGTCTGACAGGAAATATATCAACACATTATAGTCTGGCACAGCTCTGACACATCACTTCATGCCCTTAAATAATTCAGATAACCAAATCAATATCTACTAGAAGATATCAAAAGTCTCCAGGTTTAAACTTGCAGAGCTTAGGAAACGTATGGGGAACATTACAGGGGAATTTCGGTAGTGTCACACGATCCCTATAACAGTTTTATCTGCTAGAGCCTAATGGTCAGAGATTTGCAACCACAGCCTGGGGGCAGAAATAACCCTTATCTGTGTTACACAGCTTCAGAAAAGCCCCAAAGAAACCCTGTGTGCTATTCTGACTGAGCATTCTTATCTACCAGATAAGAATGACTGAACCCAGCAATTTTATTAGCAAATATTATTTTATTTTTTTTTAAAGAGTGTCTATTCCCTCCACAATCTAAATACTTCTCTTCGTATGTCCATTTCTCTATATGCTTTTAATAAATTCGTACACATCCCTCATCTTGTA
The DNA here is from genome assembly GCF_030506205.2 of Paramisgurnus dabryanus. Lineage (NCBI taxonomy): Eukaryota > Metazoa > Chordata > Actinopteri > Cypriniformes > Cobitidae > Paramisgurnus > Paramisgurnus dabryanus. The sequence continues at coordinate 31,788,349 of NC_133343.1, read as the reverse complement.
TGTTGTGTTTATGAGTGAAATATGACCTTTTATCTATGTGTGCACTGATGAACTGCGCACAATGACAGACACATTTCTTCCGCAAAGTAAACAGAGTCATTTTGCTTTCATGTTGACTTGACAGATTCTCGCTCTTTCAAACTCTGCACATCCTCTCCGTCTGGCTCTAGCAGTGGGATGCCGGGCTGTTGGCAGGTACGAGTGGATGTTTAAGAGGCCCAATGATAAAGAAAGCTTCGTTCTGACAGAAGTGCCTCCATAAGCAGCAACAACACTTGCTAAGTGAGCCAAGCCCCCGAATAAAGCCATCAAACGTCTGGAGATCAGACATATATGGCTCCAAAAGCTCTAACGCAACAAGATTTAGCAGGAGCTGTAAGGTGTTGACTTCTTCAACACAAGACATTATAGACTTATCCACAAACATACACAGTGGCTACATTTACACAGGGATTCACAACAGGTGTGACTCTCAAATCATCAACAGCGCAGAAGAGATTTATATCTGTGTAGATGTGTATTGATTGAAGTCAATCCCATATCTAACTCCTGAGTAATGCTTATGACCGTAGAGATGCATAGTGACAGTAATTGCTTTTTCAATAATTGCATTGCTTATTATCTGTTAACTTTTCAACATATGACTGGATGTAGTGCAGGACAAATAACCTTATTCTACTTCTTTTTGGAAGTAGCCAATTAAAAGACAGACTGAATACACACATATTCACACTAAAAGCCTTATGGCCTTTTAGCACTCGCATCCGACAGTATGCCGAGCTGGTTAAAAAGAAATTTCTACTAAGACCACAGTAATGGCACATTCATAAGTCGTAAGACGCAAACACAAACTGTCAAATACTATCACAGAGATTTACTCTCTTTATTACAGCTTTTTTACTCCACAATACCCAAAACTAAAGCCGTGGGTAACAACATAACCCTCTCCTGTCTGTCTTCTCTATCAGCGAAGAGACACAGTCATTTGTCATTGGATGAGAGCACAGGAATAGAAATGTCAATGTGAAATGTCAGTTTCATCTGAATGACAAGGATAGAAAGATTAGTAAAAGATTGAGTCAAGACGGCTAAGATGGAAACACATTACGCTGAAGCACAACTCCATACATACACAAATAACATCTAATGCAATGTAATACAGCACACAAGGAACTTATTGAAACATGTCCAACCTATGTGTTAATAATAAATATATAGACAGAGTTAACCTACAGTACACAAAGGAAAGGTTTTAAAAAAAAGGTTTATGTTTAAGTCAAAACTCGGGTCACATTTACAAAATATCCATTTAAGCTTGATTCAGTGAAGTTAATGTCATCAGGCAGAGAAGCAAGCAAGTAAAGCAGCAGATATTTCTGATCATAAGTAGCAGCTATCTACTTGAATAAAGAAGGGACCTGTTTATTGCCTGTTTAACTTGCATTTCAAAGAAATCGCTAATATATTCAAAACGTCATAAAGTTTGCTTCTTTTGCTAAAATCAGGTTCAGAAAAAAAACATAATACTGGAAAAACTTAAGTTGTTATTGACTGGAATGTTGGGAGATGAATTTCTGACTTCAACCTATGTTGTCTACAAAAGCACCACAGCCAAACTCGAACAGCAACCTGACACACTAACATTAACTCTTCCCCCGCATTTGAGGAGTTATCTCATAAATCAAGAGAAAACGCTCCCCATATTTTTTTTTTGCAAGCAGAGGGTCTGTTCTTTCATATGGTATATTGTATATTTATATATTTAAAGAAGAAAGGCATTCAACTTGAGTAAAAATCTTAAAAAATGCTTGCACTGCAACTTTTTTTTAGAAACACTGGCAGGGAAAGAGTAAATATTTAATGTTAACATTTATGCCTTTGGCTATGCTTCTATCCAAAGTGACTCACATTCATTACAAGTAGAGATAATAATCGTATCGGCCAGTCAAAGCAATTTTTCACACTAACAGCCAACAGTTTTAAAACAGCCAATTGTCATTGCCAATATATCCTAGCCGATATGCATGAACGATATATCCTGTCAATCAAAAGAGTTTAAAAACAGCCGATAGCTATGACCGATATATCCTGTCAATCAAAAGAGTTTAAAAACAGCCTTTAGTCATGACCGATATATTCTGTCAATCAAAAGAGTTTAAAAACAGCCGATAGCCATGACCGATATATCCTGTCAATCAAAAGAGTTAAAAAACAGCCGATAGTCATGACCGATATATATCCTGTCAATCAAAAGAGTTGAAAAACAGCCGATAGCCATGACGATATATCCTGTCAATCATAAGAGTTAAAAAACAGCCGATAGTCATGACCGATATATATCCTGTCAATCAAAAGAGTTAAAAAACAGCCGATAGTCATGGCCGATATGTTCTGTCAATCAAAAGAGTTTAAAAACAGCCTTTAGTCATGACCGATATATTCTGTCAATCAAAAGAGTTTAAAAACAGCCGATAGGCATGACCGATATATCCTGTCAATCATAAGAGTTAAAAAACAGCCGATAGTCATGACCGATATATATCCTGTCAATCAAAAAAGTTGAAAAACAGCCGATAGTCATGACCGATATATCCTGTCAATCAAAAGAGTTTAAAAACAGCCGATAGCTATGACCGATATATCCTGTCAATCAAAAGAGTTTAAAAACAGCCAATAGTCGTGACCGATATATCCTGTCAATCAAAAGAGTTTAAAATCAGCCGATAGCCATGATCAATATATCCTGTCAATCAAAAGAGTTTAAAAACAGTCGATAGCCATGACCGATATATCCTGTCAATCAAAAGAGTTTAAAAACAGCCAAAAGTCGTGACCAATATATCCTGTCAATCAAAAGAGTTTAAAATCAGCCGATAGCCATGATCGATATATCCTGTCAATCAAAAGAGCTTAAAAACAGCCGATAGTCGTGACCGATATATCCTGTCAATCAAAAGAGTTTAAAATCAGCCGATAGCCATGATCAATATATCCTGTCAATCAAAAGAGCTTAAAAACAGCCGATAGCCGTGACCGATATATCCTGTCAATCAAAAGAGTTTAAAAACAGCCAATAGTCGTGACCGATATATCCTGTCAATCAAAAGAGTTTAAAATCTGCCGATAGCCATGATCGATATATCCTGTCAATCAAAAGAGCTTAAAATCAGCCGATAGTTATGGCCGATATATCCTGTCAATCAAAAGAGTTTAAAAACAGTCGATAGCCATGACCGATATATCCTGTCAATCAAAAGAGTTTAAAAACAGTCGATAGCCATGACCGATATATCCTGTCAATCAAAAGAGTTTAAAAACAGCCAATAGTCATGACCGATATATCCTGTCAATCAAAAGAGTTTAAAATCAGCCGATAGCCATGATTGATATATCAGCCGATAGCCATGATCGATATATCCTGTCAATCAAAAGAGCTTAAAATCAGCCGATAGCCATGACCGATATATCCTGTCAATCAAAAGAGTTTAAAAACAGCCGATAGTTATGGCCGATATATCCTGTCAATCAAAAGAGTTTAAAAACAGTCGATAGCCATGACCGATATATCCTGTCAATCAAAAGAGTTTAAAAACAGCCAATAGTCGTGACCGATATATCCTGTCAATCAAAAGAGTTTAAAATCAGCCGATAGCCATGATCGATATATCCTGTCAATCAAAAGAGTTTAAAATCAGCCGATAGCCATGATCGATATATCCTGTCAATCAAAAGAGTTTAAAATCAGCCGATAGCCATGATCGATATATCCTGTCAATCAAAAGAGCTTAAAAACAGCCGATAGCCGTGACCGATATATCCTGTCAATCAAAAGAGTTTAATAACAGCCGATTGTCATGACCGATATATCCTGTCAATCAAAAGAGTTTAAAAACAGCCAATAGTCGTGACCGATATATCCTGTCAATCAAAAGAGTTTAGTAACAGCCGATTGTCATGACCGATATATCCTGTCAATCAAAAGAGTTTAAAAACAGCCGATAGTCATGACCGATATATCCTGTCAATTAGGGCTGAGACAACGCGTCGACGTAATCGACGACATCGACGCAAAAAATACGTCGACGCAAAATATGCGCGTCGATTCGTCAGACCCAAAAAAGGCGGGGCCGTAGAGTAGTAGCAACGAGAGTGGCTCCAGTCCACGCCGGCTTCACAGCAAGTGTGAGCAGTGCGTAAGCGGCGCATGTTTTTTCAGCGCCCATGTTAACAAGCATGCACCCCGCTGCATGAGCAGCGCGAGCTCGTGGCTCTGTAGCAACCGTGCTGCGATCGTTTCTGCGTCGGTTTTGCTGCGCTGCTCAAGCTCAATTAAAGTGAAAGTGCTTTGTTTATGGTTTAAATGCTCGTGGATTGACGCGAAAGAGTCTCATTTTACCATAAAATCATGAATGTGATGCCAAGTGTGTTTTAAACAGTCATGACTTTGAACAATTTAACAAAAAGCAACGAAATATGTAAAAACACACTGTTGCCATAAGACTGCGCTTTCGTTCACTCTCTGTACAGCAGTAAATGAGTCCTCATCTATCTTAATAAACTTAAGAGAAAGAGATTTAATAATGTATGTGCTTCTTAAGTCTAATTGTGTTTATATCTGTCATTACATGGACTAGAACAGCACGAAAACAATGTGGATTAAACAAATCAAGTTATAAAAATTACACTGTGTGACCATCAAAAGGCACATTGAAGAGGTTTTGCTCATAAATGCATGCAAAATAAATTAATGTGAACTTGAGATTTTTATACTGTTTCTAAACTGCACAGTATGAGCTGCAAACGCTTTATTAAATGCTACCTCTGACTAAGAATGCATTATTTTGCACTTGTATAGTCTTTTTTTATTTTGAAATTTCAAGAGCAATCAACATATATTGAAATGTTTACATTCAGATATGTAAATCAACATGTATAAATTGCTATTAGTTAATTAATGGGGAGATAATCGAGAATCGAATCGAATCGAAGTCGAATCGGACTGATAAAATGAATCGTTAGATTAATCGATGCATCGAAAAAAGAATCGCTAGATTAATCGTTTAAAAAATAATCGTTTATCCCAGCCCTACTGTCAATCAAAAGAGTTTAACATCAGCCGATAGTTGTGACCGATATATTCTGTTAATCAAAAGAGTTTAAAATCAGCCGATAGCCATGACCGATACATTCTTTCAATCAAAAGAGTTTAAAATCAGTTAAAACCGATATATCCAAATATCCTTTCAGGTTTTAGCAATATTTAAGGTTGAGAAAGACTGCAGCTTTCAGCAAGTGGGCGTGGTTTGAGTGCCAACATCAGACACGCCCCCAGCAGATTTTGAAAACTTATTTTATTTACTTGATGCTTTTTTAATCATTCAAATTTGGCTGGATGGTTAGTTACACATTTTTCTGTGGTGTGAGAACATTATCGGGCCTAAGAAAATAAACAAAGCTTCTCCAAACCCTTTCATTATAAGCACTATCACCTCAAAGAGTCCTAATGGAAATACAGAAGGCAAAGCCAAACAGACTGTAATCTACAGACTGATAGTGACAGACATGGGCACACATGGGCAGCTTGTCAGCTAGTGTGTTTACATTATATAGCTACGTATGAAAGATTTAGGCCAAGGCTGTAATAAATGAAGCTGATGGACGTATGACAACAAAGAAAAGGTCATTTAGTAATAGAGACGGAAATTAAGTTTGAGGGATGTTTTACAGCACGGATTGATGCCATTCGCTAATGAAGACACATTTAGTATAAGTGTCCCCGAGTAACCTCACGCTAGCTGCTTTTCATTACCCTTTAAACTGAGCAAATTGAAATAGCGAGTTGCACCCAATGGAAACCCACCAATTTCGCATAAACTCCCATATGGCAAAAAATGTTTTTACGGTCGCGTGAGGTTGTTTTTTAGGCAAATCGAAAAAAGAATATATCGCAAAATTGCAAACAGTTTTTTCTGCATTTACAGGTCACTTGATGTGCGTAAAAGTCACATGATCATTCTTTAAATGGCACGGTATGTTTGATTGGATGACAAGACAAAAGAGGTGTGGTCGACTTCATGTGGCGTTACAAGAACCATCAAGCGCATGACATCAAAACACATCAAGAACGATTCGGGAATCGACTGCTCTGTATGCTTTCAAGTTGTTCTTGCGGTATTTTCATGCCATCCGCATGTTGGTCCGCACAGCGCCATATGAAGTCGAACACACCACCTGTCATCATGGTTTTTGGAATGAGACATCAAAATTATGTTTTAGTCGCATAACATCGATTAATGGAAGCACCATCATTTCGCAATAATTTTTATTAACGTTCAAATTTTATGCAAATTTTTTATGGAAACACATGCTACGGACACAGGGAGAACATGTAAATTCCAAAAAAAGATCTCCGGACCCAGCTGAGGCTCAAACCAGGGACCTTCTTGCTGTGAGGCAACAGTGCTACCTATTAAGCAACTGTGAAGCCCTTTGATTTATATAATCATTATATTTTAAGAGCACATATTGTCTGATTCACGTCTTTAAATTTCCTTTAGTGTGTATTAGTTCATGTTAACAATATGCAAAAGGTACAAACCTCAAAGTAAACGATGACGTGAGTTATCATCTCCAACGTAAATCTCTATACAGGACTACAACAAACACACGGATTGTATGTAACAGTTTACTTCCTTGAATTGGTGACGTAGACAAGACCGACATTATCATAATTCCTCTCGCTTGGACTCTCAGCCTGTAAGTTAACTCCTGTTAGCAACCAAATCTTTCAAACATGGTAAGGAGCGTCACATTTCCATCTGACATCAGAGGTATTCAGGCCAATCACAACGTACAGATTAGCTGGCCAATCAGGGACACAGAGCTTTTCAAATCTGTGCGTTTCAGGAAGAGAGTGAAATCTGGAGCTACAAAAATGTACGGTGTGTGGGAAATAATGGTTTTAACCATAAACCATGCAAACACATTGTATTATACCAAATACACAAAATACGTTGTTTTTAGCAATGAAATAGGTGCTCTTTAAAATATTTTAGTGCCAAGTGTATAACTTATGAAATTATGCCAAAGAGCAACTTACTGTAAGCTTATTAAATATAATATATGTATATATAAAAAATCAAGGCCAGGTATTTGCTGCCTGTAATGATTTCCACTAATAGACAACCAGTTATTAAAACAGGTCACATGCTCATCAGCTGCTATATTTGTCCAATCAATGTCATTAACCTCATAAATATGCAAATAACATTAACACAGGTTTACGAATGGACGTGAAATCTCAAAGCACAAGCAAAGATGAATTACTAATTGCACATTTCCACCCTCAGGCCAAACTGTTATAAAGAATGTAAACAATGTAAAACCCAACCACCAGGGTTAAAGAATGACCCGCGGTTAACAAAATCAAAAATTAAAAAAAATCCGAATGACCTTCTATCACAACCGAGAGACAGACGAGGAGACATGAATAGAAGACAGGGGACTTGTGTAACTAGGCTGAGGTTACTTTCGTCTCTGAATTAATTATTTAAATGCTGATTCATTTAGCCATTAACTGCCGCACCGCGTGACTGCCGTAATGGGCACGGCAAAAGTGCATGTACCACCTCACACGTCAATTCATGCATCATGACAAAAAAATTTTTGCGTTGACCTGTATACCAACAATAAGTAAGCATTCATCTCAGAGGCAGCTGTTTACATCTCAAGACTCTGACATTTACCAAAACAACAGAGCAGTCTCCATTTTTTTTTTACGCAGAACCGTGGCAGAGAGATTTGAAACGGTCTCCTTTGAGGACTGACATTGACAGACATCGTCCCTTGTTTATAATTGCATGCAAAGATCAGATTTAGATGCTAAATGCTAATGGATTTTGCTAAAATTAGGCAGGCCGATTATTGCTTTGATTTGATTTTGGATAGCAATTGATTTTCTTGCCTTTGATACCTCTTTCCACATTACAGTCATGCTTGCTAAACTGACTGGGTTTAGTAAACAGGGTTAGTCCGTAAGGCTGAAAGCGGTGTAAAATTGGCATTACAAATCTCTTACAGGCCACAGTACCACAGGCAAAAAAACATGCATAAGATGCTCTTATATCATCATATTAAGAAGATTGATGGTTATTAAGGGGTTAAAAATACAGCATGATGTACTGACTATCCATGCATGAGTTATATTTTTTCTTCTACAACACCTTTGTACCTGTGACAGGCTCTGATAGATGTTGCTTATCAAGGTTGACAGATTACATATGCTGCGCTGTTTGTAAAGCAAAACAATCCTTTTAAATGCATGATATCCTTACTTTGAAGAGGAAACAATTAAAGGTCTGGAGGTTAGTTACTGTTGTGCTAAGCGCAGGGTAATACAACCTTATATTTATGTTGTGCTACAGCTTTTTGCATCATTGTCTTACACAACTGTACTGTAAATATGAAATATTACACATACATATTTAGCAATAATTAATGATTGAAATCATCATAATATTTTCATTTGCAATTGTCAACATTATCACCACACAACACTGCATCTTATATAACAGAATTTTCATGCTGTTTATGTAACATTTATGATTGTATACACCATAAAATACGAGTTAATCCACTGGACTGATGCGTGTGGGCATGGAGAGGACAAATCCAGCCTCTGCCCCATACGACCGCACAGCTGGCACAGACTCAAGCCCTTCGCTTCAGAACGGGTCTGGTGTAGCAATGTGCGCTGGGATCCAAAAATGAGATCTCTTCTGATTGTATGATGTTTCCCGGACAGGGCTTATCCTAGTCCCAGGCTAAAAAGCATTGTCTGCCAAATGCATAAATAAATTAAATAAAAACTAACATAATATATATCAGTGGCATTGTTTAAAAAGCATTGTCTGCCAAATGCATAAATAAATTAAATAAAAACTAACATAATATATATCAGTGGCATTGTTTTGTTTCAAAATGCACATCAGTATTGTTTATTATAAGATATGTTGGTAAAACCTACTTTAATATCCTATTTTAACTAAGGCCTAGTCCTGGATTAATCTAAACCCTGTCCAGGAAACCGCCCCATAGACTTTAATGGGATTAAACAGAGAGCATATAGAGGCAAACATCTCCTGAATCTGCTTTTCCCTGAGAAAAGACCCTACTAATCTCATGTGTCTCCTTAAAGTCTGATCTCAATGATGTCTGAAACAATGCCAACTCTACAATCAAGAGATTTTAACAAAAAATAAAGCATTTTCAAACAAAACTAAATCATCTGATCTGTACTTTAGTGTGCATCAACTCATGTGTTTCCATTTATATTTCTCAGAAATATTTGGATTAACATCTAAAATAAAGTTGATGTCTATAAGTAAAAACCTTTGACCTTCATTACAGTACCAATAATCAATATTAAAGGAGTATTACACTTTCATAAAATAAATTCTGATTTCATCTCATTCAAGATGTTTTAGTCTTTGTTCAGTCGAGAAGAAATTATTATTATTATTATTTTTTAGGAAAACATTACAGGACTTTTTTTCCATATAGTGGACTTAATTGGACCTTAACAGTTTACAGTTTCATTGCAGCTTCATAGGGCTCTAAATGATCCCAACCGTGGCGTAAGGGTCTTATCTAGCAAAATGATCGTAATTTTCTCACCAAAACATAAAAATATGTACTTTTAAACCACAACTTCTCATCTTGCACTTCTTGCAGCGTGACCAAACCTATTTGTTAACATATTACCAAACCATTCATGAGCCCCATTCATTTCTATAGTATTATTTTCCTACTGTGGAAGTGAATGGGACTTATGATCGGTTTGGTTAAAAACATTCCTCACAATATCTTCCATCGCATTCATGAACTATCCCTTTAAGCTTGCAACCTGTTTATGTGTGCAGCTTCACCACTGACTCCAACCAACAAACCCTTTTATCTGGTTTGCACACCTGTTAGTACGGTGAGTTTAGCCATAATAGGACACTTGTTGACGCTAAGATAAATCTAGCAAAATGTATGCATTTTTCTTTTCAGTGTTCCTAAATTGGTCCTAACTTGGTATTTTCACAGAATAGTTTTCTGAGATTTACATAAAGCGATGTCAAGTCTGTAAATTAAGTCTCCCTGTAGCTCAACTGATAAAGCATTGTGTTAGCAATGCAAAGGTCATGGGTTCAAACCCAGTGAACAAACACACTGAATCTGATAAAACAATATGGTTGAATGCATTGTAAGTTAATTTGGATAAAAGCCTCAAATGCATTAATGCAGACTAAATTGTTATAGCTGAGCATACAATAATATCGACTATAGTATAACTATTCACAATATTCATCTAAGTGACGTATGAGGACTAAAATAGAATAAAAAAATCTTGTATTTCTATGAGCGTGGGAACTCTGTGCTTACGCGCATCAATACATTGCGTTATGCGTTTAACGCGCTCTCGATGCGTTTAGGAAAATGGTATCGAAAAGTAAAAGTGTTCAAACGCGTGCAATACTCTCTCGTCTTAACGTGTCCGTGTCCTCGGTAATATGACATCAAAATACAGGAAGAAACTACAAATGTGTCCGCGTAAAGCTCGGATCGCCGTTCATTGGTCACGCCTCCGTTAATCAATAATTGAAAGACTAACCTTCTGAATGAAAAACAAATGCGCGTAACCCTAACAAATATGAACGCTGACAGATATGACGACAAAGATAAACGGAGATGCGTTTGTAACAAAGCCGTTCTCTGGCTACCGTTTTCGCGCTTCGATTTCTATCCTGAGGAAACGTTACTTACGTGTAGTGCTGAGGAAAGCGGAGCGTCGCCGCTGCCGGTGATGAGACGCTGAGGAACAGCACAGTCTGGATTGAGAGGAGGCACAACAAACCGGAGGACTGAGGAAACATCGCCATTTTCCATTAAAAATGCAACAAACTGGCTGTATAAACGGAGCCGGTGGACACTCGGATGAGGATGACGCCGAGCTGTCGACGCGAGCGGATGCCCGTTTAGATCCAAAAAGCCCTGTTAATGTCTTGGTAACGGCTGTGAGGTATTGACTGGCCCGAAATGAGGCGGTGCGGAGACGAGCAGATGCGTTCACGCTACTGTCGCCACTGGCGCTACGCTCGTGCCGCCGCTGAGCCTTATTTGCGCGCTCTCTCTCTCTCTCTCTCTCTCTCTCTCTCTCTCTCTCTCTCTCTCTCTCTCTCTCTCTCTCTCCCCTCTCTCTCTCTCTCTCTCTCTCTCTCTCTCTCTCTCTCTCTCTCTCTCTCTCTCTCTCTCTCTCTCTCTCTCTCTGTGTGTGTCTCAATATTAAAGATTTAATTTCCTTTATTGGCATTGTCTTTACGTTGCCAAAGAACAGAAACATTACATAGGTTATACATATTTTCACACATATATACGTTAAAATAAATAAAACCTAAACCTCTCTATATATACTGTATAAATGTCTAGGAACCTATACCTGTACGTCAAGATAGAAAAAAAAATTAAATTATAAACCCTCACTTTCTCCCTGTCCTCAGTTTTAATTTAAGTGTGCTTTATAGACAGTGCAAAATAGATATTAAAACATATAAACAAAAATCAAAATGCAATGTAAACAAAGATTTAGAAAATAGTTACTCCCTAACAAAGTCCGTGCGCTATCACAGGATGACGGACGGGGGCGCGCCTCGTTATCCAAGCCTATACATTTTTTTATTGAACAATTGACAGTAATATAAATACCACAGCAGCGTATTGAAACGTAAACTGTCCGAAAAACAATAATAAAAAATAACACAACATAAAGACATTGTTGCTAGGGGGAAGCAAGTAAGATGAAAATAATAATATGCTATAGAATCTGACAGGCTTTCTGGTTTTTTGAAGGTAATATTTGTTCACCATAGTGCATTTTAGTTAAAATAATGAAGTTGCATTACTATGATGTCACAAGTTACGGTGTAAAGTTACATATCTATTGGCATACCATGTAAAAACATGTATATTTTGGTAAACCTTTATTACCATGGCATAACATCGATACAGTATGAAAGTATGTTTTATGGACAGTACACTGCAATATAGCAAAACGATGTGAAGGACCACAGTAGTACAGTAGTAATCAAGTGCACATCAAACTTCTTTAATCATTGTGATGCATCTGTGTTGGCTAATGGTAGAGTACTGTTTTAGACACACTTGGACACTTTGTAGTTATTAGTGTAACATATAAACTGATGATGTGTGGTTATTTTTAGACAGTTTTGTGAAATGCTGGTTCATTGATTTAATGACATACATAACATTTTTAAACGCATCTATTGTCTGTTACTCCCTTATTGAATCACAACCAATCAACAAGCTCCTAAAATACATTTTTAATCAATACATGAATGAGTCCAACAGGTGACCACACAACCCACCTGCTTTGTGCTCTGTGTGTGATGAGAAGACAACAGTAATTCACTAAATCTCATGGGAAATACCCGATTTATTTGTGTGTTCATTCTCTTGTTGTCTGTACTAGTTAGAGCGTGTAACACAGTCGTCCTTCAGGCCTGCTGTGTCACATGGATGTTATCTCACAGTCTGATCAGAAAAGGACAAATGACATACAGCCTCTTACTCAAACATGATTTCTCAGGTGCCCTTGCCTTAGTATTGATCAGAACAGACAAAACACAGTGTCAGCCCCTCTCTCTCTCTCTCTCTCTCTCTCTCTCTCTCTCTCTCTCTCTCTCTCTCTCTCTCTCTCTCTCTCTCTCTCTCTCTCTCTCTCTCTCTCTCTCTCTCTCTCTCTCTCTCTCTCTCTCTCTCTCTCTCTCTCTCTCTCTATCTCTCTCCCATTCTTTAAACCTGTTGTCTTCTGCAGGGTCACGAAAGTCCACACCCTGGGTAGATGTCCAGTCCATCAAATGATGCCAAAATGTTTAAACAAAATAACCCCAAGAAACACTATCGTATGCACATATATTTCTACATAGGACAACCTACACTATAAAAAAAAATGCTGAGTTATTTTCAACCCAGCTGCTTGGTTAAATTAACCCAGAAAATGTTTACATTTGACCCAACAATGGGTTAAAAAAACAGCATTTTGGGTTGAAACAGCCCGTCACAGGTTAAATTCTACCCTATCTTATGGCAAGTCGTGTTATAGTCACAAAATATTTGGTTAATGTATTCGTTATTGACACGATTTTCCTCTGTTTTTTCGTGCCACTGGAGCACGAATGTTTTTTTTTCGTGTCACTTTCTATAAATAGTTTTTCGTGTCTGTGGCACGACTTTCTTTATCTTTATTCTTTATCATTGTTTTTTCCTATTTTTAAATCATTGTCGCTTGGGGTTAGGTTAGATTCGGGGTTTGCGTTAGGATGTAATTTTATACATTGGTTTCTACATGTTTTTCTTCCGCTTGGAGTTGGGGTTAGAGTTGGGGTTAGGATGTCACAGAAAGTGATTCTAACCCCAACCCCAAGCAACAATGGGTAAAAAAAAGGAAAAACAATTAGAAAACAAATGTAAAATGACACGATATAGAAAGTCGTGCCACAGACACAAAAACCTAATTATAGAAAATCGTGTCAATAACACGAATACATTAATCAAATATTTCGTGACTATAACACGAATTTACGTTACATTACAACCGAGTCGGAAATTACACTTCGTGAGTCATACCCAACGTTGGGTTAATTTAACCCAGAAAATGTTTATATGTGACCCAACTATTGTTGGAAACAACACAATATTTTGGGCTGAAACAACCCAGCATAGGATAAACATATATTCCAATGGTTGGGTTTGTCCCTTTTTGACCCAACCACGGGTTGAAAATTATCCAGCATTTTTTCAAGTGCATGATTACCATTTGTTTAACCCTGGTTTTACTATAAAACTATAGTAACTGTATAGCAAAACCACTGTTAATCTGTGCCAACTACATTTTAACTATACACTTATGCTAGTTTATTTTCGACCCAGCGTCAGGTCAAAAAGGGACGAACCCAGCTGTTGGGTATAATTAACCCATGTTTATATTTTACTCAACAATGGGTTAAAACAACCCAGCATTTTGGGTTGAAATAATCAATCATAGATTAAATTGCAACGCAATGGGTTGGGTTCATTCTTTTTGGCCCGAGTAACCATGGTTATGTTTCTAGGAAAACCATGATTGATTTTTGTAAGGGTAGTATTTTTAACATTGCTTTCTTTCCAAGTATTTATGCAGGTATTCAAAAGCACCATAAATCCATTAACTACACTATATCTAGGTCAATACAATCTAAAAAATACTGGTTATTATTTCTCATTAATGAATCATGGTTTTCCTAGAAATACAACCATGGTTACTCAACCCAGCGTTGGGTCAAAAAGGAATTAACCCAGCCCCTTAGGTTGTAATTTAACAATTGCTGGGTTGTTTTAACCCATTGTTGGTCAAATGTAAACATTTTCTGGATAATTTAACCCAACAGCTGGGCTCGCACCTTTTTGACCCAATGCTGGGTTGAAAATAACTACCGCTGCGACCCAAACCGCCTACTTCCATGCTATATAGTAGGCGAAATAGTGCTTTTTACATACTATATATGGAAGTAGGTGGTTTGGGACGCAGCATACATCTCTTTTTAGAGTGTAACCATCTTTGTGTAATTATGACTGTATTTACATGAGTAAATGGGTCTGTACAAGAGTAAATTCATCCCAGATGCATTAACTGTAGCCTACTACACCCCCCAAACCAGTTCTGAAATCAGTCAAGCAACAGAAAAGTATTGATTCCTGGGATGTAGCCAATGTAGAAATGAGAAGTACGCAGAGATCCTTCTTCCTCTACAGCCATACAAGCAGCTTAACTGAGCATGGAGCAGCCCAATGGAGTGTGTTTGACATTGCTGTAGATCCTCTCTTCTTCCTAATTGAGTCTTACATTGTGTTGAAGAGACAGCGGGAAAGCACATATTGCTCACGGGTTGCTCTTTTATGGATGCTCTTAATGGACTTCTCAGCGAGGTTTTACTTAAGCATCCACTTTATCTCAGTTGTTTCTCCTAAAATGACCATACAATAAACGAGACAGGTTAATACACAAAGTTTGCATAAACTGAAAACATTGAAGTTGCACGTCAACTCAGAATCAATTAAATGTAATATAAGATTTGTAAGCTTTTAATCCAAAATGGCTGACATTGTTAGCATTTAATTTATGATATGAACAATACAACCTTTTTCTATCAGCTGGATGGTAAAAATACAAAAACTAGCAAATGCAATTCCTTTATCATAAAATGACCCCTGCTGAAAAAAACTGCATCAAACCAACATGGACCAGCATGGGAAATATGTTGGTCTATGCTGGTTTGATGCTGGTTTAGCCGGTGGTTACCAGCATACTATCACCAAAACACAACATATGCTGGTCTTGCTGGTATAACCAGCATGGGATGCTAGTGCTGGTTTGGTGCTGGTTTAGCTGGTGCTGATGCTGGTTTGGTGCTGGTTTAGCTGGAGTTCACTAGGAAACCAGCACCAAAACACAACATATGTTGGACTTGCTGGTATGACCAGCATGGGATGCTGGTGCTGGTTTAGCTGGTGCTGATGTGGGTCCTGGTTTGATGCTGGTTTAGCCGGTGGTTACCAGCATACCATCACCAAAACTCAACATATGCTGGTCTTGCTGGTATGCTTGTTTTTCCAGCAGGGACAGACTTGTGAGGAGTGGCCAGGGCGAACTTAACCAAAATCAGTTCGGGCCTTCAAGATCAAGAAAGTAAATATAAAAACATTTGATTTCTATTTGCTCGCACTTTAATCTCATTGCTGTCTAAAAGAAACAGTTGAGATATCAAAGAGATCACCTTTGGGATTTTTTTCCCAACAGAATGACAGACAGTAGTAGGAAATGAAGTAAAACCGGACTCCAGCCATCACTCCGCCCCTTCCCACGAGACGCCCAGCTTCAGAGATGTGCAGGGAGTAAAACACACAGATGAACGGCTTCAAACTCAATCAGTGAGAGCTTGACAGTGCTGAGAGGATCCGTCGCTAGCAATCAGATATTGATCAAGGAAAAGAGGCAGGAATGCACGCTGTTATCCGAGATAGCTCAAGGCCAAGCATGCTGAGGGGCGGCCGCTCATACATAAACACACACCATCTCAGACACACACACACACACATAGCCAAGTAGGACAAGCTTGAAAAAAAATTAATCATACCTTATGGCTCTTGTCTTCATGAAGAGGGCAGAAAACATTCGCTCACTAATATTAAAATAAACCATACACACAGACTACAGCACCCCACGCACCATAAGATGCTCACTTTTATATTTCCTCTCTCTCTGGCTGTACAGCAATGAGTTCTGCTTAAATTAAAAGCAACCCAGATCTCTTTCTATCTATATCTGATAAAGAACACATGACCTTTTTAACCATAACACACAGTTAGTTTAAGCAACATCACACTCATTGCTGTTTGGGAGAAAGAGCAGAGAAATTAAAGGATTGTGAACTGATTTTTCTTTCTTACACTGTCAGAAAAAATGGTCTCTAGCTGTCATTGGGTCCTAATATGTGCCATTTAAGTTCAGATTGGAACCAATATGTACCTTCGAGGTACTAATTTGAACTCTTTTTTTTTTTTTTGAAAAGGTACCACCCTAGGGACTATGTTTTCTGACTTATATAATTTACAATAATTTTACAGACTCATTGTTGACAGTAGAAAACAAACTTGTCTTCTGATCCATTTCAGGCTGCAAAATGCTAACAAAGACCTTTCCCACTGGGCTGCAGGGCATTGTGGGAATTTTATGCTCAAATGCCAGCGTCTAAAAATGATGATGAGTCACATGGGCATTCACAAACACACAAACTCATCCAAACATGGTAACTATAAGGTTTTATTGGTTGGGGACTTGTTAGGCAAAAGAACACTTTATAGATAGGGGACAGAGCTGACAAATATCATGTTATTGTGAAGGTCGTCATCGTTTTGCACGTGTAGGTCCAGAAAGCCCATGGTAAGTAAATAACTAAAGCAGTATTTTTTTTCTTATAACGCATTGGGCCCTATCTTGCACCCAGCGCAATTGACTTTGTCAGTGACGCATGTATCATTCGTATTTTGCGTCGGCGCACAGCGGGGTTTTTCCCTCCACAGATGCACGTCAGCAAACTAGGGAATGAACTTGCGCTCCCTGGGCGGTTCAGCGCAAAAAGAAGGCGTGTTGCGGCGCAAACCATCTCTTATGCTATTTTGCAGTTTCAAAAAACAATTGCGCTACTAACCAAAAAAAACTAGTCTAAAGTCAGTGGCGCGTTGCGCGTGGTTCATTATGCTATTTTAAGGGCGCATGCTTGACCATAATGTATAGCGTGCACAACGCGCATACACTTTGCTTATCTAATCTACACAGATGCAACAGTTATTTTTGCAAATCATAAATTGTTACACTTAAAAATATTAATACACGAGATAAGGGGAATCATAGTGGTGAGCATTGTGGTGATAGTTTTTATTTATTCTCATGCAAATAACGATTAAAATATTTTCATAACTTTGTTGTGTGGCTGTATTACGTTTATTTTATGTAAATAATAATTAAAATGTTTTCATAAGAAACCTTAATGTATATGAACTTGATTTGTAAGAATACTTTGGGGTTGGACCTTGCTTGCGTTTCTTGGGTCCGATTTCAAAGCCCCCAAACCCTTTCAGCGGTGAGGGTGGACGCAGCGATGTCCTCTGCTGGCGTCAAGTCCTGAGGCAGATCCACCTCCCGTTACACGGCGTGCCCGATTTATGCTGGCAATCGTGGGATTCCCCCGTACAAGGACGTCGGTCTCCTCGGCTGTGAACCGCTCCTGGCGTGCGCCTGGTAAATCCGTCATAATAATAGCAACCCGCCATGGAACTTGCGCCCTTGCGTTTAAAGGGAATGTTGGCTAGCGTTCTGATTGGTTTATTTGACGTTACGCCCAAACCACACCTATGAATAATGAACCTACTTCAGACCAACCCCTTATTGATTTGCGCCCGGCGCAAGAGTTATTTCTCACGCCGGGAAAATAGCAACAGCGCCCAAGATCCGCCCACAAACTCACTTGCGCGTTGCGCTTCGCACTTGCGTTTCAGATCGTTAAAATAGAGCCCATTGTGTTTCTCGTTTCATGTGTTACAGTACTGATCAATCTACAGGTTATTTAGTGCTGTAACAAATCCTGAAGTTTGCCTTCTTAGAGTTTTTTTCAAAATAAAAGTAAATCAGGTTTAAATGTCAGGAGTTTTCTTGTTACTAATATTACTAATATTATGCTACTAATAATGTTGCATTATGTAGAAAATCGATATATTTCTAATTTGATTTAATTTTCATAGTGTTCAAGGGTCAATGACGTGATGCTAATTATTTTGTGTCCATATGGATAAATTAAAAGTAAAAGGGTTAAAATTTGCAGATTACTTTCAGAAATTCTCTTTTTTGGGGACCAAGTCTAAAATTTCTGGTTTTATTTCATTTTGAAAGAATATTTGGGAGATAATTGCAAACATGTCAATGTGTAGTAACCGGTCTGTGTCAGTTGATGTAACTAGTATATTTTTTATTAAAGTTTAAATATATTCATTAAAAAATGTGGAATAAAATATAATCATCTAGTTTAGTGTAATATGACTTTTTTTCAAACATTTTTACATTATTTGTCAAAGATTATTTAGAAGTACAAATATTACAAAATCGCATAAAAATGTACATTTCGAAATAAATAATGAAATAAGATATTAAATATTTTATCCACCTTGATGGCATGTAAGTGTAATCATCCAAAAAATTAAAAAAAAAATTTTTTGGATGATTACACTTACCTGCCATCAAGGTGGATAAAATATTTAATATTTCTCAATCTTTGGCGCAATTGGCGGTAACACCATTTGACATTTTCAGGTCCATTCAGTCTTAACTTTCATAAAAATGGTGCAAATGTATTTTTTATTGCATAAAATTAACATAAATACACTGCACTGAAAAAAAACATGATGCATGCTTTTAAAACAAGTTTTTTTTTATTGAATTTCTCATCTTGCCAAAACGTTTTTTGTCACTGACCCTCATATGGTTGAAAAAAAATATTCTCAACAATTCAAGTTTGTACTGTCAGATTGCTTGAAACATTTGATCTGAACTGAAATTTAAAATGTAATTTATTTTTTTGAAAAATAAACGACAAATATGTTTCAAAAATAAGGTCATAGTTATGCATAAACAAGTGTAACACAAAAATCTATCTTGTTCTGTTGTGTTACTTTTGACCCACCTGTTACTCATGTTCAAAGTAAAAATTATACTGAAGTCATTTAAATTTGTTCAAAATTCACCTGGTATTCATATACCACACTTGTGAGTTATTGACCACATCAAAAATATTTATCTGTCTAAAACATTAGCTTTTAAAATTAAGTTTTTCTGAAAAATTAACTACTTTATAATCCTTCATAATCACTATTTTAAAGAAATTTGTTTTGTAAATCAGCGGGTCGACACTTAAAAATGGGTTGCATGTTCTAAAAGGATCAAGGATGCTACAAACGATAATGTGCAACCGACCGTATAATGAATATAAAGTTAGAAAAATAAATAAATAGACATGTCGACCCTTTTAAAATGGAAAAAACATGCCTTATCCTCAAAAACCACAAACAAAATTAAACTAGGTAATATTACGACCCTGACTACATTAAACAAAAATATGGATAATTAAAGAAATAAGCTGAAATTGTATGTGCCTACGAGCAAACATGCGTCACAAATCTGTCGTGCATTTAGGGAAGTGCATGTAAATTTGTGTTATGAACACACACACACACACACACACACACACACACACACACACACACACACACACACACACACACACACACACACACACACACACACACACACACACACACACACACACACACACACACACGCACACACGCACACACACATACAAATAGAGTTACAGAGCTGACATGCTCTACTTGAGGTCTAATGACCCCTGGGTAATGGCACACTTTGGTCTTCAGGAAATCCTCTTTCATGCATGCCTCAGCAGCGTGTTTCTCTGTGTGTGTAGGACAAGGAAAATTGATTAATGGAAAATGCACAAGAAGGCAAGAGGCAAAAATGAAAAACAGAACAGACAAATACATACAGATGAGGATTTACCACATTAAATGTGACATTTTAAAACAATACACTGGGTTATTTTCAGCCTAGTGTCTTATATGCACCACGTGTATGGCATGCAGTGTATCAATGTTGTAAATAATTTTACCAATCAGACAAATATACACAATTTCTGCTTACTAACCCTCTGGTCCACTTCCCTGACAAGCCTGTTTATTGTAAATGCATTTTTCACAGTACACAAATAGGGTGAGTCAAAATTTATTGTCTGTAATAATAGACAGCATGCCATAGATGTGCTCCATAAGATTTAGGATGAAAATAACTGTCTCTCTCAGTTGAGCCTCGATTCTCAAAAAGGTTTTGTTCTCTGCTTTGCAACATTAGTTTTCATTTTTTTGCCATCACCTATATGTTGCTTACTGAGAGCCTATGTCAAGACACATAAGTATTTCATACTTATAGACACCATTATATTCATGTAGCTCAACTGGTAGCCCTTTGCATCAGCAGTGCAAAAGGTTGTGGGTTTGATTCCCAGGAAACAGACATACTGATAACAATATATGGCTTGAATGCACTGGAAGTCACTTTGGATTATGCAAATGTAGGTCTTATTTTTACAATGTATTTTAAGTTAGATTGATCAATATCTTTTACATCAATGGTTCAGGTATTAAGACTTAAAGGTGCCAAAGTATGCGTTGAATTGACATGGAAAGTAAGTGGTTAATTAAGTGCAAAAATTATCCGGAGACGGTTTTAGATGTCCATTTATAAACCCTAGGATTTGCCTTTAGAATGAAATGGTCTATTGTTACCTTATTTGAAGGGGTCATGAATAATAATGTTGAGCTCTGCTCTGATTGGCTGTTTCTCAGAGCAGCTCCTTCAGTAGCTCTGTGTGTGTGTAAACAGATCTTATGTTTGAGTCTGTATCAGATGAAGATACAGATTTTGAGGAATAATCAATTATTTGGTGATTGCTAATGGACGTTTTTGAGTGGTAAGTTTGGGTTTTTTTCATATGGCCCTGCAAAACGTAACTGTAACGTCAATAGTAGAACTTGAGGCTAAATGCTAGCATATAGCGCTAACTCAGCAGTCACAACTTTGTTTTTAGCAGTGTAACAACATTGTAATTAATTTAATGTGTAATTTAAAGTTAGGAACTTGGTGGTATGTTGTGATTGGTCTGTTTTCCACCGTCCATTTTTTGCATGCACAATGTTTACATAAGAAGGAGGAAACAATCGTGTTTGAGACTCACGATATGTCATTACCATGTACACAACTCTTATTATTCATCTATGCCTTCATAAATACAGTTTTACAATCTACTGCACTTTTGAAGGCAGGGTTCATGATTTTTTATTGTTTTTAGAAAGTCCAGATTCTATTGGGGTAGGGGTGTGTTTGTTTAGGTGATTTCAAATGTTAACACTGGCTTTCAGAGATCATGCACCCCGCCTTTAACTCTTTAACGGTCACCCCTCCGCCCCCACTGAGTGTGGGACATTTTTTAAAGAAGATCATTTAATGTTTATCACTGACATAAACAGAAAATGTGTTATAGCAGTTAAAATTTATGTTAATAAATAAAATTAAGGCAATAACATATTAATTTGTAAAAATGTAAATGTTTCACGACAGAAATGCTATAAACATGAAGCCATGATTCGATAAAATTTACTTCCAAAATATTTAAAGCTCACATAACACACGCTGTTTCTGCATTTCTGATGTTAATCTGGAGTACCTATAGAGTAGTTTTACATCCTTTATATCTCCGAAGAGTCTTTAGTTTAATCAGATTTATAAAAGAAAGATTAGCTTTACCGAATCTTTCAGATAACGTACGAAAAAACGAAGAAGGAGGAGTTACGAGCTGCGGGAGGAGCGAGTACGAGTCACGCAACACTATACAACACCGTTTAACTTATGATTCACTACATGTTTGTGTCATTTATATAATATGCACGCGACTATTTCCAACATAAGACGGAAGTCTTACTCACTGCATGCAACTCATGACCCGTTGGAAAAATTCAGCACATCAAACACACAAGCAAAACTCGCTGCTACCCCGGATAATAAACTATATCCATTGTTTTCATAAGGCTGGCTTTTTTCTACTTACATCCAAAAACACACTTCTTTTTTCGTGCCATTGTCGAGTTTTGTAATTAAACAAAGCTGTCGCGTGATATGATGTTTGCAAGTTCTAACGTCTCCCGCTGATTGACGGGTGGGCGGGTTTTCCGGGGGAAGTGCCCATAAAAAGAAGTGATACGTATAGAAACCAGAAACGTCAGCTGGACCCGTAATCGATAAAAAACTTTCCGAAAACTTTTTGTACGAACCCTGGCGAAGTGAATGCGGCACAGAAATACTCTGTAACACCTCCAACTGCTTTTTGACACTTTGCCTACGTTTAGCATGAGGAAACAACTCTATAACTGTGTTAATAAGTCAGAATGCATGAAATACCATTGAACCCCCCCCCCCCTTAAGTAAACTCAGGTGGAACGTATGCGGAACGGGTGACGGGGGTACATAACTTTACATTTATGCATTTGGCAGACACTTTTATCCAGTCTGGTCTGGTCTTTCCAGTGATGTTTGGCAGACACTTTTATGTGTACTCCCTAGGTTCAAACCCTCAATCTTTTGGACTGCTTATGCAATACTCTAGCAGTCGAGCTACACCAGAGAGTGTTTAATGATTGTTTATACAGCACTGACACTGTTTTCACATTTTTCATCTGTCTTCTAAACCCTAAAGTACTAAATTGCTCTGGTTTGGATTTTGGCAAGTAGTTTCACACTGACCAGAAGTTCTGGTGTGATTAATGTTAGTCACTGAGTGGAGACAGTGAAAGGTGCCTTTTAAAAACAGCCGGTGGACTTTTAGTGAAACAGATCTAAGATAAGCGTGCTGGGTTTAATTGAGGACTGTTGAGCACTGGGGCTGGCCACTGTTCCGGTCAATGAGCGGGTTATGAAGAAAATGGGCCATCAACAGACCCTTGGATGGAGGCTACGCAGTGTGTTGATCTATAAAAGAGGGAGTGCTTATAATAATTATGTGTAAATATATATATGAAATGTTCATGTATGTGTAATAATGTGACTGTTTATGTGTTAACTGTTTGAAGTGAACATGTGATTCCTCGTGAGCCCTGCATTAGTCTGTCACTTTAGACTGAATCTTAATTAGCATTAAACCATTGATAAGTCCTAATGAGGGTAATAAGAGATAAGGGATGGTTGCAGCACACACACTTATACATGTGCTGGATCCCAGTTCGCCTACTTATACTATGCCCTTAAAGTAAGTACCGTTTTTGACATGTGATGCAATGTTTACTATATAATTAATTTCTTTATAATCCAGTAAAGCATCACTTATTTGATTAAAAGGAGTGCCGCAAAGATAATGTATTTTTGTATGCAAAACCCGGAATATGATAAGGAAATATGATTGTGCCCATGTTGCATTGTTTTTGAGATCTTCATTCCTAATGGCGTTTAACTTCTTCCACCCTGAAGCTATTTTGGGGATTTCTGCCTGGATTTGGCCTACCCAATTTCAAAAGCTTCCCTTACCCACATGCCGAGGTTTACATATGGTATCATTTTACAGGAAACCCTTTGAAATTACATAAAGCACTGTTGAAAGTGGTAAACATAGTTGTATGTGTTGTTAGTCCTCTAATAAACACAAAAATATAGGTGCTTTTTGATGTTTTTTTTCTAAAGTTTTTATTTGAAAGTATATAACTCTGGCCCTGGGTATCTCAGCTCCCTGCAGACAGTTTTTTTTTTTATTTCAGCTATTGTCTGCTTACAGAGGAAAAAGGATTTTTTTCTATATCATAATCTATGCAAAAGTTATTTTACTCCAACTGAAGGGAGGAATAATACCCTTTTTGTATACAACTGCCTAAAAACATTTGAAGTGTCCCCATAACCACATACAGTGGAATAAATGCAATTTCTTTATATCATTTTGCAGAAAACCCTTTGAAGTTACATAAAAAGCTGCTGTTTGTGACAAATATTGTTATTTATGTTGTTTTTCATATGATGAAACACCAACTTTTCTTTTTTATGTTGTAAACACTGTCTTTGATAGTGTATAACTCTGGTTCTGTGTGCTCTAGCAGACTGCAGACAGTTCTGGTTGTTACCAGCAGCAGACAGTAAACACCCAAAAAAAGAATGAACTCTTTATCATGTCGCATTCAAAAGTTATTCTCATTTTACTGAAGGGTGCGAAAATACATTTTTCATAAAAATATTATTTTTTGTTTTGCACATATAATAAATAGCAAGGGATTAATTATGCACACAACTAAAGAAAATGCTGTGAATGGACTCATTGTTTAGAGTCGGACCTAAGATAAAAGATGGTGTATCATTTGTGACTATATGTGCTATCTGAGGCAGTCCACCCTCAAGTTTCACATATGTTTACAAAATACCATTTTTTACCTCTTTATTCATTCGAGGATTGTTGGATGTGTGTTGATATTAGAACAAAAATAATGCTGTATTCCTGAGAGTGAGAGCTTTCATTTGATATAAAACTTGTCCATGTTTGTCATACTTGAAAAATATGAAATATGTGAATAATAAATGATATCAAAAAATATGGGGGGGTTGATAGTGTAAATTAAGTGTAAATAACTTTCTTACAGTAAAAGATATCTCAAAGTGATGCATATCTGCAGAAAGTAGAGACTCTAAGCTTTCAAACAGTATCTCATATGTGGTACTGGGTCCATGACAGACCATTAAAGATTAAAATAATCTTTTATATTAAGTAATAATACGAAATTTTGGACCCGGGACAGGGTCACAACAACATCTGTAGTACCATGTAGCAACTTATTAGCAACCGGCCTTTTAAAGACACTTTAAAGCTTTATAAAGTCACGAGTGAGGGTATGGTGTATTTTATGTTGTGTGTGCTTATGTTAACCCATGATCTAATTTAAGGATTTTAACCAAAAACCCCATAAAAAAAAACTGATTTTGGGAGGATGGTACTGGAAGTGTTAAAATGCTAACTTGCTTTGCTTACAAGAAAAACTTCATCCCTGTGGCGATCTCACGGAAAGTCGTGTTATAGTCACACAAAATTTGATTAATTTATTCGTGTCCATGGCACGAAATTCTGCTTTTTCGTGTCACTCGCACAAATTTCTATAAGTAGTTTTTTGGTCCGTGGCACGACTTTCTTTTTCGTGTCATGTTATGTATTGTTTTCTTCCTATTTTTAAATCATTGTCACTTGGGGTTGGGCTTAGATTTGGGTTAGGATGTATTTTTATGTATTGGTTTCTACATGTTTTTCTTCCACTTTTAAAACTATTCTCGTTTTGAGTTGGGGTTAGAGTTGGGATTTGGTTTGGGTTAGGATGTCTAAAAATGTAACAGAAAGTGATTCTAACCCCAACCCCAAGCGACAATGGTAAGAAAATAAGAAAAAACAATGAGAAAACAATACATAAAATGACACGAAAAAGAAAGTCGTGCCACAGACAAGAAAAACTATTTATAGAAATTAGTGCGAGTGACACGAAAAAGACATTTGTGCTCAAGGCACAAAAAAGCTGAATTTTGTGCCATGGAAACAAATAAATTAATCAAATTTTTCATGACTATAACATGACTTTCCGTGACATCAGTCTGAATTTTAAGAAGCGTTAAAAACACATTATAAAAAGATATTAACATAGCACAGAGTCTTACAGACTATATTTCCAACCCTGTATCACGAAATTATGTAGTGACGTAAATTTGTGAGTCTTAAGCATGACACTGACACAGTTTTCCACCTTTTTGCATGAACATGTCACGCATTTCTGTTTACGTGTCACTGTCACGTATTTGTTACTCAACTGTTTTGTCCTATTTTCAAACCATTGATGCTTCGGTTTAGGGTTAGATTCGGTGTTTGCATTAGGAAGTCACTTTAAGTATTGGTTTATAACTTTTTTATGATTTATTTTTTATATTGTATGATTTTTAAACCATTGTTGCCTGGCATAAGGGTAAGAGTTTGGTTTGGGTAAGGATGTCATATTATGTATCGAACCCTAAACCGAAGCGATTATGGTAATAAAATAGGACAAAACAGTTGAGTTACAAATACTATGTACGTCATTTCGTGATACTGGGTTGATATTTTTACAGTTAGTACTACAGTTAGTAATGAAATGAAAAAATATATTTGATACACAGACTTTGTTAGCGCTACAGTCTGATAGTTTTTACGGTTGATGGCTGCTAATGTGTTTTGTAAGCAAACCATTAAACTGTATTCTATACGTGTGTTATTCACTTCTTTTGTATTTTGCCTCTAAATCTTTTCTCTCTGTTTATTGAAAAGCTATTTAAGTACAATCCAAAATTGCACTACAGAAATAAATTTGAATTTTCTAAGTAGGTGAATTGGGATGCAGCACTGGTGTTTATTAAGATCCAAAGTTGCATTATTTCATGTCGCTCGCTCACATGCTGTACAGTAAGAGATGTGCTATTATTAAAAGTATGGTGAGATATTTCAGTCATCACAGTAAACATCCCTGACAGTGAATTCCCACCGCAAGAGAAGAACAAAGAAACGTGATAGTTCAGGAGGTAACGCTGTCTCTGGAAAACTCCCATGAGCCACACAAACAAGTCACAGTAAAATATTAAAGCTAAACTTTGTAAGCGTATGTGAGGCTGGGTTCACGTGTGTGTGTGATTTACTAATCAACTTAAATCTGATTGGATGAAACTTTTCTATGTTTGTGTTAAACAGTGAGCAGTTGACATACAGCACTACTGCATTTTTTTGTGTATTGTTTTTTTTCCGAATAATTTTATAAATAATGTAATATTTTGTTTGGTGTTTTATGTTTATTTTACCCCTATATTTGTTACTTGTTATTTTATTCGACTAAAGCAAAGTAAATTCATTTAGTAATACATTTATTGAATAAAATGTATGACATAAATGTGTACTACTAATCATTCACCTCTGTACTTTGTCTCTTTCTCTTTTTATTTCTCTCTTGATGTGTGTAGAGATCCATTCTGTCTGGTCTTTCCAGCGATGTTGCAGATGCTTCCCACAGTCCCACAGGACGATACGGCACATATGCTAAGTGACGCTGCACAGGTCACATTACACACACCATGTGCGTCCTGTGATGGATGTGTGCTCATGTTTGTGTCTGACTGGGGGACACTGGAGACCTTGTGGAACAGATACACAAACAGCCATTTGCTCAACTGATATCCATATAATTGAATAGCCTACCGTATGCATGCAGAATATAATTAAATATGTAAACACATAAATGTTTACAAAGACCAGACCTGTAATGCACACAGCTTTGATTCATTTAACGAGCTAAGATTCGCAAACAAAAGTCAACATTATTCAATATTACAATTGTCATGATCCTGCCAGCCTGTCACATTAATTTATAGTTTCATAGTTCATGTGACAGGATCATAGCGGTTCCCATGTTTTGTGTGGTACTGTAGCACACGGCCTTTTCTGGGGCTGTGTGCTTCCTTGTCTCTGCCCCGCCACCTTGTTTCCTCATTAATTATTCATCATTGGTTAACGCCCCTCACCTCACCTTCACTCGATATCTTGTTTAGCTTTTCTCATTTAAGGCCCCAGTGTGTTCTGTCCATTGCTGAATCATTTTGTTTGGTTTGTTTGTTAGATAAATCTATCATATTTGAGTTTTTTCATCCCCTGGAGAGTCCGCCACCTTTGGCTTAACTTACTACTTTACTTTATACATTAACAGGTTATTAGTCAGTATTAAAAAACCTTGTTCTCACAAATGTAAGTTTAGTCATTTCATTAGTATTTAACAAATTTCACTTTTAATTTTTTTCGCAGCAAAATCCTCTAAAAATCTTAACTTCTAACAAAATCACCAGTCACTCTTCACTGTCCTTTCTGAAAAAAAGTAAAAGGCTCAAAAATTTGGTCAATATCCCAATCTATTCGTTAAACCCCCTTTAACAGGGTCAAAAACTATTGCACCTTGATGTCGCATCGTTCATTCAAGTCTTCATCTGTGCACTTAGAGGACTTTGTTAAAAAAAATTGCTGTGGCCTTTACTGTTACCGAGTTCTGCCAACAAAGTGGTATTTCTGAATGGCCTGAGGCCAGGATTTGAAGCAAAAGTATTTGATGAATGTATGCAACATGATCTCACAGAAAGCTGTGTTATAGTCACAATTTTTTTTATTAATTTATTCGTTTCCATGGCGCGAAATTCAGCTTTTTTCGTGCCTTGAGCATAAATGTATTTTTCATGTCATTTGCACAAATTTCTAAATCTTACCACAAACCCAAGCGACAATGGTAAGAAAATAGGAAAAGACAATGAGAAAACAATACATAAAATGACACGAAAAAGAAAGTAGTGCTACGGACACGAAAAACTATTTATAGAAATTCGTAAAAATACATATGTGCTCAAGGCACAAAAAATCTGAATTTCGTGCCATGGACACAAATAAATAAATCACATTTTTCGTGACTATAACACAACTTTCCGTGAGACCAGTCTGAATATATAATACGTGCTGAGAGCATTCAGTTAATATTTTTACCTCATTTTTGAGGTGACGTGGCTTTTGCATCATGAGCTCTTTATACAACATGAAACATTTCTCATCAAATTATAGGTCAAAAGTCAAATTTTTCTTCAGTCTGATACCAAAGTGTTTAATACCTTCATATTTATTATTTCAACTATTGTCTCAGTTGTGTTAATTTCTTTTTCTCCTAAGCAATTTTATGAGAAACATCTAAAAAAATAAATGTAAAGCATCTGATAACTCATTTAAATCTCTTTGCCTATAAGAAAGAGAAACATTTGAGTATTGGTTAATTCAAGGACAAAGTTTGACAAAAAAAAGTATTTGCCTAACCATGTAATAGGATCTTTAAACGCATAGAGGTCCATTTGAGCTTTAAGGTCACACAGTAAAAGCTGAGGATTGAATTTATTTAATTCTTTCCATGGTAAGGATTAGAAAAAGCCAATCTGTCTATGCTGCTGAAATGTTTTTGCCTATATCATAACTCATAATATCACAGACAATGCATTGTTTACAAGCAACGCCATTCAGTTGAGTGTCTGCACAGTGGTTTCACATGAGGCCTGCAGCGGTCTGGACTTCATGGCAAACCTCCATCAATTAAACTAATGGGCTCTCTATGGGCACAGACTGCTCTCTCAATTTATCCGCTCCAAAATATCTTTTTACGTTTGGATATCTTTCAGAAATTTTCCTGGCAGTACATCATCAATTTTCTGTATTCAGCAATTCCCCTCTGTCGCATAACCGCACATTAACATCATGTGCTAATCGTGAAAGCGGGCTTCTTAATGCCAAAACAAATGCACGATAACATATGCATTCACACACTTATGCATCCTCTCTGCCAAACATAAAATAAAATGGACAAACTCAGGTAGACATTACAAAATTTAACGGTATATTTTCTATAAAATTAAAGGTTGTGTTTTTCACCATCATGAGTTACTGACCGTCGTCATCATCTTTTAAACCTGCAGGATTTTTTTCTTCTTCTGTAAAAAACAAAAGGAGATTTGTGTAAAAGTTCGATATAATGTTTACAGGGTCTTCTGAACTCAATTGATAGCTGTGTGTGCAAAACAGACAAAAATTTAAGGTATAAACTGAACATCTTTCACTGTCCTGCATAAATTCTCCATCTGTTTCCCAAACAGCATCATGCAGGTTTATTAATTTTTATCCTTTATTTACAGGCTAAGTATTTATTTGGCCAGCTACAAAAATCATAAGTATCATGATCTTGAATACTTTAAATACTTTATGTGTGAGTGTATATCACATTAATAGTGTATTTGTGTAAAGGTTGGGATCACAGCTTTCCTAATAACCTTTCTTTTGGTTCGAGGACAGATAATGTTTATACTGAGGAAGCACTGGAATTATGCAAACGTTGTAGGAAAAAAAAGACAACGCACGCACACATAGCTCTGATGCAAAAGTAAGATAGTACACAAAAAAAAAACGTTTGGAGCGAGCGGAGCATCCCGCTGAGATTTCCAAGGAATTCACAGAATAGTGTCGGAT
This sequence comes from Paramisgurnus dabryanus, assembly GCF_030506205.2. Taxonomy (NCBI): domain Eukaryota; kingdom Metazoa; phylum Chordata; class Actinopteri; order Cypriniformes; family Cobitidae; genus Paramisgurnus; species Paramisgurnus dabryanus. The sequence goes on along the minus strand of NC_133343.1, from coordinate 31,758,002 downwards.
AAATTCTTCTGCATTTAGACGTCAAAGCACAGACATACAAAAGCCTACACATTTTGAAGACATCGCATGTAGGGAAAGATTTGCAAATTAGATAATATTCTACATTTTTTCAAATGACAATATGGTTGCTAAGGTGTCTAAGTGGTTGCTAGGTGGATGTATCAAATCCCTAACCCTAAGTAATATCACTGCTAATAGTTTTGGTCTACTGTGCAGTATAACAATCATAAAATGTTTTATATTCATAAAACATTTTTTGAAAAGTTGCCCGCCAGCATTGCAAGCATTGTTTGTTTCACAAAATGCATTCCAGGAAAATTTTCTTCTAAAAATATATAAACATACAAAAATATCATATGAAAGAACAGACCCACTGCTTTTAAACAAACAATAAACAAACAAACAAATAAAACGGGAAAAATAATTTCATCCTATCTTTATTGTTTTCTGCTTATAAACTCTTAAATATGTACCGAGCTCCTAAGGTGACATTGGAGTAAAAAAATCTAAAGTTACGTTTCATGTGCTCAAGCGAACCTTTATGTACAAGTTTTTTTTTTAAAGTTTAGTTTTGCGAGCGCACGCGAAAGTTTCACGTGAGCACGCGAAAGTTTCACGTGAGCACGCGATAGTTTCACGTGCGTATGTGATAGTTTCAGATGAGTACGGGGTGGATTTACGCTCGCACCCAATAATTTCACGTGTGCACGCGAAAATAAACTTTATTTAATTTTTGCTCCATGTCCCCTTGGGGGCTCCGTAAATATGGCTATTTTTCTTAAAAATAAAAAAATAGCAAATAGCTGAAATAATTGCATTTTTTGTGAAATGAGATCAGATTCAGAACGATTATCAAAACATACACAGTTTAAAATTAGTAAATACAATTTTTGCTTTAGTTTTTTTTATAAATTGGATAATCATGGTATTACAGAATACCATAAGTTTTTTATGCAAATGTTTTCTCTTAATTGACGAGATAACTTGTCAATGGCGGGGAAAGAGTTAAAAACAACAGAAATTGCAAAACGTGTATGATTCACACTTTTGTCAGTGGTGTTGATTAGAGGAGGACAACAGGGCGGCGCTCTTTATTCTGGTGTATCCATCAAAGCTGACAAATGTATGCAGAGTCTGTGACAGCTGCATTTGTCTTGTCAAATAAACCGACATGATGTTTAAAAGACGCCGACGCTTCATACATACACAAGTCTCATAGTACCCTACTGAAAAATACAGCTTTAGATAGTAGCTTTTAAAACATGTCTGTGGGTTTCCAGGTCATTAGGTGGTCCAAAAACATCTACCATGTTTCAAAATCTAGTCTGACCACATTAAACTGGGATATCTGGCTGGTAAGGTTGTACTAGCTAATGAGCATCATGTCCCAAAACGCAGATACCAGCTTAGCAAGTTGGAGATGAACCAGTTGGAAATAAACAAACACACATTTGCCCTTGAGTCCAAGCCCAGTGGTTTCTGTCCCTGTGCGTTTCTGTAAACATTGCTCCACACGCTTAACATTTTAACAGATGTATCTCACTCATTTCAGGGGAGCACAATGGATATTGATTGACAGGCGGTTTTGCTCACATTGAGCGAAGACAGGTTGACTTTATCAATTAAGGAATGACAGTCAATTCTCTCTTCTACTTTAACACTTGACAGGAGCAGAATTTTGATGAGGACGATGCCTACATCAGCAGATCAAAATATAACATCAACTCACTTATACAAACCAGTGTTTAAAAAGCTAATATCTAAACCTACTAGACTTTAATTATAAAAATGTGTAAAGTAAAATGCAATATCAATTGCATTTTATTTTTTATTTGTTTGAAAATGAAATGAAAATTCAATAATTTCATTTAATTTATAATTTTTTAGTTTTTTATTACGAAATGGTAAATCTGTTTAAAAATTTTTTGAATGTTTTATTTATTCAAAATTGGCATTTATTCAAAACTTTCATATGGCCTAGCCTTTAAGCAACAAATTTAAATGAAGTCAAAGAAAAACACAGTTTATTGTTAAAGGTAAAAAGCAACTGACCGAAAGCAATTATGCTATACAGTAAAATGTAGTAAATTTTTTACATTTACAAAGCAACGTTTGTTTTATCTATTCATAAATTCCCGACCTTAATTTCTCCCGCACTTCATCTTCAATCTTCAGTTTATTTCTTTGTTTGTTTTGTTGTTGTGGTTGGCAATGCAAGCTGCTTGGCGCTTTCATGACATGAGGCCAAAGGTTTGGGGTAAAATGAAAATGAAAACCAATAAATAAAAGAGAACATAAAATTAAAAATGAACTTTATATTTTAATTTTGTCCCTATTATCGCTTGGGCATGAATAAAAAAAACTTTAAAAAAAATTATTTACAGTTCCTTTTCAAGTTTGCATTTTTATTTTAATATTGGCTCAAGATTATATTGAAAATGAAATGTCAAATCATGAAATTAATTTTATTTTTCAATTTGGCCGGCATGATGCTTTTTCACGTTTAAAATGAAAATGAAATAATTTAATTTAATGTTTTAATTTAAATTTTTATCATTTAATTTTCAAATTTGGGACATATTTTGTGATTAAATTTTTTAATTTTATAATTTAATTAATTAATTAAAAAATACCAAAAATACCTTCCATATTGGAGACATAACGCAAGTTACGTTGCTACATAGACCTACGTATTTTAACCTTATTAAAAAAACTAAATATTTTCACAAATATTTAATATAGGCTATAGGGAATTGCGCGCAACATACATGTTTTTTTATTTTGTTTTTAATGACCCACCCCAACCAGCAATTAAAATTACAATTTCTTTGCCCGTCTCAATCTGAATACCCAACGGGTAACCTACAGGTTATGAGATGACCAGCGCATCACTATTGCATCAGGGTCATGTTTGCTATTTGCCAATCCGTTTTTCAGTTTCGAGGAAATAATTGTTTTTAATTTAAGATTATGAGAACACATAATTTTTTTTTTAAACTAAAGCTCACAGATAATTTATTTATAAAATACCAAAATATTCCAAAACAATTTAAGTTTTTAATTTCAATTTCATTGTGTCTTTAAATTGCTAGTATAGTAGAAACTGCTCAACATCTTTTCTATTCCAGTAATTTTTACAGAAGACAATGACATGATGGTTTAAAAAAGATATTGTTTGTAATTTCTGTGTTAACTGTGTTTAAGTAAACTTTTATGGGAGATACTAAACTATAAATCACCTGTTGGATGTCGAGCTAGGGGATGCAGTGATGTGTGTGTGGTGAATGATAAACCCACAGTACTTTGACTGCTTCACTGCTATCATGTAGCTGCCATGGAAACAGTAATAGTCTGCTAGTCTGATGTCTACTGATGAGGGAGGAAGACTGACAGGAATGCTAAGTGTTCCTCTAACTTTAGCTTTCAGTAATGTTTTCTCATCTAACGTCGAGTGGCTCTTGACATGGCTGCGCTCATGCTAACGATAAACCAGTGTTTTCATTGAAGTCCACGGGCAGAAGATTGAACCTGCGTCTCTACCTCTAATGTCTTGAAAACGTTCACTTTAACCTGAGTATTATTCTCTTTTTCAGCATTGTCTTTCCATCGGTCTTTGAACCTGAAAGAAACTCTGAAAGACACGCCAGTTGTCGCAGTCTGAACCGTAGTGAACTTCGGTCTGTATTTATCTATCCATCTGGCTAGTGGCTAAACTGATCTCTGAAGCAAACACGTTGTCGGAAACAAAATGTTTTGATGGGGGAGATGACGAGCATGGATCACTGTTGTATGATGAGTTTTGGCAGCCAAGCAAGAATTTAAGGACCTGTTGTTAACATTGTATACATTCATTTTACACAGTAATGTTAGTTCAGTGTAATAGTTGATTGATATGCGGTAGATATGATAAATGCATAGATATGTACACTAGATGTCGCCTTGGCTACGGCAGTTCATTGGACCGAATGCGTCAACTAGAGCTGCCATCTTGAAACAGGGGAATCCCGCATCAGCGTCATTTGTAGGCAATGGTGTTACCGAAATAAAATCACCATAAATCGTCATGACCGCGATTTTCTTGGTTTTCTTTTGGTTCGTTTCAACAGTCAGACATGTATTTAGCATTTAGTACAGGAAAAATTAAAGTTTTGATTTTATGAAAATTTACTTTTTCTAACTGTAATGCATAGTGCTAGTAGCCCTTACATCCATGCGCAGCACAAAATTCCGGCATCTTTCATGAATTCGAAGTACAGGCGGAGATAGCAGCTTTACCTAGATACTTCCTAGGACAAGACCCCTGTTCTAAGATGGCGGCGGTTTTGACGCATGCTCAGAGCCCCAAGACGACATCTAGTATATCTATGTGATATATGAACAAAGGTAATTTTCTTTTCATTTATTTCCATAATTATCAGAAATAAACTACTGTAAAAGCTATGAGTATCCCACTTCTATAAGACAAAATATACTTGAATTGGGTAACATGTGGTTTTTGCCTATATAACTTATTATTTAACTTCAAATGCTGACATTCTTAATCTAAGTAAAGTCAACAATGATTTCAAGGTGTTTGGTTTCATTTTATTTCATTTACAGTATATGTGGGCTATGGTTAGACATCTATTAAATTTTCACTGAAAGCCTTGTTAGACGTCTGGGCTGTGTTTGGACAACTAAATGCAAAAATACTTTCTGGGTTGTTATCATCTTAATTCTTTAACCAAAACAGTATGAGATTTTTCTTGCATCTATTAATCTAAAGCTGTTTTGAAACAATTAAACAATTGTGAAAAGTGATATATAAATAAAATTCATTTGAATAAATTTGTGACCCTGGACCACAAAATGGGTCAATTTTTCCATTGATGCATGGTTTGTTAGAATAGGACAATATTTGGCTGATATACTGTACAACAATATAAAAATCTGGAATCTGAGGGTGCAAATAAATTAAATTTTAAGAAAATCGCTTTTAAAGTTGTCCAAATGAAGTCCTTAGCAACACATATTACTCATGATAAATACATTTTTGATATATTTATGGTATGAAATTTACAAAATATCTTCAGAAGACATGATCTTTACTTAATATCCTAATAATTTTTGGCATTAGATAAATCATTTTGACCGATACAATGTATTGTTGGCTATTGCTACAAAAATACCCTTGCGACTTAAGACTTTTTTTGGTCCAGGGTCACACTTGCCAAAATTTTTTGTAATGTCATGTGATGTTGACACCTTAATCTGATTTTACCCTACTAAAAAAATCCAGCAAAAACCAGCATAAGATGGTAGCTGGTTTTAGCTAGTTTAAGGTGGCAGTAGCTGGTCAAAGCTGGTCCTCCCATCCGGGCAAACCTGATGGGTCAGCTGGTCTTCTGGCCAGCTTAAAAAGTGACCAAAACACAACTAGACCAGCTTGCTACACCAGCTAAAACCATGCTGGGGAACCAGCTAAAACCAGTTCACCAGCTTATGCTGGTCTTAGCTGGATTTTTTAGTAGGGTATGATCATCTGACTTTATAGTCTTTATAAAATATCCACATCTTAGCTTTTGTCTCTTTAAAAACAATTTAGGAGAAACATTTGAAACTTAAATGAAACATAGCAGAGACCTCTAGATGTCTATATTTCTTCACCCGTGTGCTCTGTTGTTCCCTTAAATGAACATATAAAATCCTCTATTTTTCTCTCTCAACCTCATGAAAGCCACAGTAAGTTTCTCTTCGATCGAGTTACCAGAGAATAAAATTGGCTCTCGACTGGCTCTCCAGAGCCGAAAAGTCCTTTAATCCAGAGCAACCTTCAGCCAGCAGGGTCTCTCACCTCCTATTCCTCCATCCTCGCGCTCCGATTCGCCTCTGATCCGTCCACCAATTTCATGGCTGCTTTACCTTCTCCTGCAATTCCATCACAGACCTCAATAAAACAAATCCTGCTTCAAGTCCTCGGCACTCACACGTTCAGACTCTGGATAAATATACCTCACTCCGCTCTATGAGAAATCAGAGATGTTTAGTGAACGCTATATTTGAGTTATAGCCTCATAAACGACGTGGCAAACCATTTCATTGGTCAATTTGTCCGTTTTGAAACTGAAGTGTGTCTTTTTGTTAAAGGGCACCTATTATGCAAAATCCACTTTTACAAGGTGTTTGGAATATAATGTGTGTTAGTGTAATCACCCTACGATGAAAAAAATCCAACCACTTCTTGTTTTTTAATCCTCATTAAACCAAATCAGTCTCATTAGACATGCCATTTTGATTTTCTTGTCAATGTGAGGTCACATTGATAAAGCCCCGCCCACTTACAGTATTACCATAGTTTTCACTCTCAGCGAGTTGTACTCTGTCCAGATACTATTGTCTCAGACTTGATTAATCAGACCTATTTGAACTGATAGCGCTCACTATCTGTTTGAAAAGGAGGGAGGAGCTGTAGCTCATTTGCATTTAAAGGTACAGACACGAAAACAGCGCATTTTGCTGCCCCCCAAATACAGTAGGCATTTTGGACATGCTATAAAAAATCATCTGTGGGGTCACATTCTGGGCACACCTGAGACTTATATTACATCTTGTAAAAAAGGCCATAATAGGTGACCTTTAAATTACTATCCCAGTTTAATACACAGAGATGACTATAAGACATTATAGATTTAAATATGTGAGACCAATGATGGACAGGGAGCAAACCCTTGTGCAAGAGGTACAATAATTATTGGACTTTTCAAAAAAGTCACATGACCTTGTGTGTTAAAGTGATATTGTTAAAGAAAGATATACCAGCTGCCCATAGCAGCAATTAAATTACAAAAAAGTATCCAATACATTTACGGCACATATTGGTACCAAACATATACATCTCTGTATCTAAATGGTAAATATTAGGACCTTTTTAAAGGTCACTGCCCCAGTGACAGCTTAGGAGCATCTTTTGTTTTATCTGACAGTGCTTATAACACAGAGGTGAGAGAGCTAAAATAAAACTAAAATGTTGTGGATGGTTGACTCTCCTTTGCTGCGCTGTCTGTGATTTCTCTATCCTCACTGACCTCTGATGTCTGAGGTTAATCTTGGGTAAACAGTCGGGCTGTTATATGCCATAAGGTTACGTAATCCTGCCCTCACACCACATGAACAATGACCATACACAAACAAAGAGATAAAAGATCATGAAAAAGTTTACAACATGCCCACAAAATACAAAGATTTTTACACAAGTACCTAAACTGCTCTCGATTATGGAAATGCAATTCACACACACGCAAACACAGGCAACTCTTATCATAAAGAAACCATAAGTTCAATGTCCTACAGCAAAAATGAATAACACCGTACGTAACATTGCATTTCAACAGACTATTTTAACCTGTATGCAATTATTGCCCGGTGTAATGCATTTGATGTATATCTTTATATTCGAAGATTTATGTAAGTCTGATGTATTAAACTATACGCAATTTAATTTGTGCATGCATGCAATTTGTATTTGCATGTATTTTACTCCAAATGCCATACATTTTGTATGCATGTGTTTTCTAACATAATTTGTGTATGTACAAATTTAAATGCATGCACAAATATTAAAAATGCAAAAGGCAATTGAGTTTATCATGGCACATACCTGTTGGCAGAATCTCATTTTCATGTCTGTCCTAAAAAGTGTAAAAACATTCAAACAAATATACAAATACTTTATATAAGCACATACACGCTGCAATTGTTCAAGAGAGAGCGACTGATGTTTATCCAGAACAGAGGTGAATTCGGTGAACGTTTTTACAAAATGATCACAAAAAACAACAGGCAGAAATCTCAGTGAAATTCAATTTAAGGTGGAGGCAACAGATATACGTGACTGTGGATTATCTGATCACATACAGATGAATAATAGCATTCAAAGCAGCTGTTGAAATATTCAGAATCGTCCTCGGAGGGCAAAAGTTTATTTTAGATTATTCAATTTGAAAGAGTATATTGAATATATGAATTCTTGATACTTGAAAAAAAAGCTATAAAGAGTAGAGATAGAGGCGGAGCTTGGCTGTAAGCTACTGAATTGCTTATCTAAATAATATTTGTGTCTCAAATGTGTAGATTTAATGTAAATCATTTCAAATAATCTTTTAAAGGCATTAAATAGGATTTTTCCTGTGATGTAAATATAAAAAGTTATTTATAACTCCTATTTATTTGTCACAGCCATTTGAGTCTGTCAGCATCCCAACCCCAAAGAAAGTTCATGACATAAAAAAATCTCTTCGGTGCGCTGTCTTATACATACACAACTTATCTTAAAAATTTAAGTACAGAGAATTTAAACATAAATTAATGTATTTTATTAAATGTGGTTAAACTAAGGACCCCCTGGCACCACCTCGCATACCCCAAGTTTGAGAACAACACTGGGTGATAAAGAATGCATTTGTTTGATCTTATGGGATAATTTTAAAGGGATACTCCAGCCTAATATCAAAATTAGACAATGATGTACTCACCCTTAAGCAATCTGAGATACACATGTCTATCATCTTTCAGATGAACACATTTATTTTAGTAAATGTCCTTGCACTTCCAAGCTTTATAATGTAGAAAACACATAATGATCTCATGGAAATTCATGTTATAGTCACAATTGTTTTGTTATTGGTGTCCATAGCATGAAATTCAGCTTTTTTGCTAAATTGCGTGTCATACAGCACGAATTATAAAAATAATTTTTCTTGTCTGTAGCAAGATTTTTTTCGTGTCATTTTTCGTATTTTTTTTTCCATTTTTTAAATAATTGTCACTTAGGGTTGGGGTTAGATTTGGGGTTTGGATTAGGATGTACTTTTATGTATTGGTTTCTACATGTTTTTTTTTCTGCTTTTAAAACTATTCTCACCTGGAGTTGGGGTCAAAGTTGGGGTTTGGGATAGGATGTCTAAAAATGTAACAGAAAGTAATTCTAACCCCAATCCCGAGCGACAATGGTAAGAAAATAGAAAAAAAACAATGAGAAAACAATACATAAAATGACAAAAAAAGAAAGTCGTGCCACAGACATGAAAAACTATTTATAAAAATGTGTGTGACTGACATGAAAAAGACATTTGTGCTCATCAAGGCACGAAAAAAGCTGAATTTCGTGCCATGGACACGAAAAAATTAGTCAAATTTTTCGTGACTAACACGACTTGACTTGAGATCAGTCTGGAGAAAACAGGGATCATGGAACAACTTTGACTTTAAACCTCAAAAAAGTACATTCATCCTTCACAAAGGTAATCCACACGGCTCCAAAGTGTTAATAAAGGTCTTCTGCGGGTAATCGATGCGATTTTGTAAGAAAAATATCCAGATTTCAAACTTTATAAACTATAATAACTAGCTTCTGGTAACAAAACCACTTCTTTGCAAAAAAATAACCAGATGAAGGTAAAAATAACAATAGCTATGTAAAATACTGATAAAAACTTCGCTTCGAAGAACCCTTTTATCTTTAATAATGTGTACTTCCCCAAAACACACAAACATAGGCTACACCCCCCTCTTGCAACCCACTTTATCAACTGGGAACCAAACACATTCCAAGTGCATAATTTCCCCCTCCTCTCTCTTCTCCCATGTGTTTATTTGTGTGTTGTAGGTGTGATTGAACTGAATTCGCTCTTTTGCAGACGGTTAAAGGGAAAATTTTGATGGTTTTAATTAACAAACATAACAAGCTGTTTCATTGGCTCGGAGGATTACAATTATGGCACACAATAGGACAGCTACCTGCTGATGCTTCAGTCGTCTCTGCCAGAGAGAGTAAAGACGCCCAGCAGGGGTCTGTGAAATAAACTGATCCAGAACCAGTTTAACTCCCGTTTTTATATGTAAACAAATGAGGACAACTGATCTTCCAGCAGCAGCACAGATTTCATAAAATGTCAATGTTTATTTCTGCAGCGTTGTTATATTCAGTTTTGCCTCTGAATAGAAGCTGGAGAAGCTAAATGTGTCTCATTCACTGCAGGTGGAGAAATGTTGATGAAAATGGCTTTTAGTTATATGAACGGAGGAATGTTTATGAGAATGTTTGTTCATGTGGTGCTTTGAAGTAACTGTGATGTTCATTTGTGATGTGCCTGGCTAACTAGAATTGTTAGAATTCTCATTTACCGCTGTATTTATTTCAGCTGTATGAGTATCGTAGTGCTTGTTATTATGGACAATCAGAAAAAAATACATAGATGAAGGAATCAATAGATTTAATCAATAACAAAAATGTATAATACAAATGCATATAAACACCCACAGTATGAATAAAATCAAAACAATAAATGGGAAATTCCAGTGTTATGTATGTTACATTTGCAGTCAAATCTTTTCCTAAATCGAGTCCAAACATCAGAAAAATATCAGTCTATACTCATGTTTTCTACTTTAGATGAAAGAAACATGCATGTGTAGTGCAAGTTTTTGGGAGACAACATAATTGTAAGAATTCTGTAAATAAAAATGCATAAAACAGAAACAATAATACCCAACAATGGAGACGGCTCTTAAAAGAACATTTAATATTTATTTTGTCGTTTGTATATAGAAACAACATTATGGATGTGACATTTCTGAAATTTGCATTTACTCATGGAACATAACAAAAAATGCTTTTTAAACTTTAACCAAGACTTGAATGGCTATTTGAACCACCAAATATTTACATTTGAGATATCAGTGTGGTTAAAAACTTTACTTTCATGATAAGGTTGACATTTGCATGAAATTGCCCAAATGTAACTTCTAAATTGCATAGAATGTTTAAAGCATTGGACAATTGCTTTTAATTTGATTATTTATCTATCAATCTGTAATTTAAACTGCTTGTTTATAAATGACCCAATGCTGAGTTGTTGTTACCCAACCATGGGTTGCAGCAGTTGGACTGAAACAACCCAGCATTTTTAGAGCGTACCTGAAAGACCCATCCCAGTGAACACGTGCACTTCAATTAGGTGCCTTTCTCAAGGGACCCACAATTGCAACCCACCGACCATGAGACTCGAACCAGCAACTCTTGGGTTACAAGCCCGACTCTCTAACCACTAGGCTACGACTGCCACCTTCATATGACAATGTGCACTCTTAAAAATAAAGATGCTTCTTGATACCATAAAAGAACCTCTAACATTTTAAGAAGCTTTCTAATTAAAGTTCTTTGTAGTGACGTTCTTTAGATTATAAAAAGATATGAGATAATTGGTTCTTCTTAGAACCTTTGACAGGTTCCTTGAGGAACCCAAAATGGTTCCTCTTTAGCATCGACATCACTGTCAAAAATAAAGGTACAAAAGTCGTCAATTATCATTATCAGAACCTATGAGTGGAAAGTACTTTGGGGAACCAAAAATGGTTCTTCTATGACATCATTGCAAAGAACTTTTTAGTCCCTTTGTTTTTAAGAGTGTACAGGCTCTTCTGTATATATGACTACATTTTTAAAAATATAGGTGCTTCACGATGCTGTAGAAGAACCATTTTTGGCTGAATGGTTCAATAAGGAACCTTTAACATCTGAACAACCTTTATGTTTCAAAAATGTTCTTGTAGTGACAAAATGTTCTTTAGACTATAAAAAGGTATGAGAGAATTGGTCCTTCCTTAAGGAACCCAAAATGGTTCTCTATCGCATCAACATCACTGTCAGAAATAAAGGTACAGAAGTCAATTCATCAATTATTATTATTATTATTATCAGAACCTATGAGTGGAAAGTACTTTGGGGAACCAAAAATGGTTCATCTATGACATCACTGCAAATAACCTTTTTAGTCCCCTTGTTTTAAAGAATGTACAGGTTCATAAAGGTGCTTCACGATGCTGTAGAAGAACCATTTTTGGCTGGATGGTTCTATAAAGAACCTTTAGTATCTGAAGAACCTTTATGTTTCAGAAAATGTTCTGTGTAGTGACAAAAGGTCCTTTAGATTATAAAAAAGATATGAGATAATTGGTTCTTCTTAGAACCTTTGACTGGTTCCTTGAGGAACCCAAAATGGTTCACCTATGGCATTAACATCACTGTCGGAAATAAAGGTACAGAATTCGTCAATTATTATTATCAGAACCTATGAGTGGAAAGTACTTTGGGGAACCAAAAATGGTTCTTCTATGACATCACTGCAAATAACATTTTAGTCCCCTTGTTTTTAAGAGTGTACAGGCTCATCTGTAAATATGACTACACTTTTAAAAATAAAGGTGCTGTAGAAGATCAATTTTTGGCTGAACGATTCCATAAAGAACCTTTAACATTTTAAGAACCTTTTTTATTTCAAAAATGTTCTGTGTAGTGACAAAAGGTTCTTTAGACTATAAAACAGTATGAGATAATTGGTTCTTGTTAGAACCTTTAACAGTTTCCTTGAGGAACCCAAAATGGTTCCTCTATGGCATTAACGTCACTGTCAGAAATAAAGGTATAGAAGTCGTCAATTATTATTATCAGAACCTATGAGTGGAAAGTACTTTGGGGAACCAAAAAAGGTTCTTCTATGACATCACTGCAAAGAACATTTTTTGAGCGTACAGGCTCATCTGTATATATGACTACACTTTTAAAAATATAGGTGCTTCACGATGCCGTAGAATAACCATTTTTGGATGAATGGTTCCATAAAGAACCTTTAACATCTGAAGAACCTTTATGTTTCCAAAAAAGTTCTTTAGATCATAAAAAAGGTATGTAAAATATGCTTCTTCTAATAACTTTTAACTGAATAATTTTTTGAGGAACCAAACAGGGTTCTTCTATGGAATCTCTGTGAAGTACCTTTTCAGCACCTTTATTTTTAGGAGTGTCTTTCAATCAATAAAAAGTCTAGAGGATTGTTTCCCCTGAACTGAATCTCGCCATGACTGCTACAGCCTCTGCAACAGAGCTATTGATAATTTAGCCAAATTAAACATCTATTATCATCAGCATTTATTATATTACACTGCCTGCCAGCTCAAGAGAAATAAATAACCGCTTAGCATGCTTCTTTCATCAGCTTTGTGTTTTAAAACTATATATTAGCGTTAATGATAGCCTCCGCAAGCACGCTGGAGTGCGGGCGCAATAACAACATGCTAGTGCATTTAAATGCTCTTATGTTTATAAATTGGAAGATTTCTATTTTGGCCCCTACGGCTAATTCCTGTGGTAAGAATGAGATATATTCGTTTCCCCCGACACCCGCGGCAACAAATTGTGGTACAAAGCGAGCAACTGCGTGTTATCAAAGGTTGCTTAGCACGCTGGCAGCAGATTTAGAGGCGGCTGTTTTTCTGGTCTTATCGGCACGCTGCACAGTCCGACCGCCTCGCCGGGGCCAGAAATGGGCCAACGGGGCCGCTCCACCTAGCATGAGATACAACATTTATAAAGAACAACAAGGTGGTCCTGGGCGGTCACTAGGGGTGGGACTGGGTAGGTAGAAGTGGGGCAGCCGAGCGGTTACCGTGGCGACAACCTCCAGAGCAAAAAAGATTCATGTTAGTCAGACCTTTTCTGTCTTCCTGTGTTATCAGCTCCGAGCTGCCCATGCCCACCAGCAAGTGTAATTGAATAAAAGCCAACAAGGGCCTTTATGCACACAAACACACACATACACACTCACTCTCTCTATCTATCTCCATTCCTCTCTGTAGCATCCACTCTTTATCTCTTGTCCATTTTTTCTCCCTCTCTCTGCAATGAGGGGATGGAGGGAGAAAGCGATATAGTGGGAAGACAGGAATGGGGCAATGACTTAAGAAAATGGGACATGCTGATAACAGTGTCGTCAACCCGCTGTGCTGTAAAGACAGAGGCGGGCGAGATTATTGCCTGCCTGTGACAAATCTTATATTATCTCCGTCTGATCCAATACCACTGCCGACTGTATACACGCATATGAACACACATGCATACATGCACCACTACATGCTTAAATGCATCATATGCAAAACATGACATATTTGATTATTATCCATACTATTTACTGTAAAAAGCACTGTGCTCTCAGATCGTTGGTCGGCATCATGTGCTTCTGGCAAATTTTAAGACTAGACCCAAAATAAACCTCTCCAACACTCTTAAACAAATGTTTCTCTCAATTATATAAAATACACTGTACATCAAATATTGTATATACCATTCTGTTTACTTTCACAATGACCTTAAACTAAAGATCCAAAACATATTATGTAAACTAACAATAGCCTGATAATGTAAAATGACAGAATATTTGTTTTATTTTTGTATTATGTAAACTTTCTGTAATTTATTGTGCCCGTTATTTTACGGTAATTTTCTGACATCCCAGCTGCCGGAATTTTACAATTTTTTTACAGATTTTTTTTACAGTTCCATCTTCGCAAAACTGCAATATTTGCGCTATTATGTGATTAAAACACATTTATCCTCTCACAATATGTCATTCCAAAAATAATGATGGAAGATGTTAGTAGATTTACGTAAAACCCAGCCACCACATTAGGAATATTTTTTTATGAAGAAGACACAGGTGTGTTATTCAAGCATTAATAGCACACAGAAAAACCCTGGAATCAGGCACATACGAGGTTTTTCTGGGAGGTTATAGTACACAATTTTGCATCCTTGAAGAATAATCATATGACTTTTACAGATGTCAGGTGAAGTCAAATGTGAATAAACGGTTTCCTTTTTCGAAATGCAAAAAAACTTACTTGTATGATATGTGCAAAATTGTCTGGTTTCCATTCGGCATATTTTTTATTCGTAATTTCAATTCGTGCAATTTGAATAGTTATAAAATCGCAATTAGGGTACGCTGCAATCATGGCTTACACTGTGTCTGCATGTTATTTTGCCTTACTTTAAAGGGATAGTTCGGCCAAAAATGATATTAAACCCATGATTTATTCACCCCCAAGCTGTCCGAGTTGCATATCGTTTTTCAGACAAACACATTTTCGGATATTTTATAAAATGTTTTAGATCTTTCTGTTGATTAAATGTAATGTTACGGGGTCCACCCATAGTCCACGACCTTCAAGTGCAAAAAAAGTGCGTCCATCCTTCACAAATTAAATCTAAACAGCTCCAGGATGATAAACAAAGGTCTTCTGAGGGTAATCCGTGCGGTGTTGTTGTAGAAATATCCATATTTAAAACTTTATTAATGAAAATAAATACCTTCCGGTAGCGCCGCCATCTTAGTCGCGTCCGCATTCAGGAGAGAGTATTAGCGTAGTGTACGCACTTTTCTTAGTGACGTATGACAAATTCGGAGGGCGGGGGCACAGAGCACCAGCAGAGTAGCCTCCGTAGGCTGCGTAAGCTCTCATCCTGAATGCGGACGCGACTAAGATGGCGGCGCTACCGGAAGGTATTTATTTTCGTTAATAAAGTTTTAAATATGGATATTTCTACAACAACACCACGCGGATTACCCTCAGAAGACCTTTGTTTATCATCCTGGAGCCGTTTGATTTTAATTTGTGAAGGATGGACGCACTTTTTTTGGACTTGAAGGTCGTGGACTATGGGTGGACCCCGTAACATAACATTTAATCAACTGAAAGATCTAAAACATTTTATAAAATATCCGAAAATGTGTTTGTCTGAAAAACGATGGACATATGCAACTCGGACAGCTTGGGGGTGAGTAAATCATGGGTTTAATATTATTTTTGGCCGAACTATCCCTTTAAAGCTACAATCCATAACTTTTGCCTCTCTATCCCCATCTCTGTTTGAAACATAAAATTACATGTTAGTTAATGTGTGCATCATTACTTTTGCTAATTGGGTTTTGTCAGTTTTGAAGACTTTTTATGTACTTAACCAACAGATTTTTGTTTATTTTTATCCAAAAAAGTTAAGAATTGCTGCTCTGGATATAAAGTTACAGTGCAAATAAAAAATGTCTCTAAGTGTGCCATCTTCAACTAAGTCCCCAAATGTAGTAACCAGTCTGAGAGAAGTCGTACATATTTTATGAATTGGCTAATTCATATGAATTTGTACATAGTTTATCGTGCAAAAAACGTATGATTATCCTTCTCACGGCAAGTCGTGTTATATTCAGAAAATATTTGATTAATTTATTTGTGTTATTGACGCGATTTTTCGCTGTTTTTCATGCAACTGGAGCACGAATGTCTTTTTCATGTCACTCAGCACAAATTTCTATAAGTAGTTTTTCGTGTCTTTGGCACGACTTTCTTTATCGTGTCATTTTATATTTTTTTCTCATCGTTTTTAGATTAGGGTTAGGGATAGGGTCATTTTTAAATCATTGTCGCTTGGGGTTAGGGTTAGATTCGGGGTTTGCGTAAGGATGCCATTTTATGCATTGGTTTCTACATGTTTTCTCCCGCTTTTAAAACTAAATTTAAAACTGATTCTTACCCCAAACCCAAGCGACAATAGTAAAAAATAGGGGGGAAAAAAACAAAAAATAAAATGACATGATAAAGAAAGTTGTGCCACAGACATGAAAAAATATTTATAGAAATACGTGCTGAGGACACGAAAAAGACATTTGTGCTCAATGGCACGAAAAACAGCGGAAAATTGTGTCAATAACACAAATACATTAATCAAATATTCTGTGACAATAACACGAAATGAGATTGGCTTGGATTATCATTAAAAACCAATATCAAAACCCCACCCCTAAACCCAATTTCACAGGGCTCAAGGCAAATCGTAAAAAAAACTATGACTGTGGTCAAAAGAATTAATACGAATTAGCTACCTTGTAAAATATGCAGGAATTGTCATGAGTTAGGGTTGTTGTAATGCAAATATATGTTAAAATCATTGTATAATCACAAATATCTGTGCATATAATAATACTGTCATACGGTCTATAAACATCTCACAAACCCTGTTTCTCAGACTGTCAGAGTCACACGCACACACTTCAGAGGAGTTTATTGCTGTCACGGATGAGGTTATACAGAGAGGGTAGACAGGTTAATTGGGAGGTGCTGGGTAAATCTCAGGATGAATTACGATAACTAAGTCTTCGAGTGTTGGAAACGAGAGGCAGAGATGATAAATATAGCTCTGAGGTGCCCCCAAACTACTCGGGGAGAGAGAGAAAACATTCACCTGCGAGACCGTATCTTGCAAAATGAGGTTATGATAGCAGATAGGGACCGGACCGATTATCGGGCCGGAGAATGCTAGCCGGCGCCGGCGAGCGAATTAAATGCACAGTGCTGTCTCCACATGCTTTATGAGATAAGATGATTTCTTTCCAATGCAAAGGAGAATATTTTTAAGCTGTCATGAGAGGCTTACAAAAGATTAACAGGGCAATCGCAATACGCATGGGAAGACAATGCAAATACTGTATTTTAAATGCTACTAAGCATTGTATTACATAATGCTTTCAAATGTTTCTTTGTGTTGAAGAACTTAAAGAGATTTGAAGAATTGAACTCTTTATTGTAATGATTCAATGAATGTGGATTTCACAGATCAGTCCATTTCATCATACCAGCATGCAGTGCAATAGTGAAGACAGGCAGTAAAGCATCATTCTGCTGTTGTCTCAGGATCTGTATCCGCAACCAGGGACGTGCACAGGAATTTTTAGGGGCAGTTGCTCTGACCTAAATAAAGGGCACCACCCCCCCTAAATATTTTTTAAACACGGCCTATATGAAGGATTGAGAATAACAGGGTCTTTATTAAAATCAGCAAACATGTTTGCCTAATTCCTACCAAAAAAATTGTAGCCTAGGCTGCTTGTCTGCAAGCTGTAGCTAGCTGCTATCTGTCTGATTATTTAAGCTTAAACGTGGCAAACTCAGCCTAGATTCATGCAGATTTTAACAGAGGTGGAAAGAGTAGCCAAAAACTTTACTCAAGTAAAAGTACAAGTAACTAAATAAATAATTACTCAAGTAGAAGTAAAAAGTATGCAATGAAAATAATACTCAAGTAGCGAGTTACTAGTTACTGATGAAAAAATAAATCTAGATATACACGCGCAAACACACACACACACACACACACACACACACACACACACACACACACACACACACACACACAATACAGTGCCCTCCATAAGTATCAGAACTGTAAAGACAAGATTTTTCTGTTTGCTATGGAGACCAGAAATTTGTAAGATAAATATCAGTATGTCAGAAGTTTAGAATGTCACATTTTATTAACCTTTGTTTATGTTTCAACACATACATGCTTTAACAACAAAGAACAACAGAATTAAATGCTGACTTATGTATGTTGTACACAAATGCACATACGTGAATCAAACTGATCCTACACATTTTATGCTTTTCATGTGTAAACAATCAGGACACAGCTAAGTGACCATTAAAAAATAATGATGTGACAGATTCTGTACTTTTGTCTCATGTTCATCTTTTAATGTTTAGACATTTCGTGACTCCACAACAAACAGAAGAATACTTATGAAGGGCACTTCTACAGTATGTGTAAAACTGCAACATACACAAACAGTACAGAAAAAAGAATACAAACACAGAATAGACAAGCATTTCAAATTAACAAATTAACTCTAGTCTCAATGTTGATGTAGCTTATAGCTGAAATATCAGACAAGTAAGCTGACAACAGTTTTGCATATGTATAAAGTTAGAATCTTCTAAGATGGTCTGAGGACATTGACAGTTTACACTTACATAAAAATGATTTTAGACAAAACTCATGTTTTCTTACGTTGTCATGTCACGTGTGTTTTGTGAGAATCACTTACATCATATACAGTACAGTATACAGCGAATCAGACGTCAATCATCGATGGATTTTCTTCAATCTGTGCTACAATGCTTCTGGAGGTTGCACGCGTTTAACTGTGTCTGACGACGAACAGGTCGCGTGTATGTAATGGCGGGTACATGTGTGAAGTTTTGCTTTTAGTTAAAAGATTGGTAAATTCATTTCCACGTCACCCAAAAATTGTTATATTCTGCGTGTTTCTACATAGGTTACGA
This sequence comes from Paramisgurnus dabryanus, assembly GCF_030506205.2. Taxonomy (NCBI): domain Eukaryota; kingdom Metazoa; phylum Chordata; class Actinopteri; order Cypriniformes; family Cobitidae; genus Paramisgurnus; species Paramisgurnus dabryanus. Next base: position 31,739,018 of record NC_133343.1, on the reverse strand, counting down.
GTAAAACAGCTTCGGACGATTCCGTTTTTGCAGCGATCTGAACAATTCATTCAAACTGATTCGCGAACCAATTTAAACGTTTGGCCCATTCGCTTTGTAAAGAATCGACTCAAAAGACTCGTTTATTTGCAAAACTTTGTAAGGAATCGACTCAAACGAGTCATTAATTCGCGAATGCACCAGAAACACAAGATAGCAATTTAAAAATAAAATACAAATTTCGTAATTAATTAAAATACAGTAACGAAGGAACGCTGCATAGTGTAAACGAAGTAAAAGTACAATTTATTTTTTTCCACCTCGGAAGGGCAACTTGAGTCGAGAAGGGCATATGGGCAGTTGCCCGGGCAACCTGAGCAACCCCCCTGTGCACGTCCCTGTCCGCAACGACACTGAATTGCCAATGATAGTGCAGTAATTGAGCGAATCAATCAGCGTGATGAGTGACAGGAGGTGGAAGATCTCACCAATAACAATCTGCTCATCATGACTGTCAACAAAACCAATGAGCTTACACAAGATTGGTGATGACACTATTACTGACTTTAATATTAATGTTAGTTGATGGTATCAGATTATATTTTACAGTGATGAGCAATGAGAGCTTGTGCATTACAGTGATTTTACTACAGTTAGGGATCTTCATAGGCCTACAATGACATTATGAAACATATTTATTTCATATGATTCACAGCTACATAATAAAAGTCACTGTCCAATAAATAATTATGCAGTATTAAAAAACCTTAACAATTTATTACAATTGTATTAATAATAGAAAATTAATAATAATTACAATTGATTTATTTATTAATTAGATGTATAGTAAACACCTTTTGAAATCATCTTATGGTAGAGTGTTTGCTTTGTAAATACATTTATTTTTTACACATATACATTGAAAAAAAAAGATTCATTTTTTTTACTTTTTACATTTTTACATTTTTTACTAATTTTTTAAGGTAAGTGGTTGCAATCAATTTATTTAAGCTACATTTAAACAAAAATAAAATAAACCTTTGTTTAATGTAGCTTAAATTAATTGATTGAAACACTTACCTTAAAAAAAAAAAAGAAATTGAATGAATATTTTTTTCAGTGTAGGACCCTGGACCACATAACCAGTTATAAGTCTAATGGATATATTTGTATCAATAGCTAACAATATAGTTTTTTATGCCAAGAATCATAAGGATATTAAGTTAACGTCATGTTTCATGAAGATATTTTGTAAAGAATTTTAGCGTAAATATATAAAAAATGTATTTATCATTAGTAATATGTGTTGCTAAGGACATCTTTAAATGCGATTTTCTTAATTATTTTGATTTTTTGCACTCTCAGATTCCAAATTTTGTAGTGTAGTTGTATCTCTGCCAAATATTATCTTCTTTTTTTTCAGCCTTTAGATGATGTATAAATCTCAATTACCCTTCCCATATGGCAAAAAAATACAACTCTCTGGCCAAAAATATGTTTTAGGTATATGCAAAATACATTTTATAGAAAATAAAGCTTAATTAAATACATTTTTGAATTAATTTTGAAAATATATTTAGTTTAAACCTTGATATATGAAAATATATTTGAAAATGTATTTCAGGGGCAACAAATACATTTTTAATTTTACAACCCATATGGAATTTTTTTTTACTTTTTTTTCCAATGCAACATGAAAATAAATGCTTTAAAATATATTTCAAAATATACCAAAAATGGCCAAAAAAATATATTGATGAAAATACATTTTTGTAAACATTTTCAAAATATATTTTAGTACATATATTTTTTGTCCATTTTTGTATATTTTAGAATATTTATATATATATATAATTTTTGTTTTTTGACGTATGGGTTATGACCCGTTTTGTGATCCAGGTATGTACATTTTTGGTAATTTACTGTTTTCTACTGAGCCCTAAGGTGACATTGGAGTATAAAAAATCTAAAGTTTAGTTTCAAGTGCTCACGCGAAACCTTCATGTGCAGAATTTTTTTTTTACGTTTAGTTTCGCATTCTCACATGAAACTTTCTAAACGTGGAACTAAACGTGGTAGTTTCACGTGCGCACGGAAAAGTTTCACGTGAGCATGCAAAAGTTTCACGTGAGTACTCGATAGTTTCACGTGTGCACGCGAAACTAAACTTTATTTAATTTTTGCTCCATGTCCCCTTAAGGGCTCCGTACTTTTCTACATAAAATTATCCGACATTATGTAAAGAAAGTTCGTGAAAATCTCTTTATTTTTGTATCACATACTGTATAAACTTTATCTTGGTAACTATAACTCTATAAAAGTCTATAAATTTGTACCATTTTGACCAAACACTGGGTTGAAAATAACGCAGCATTTTTAAAGTGTATTGCATGCTGAGCAAAACACATTTGCCATGGAGTTGCTAAGGTGCAAGTTAGCTGTTAGCATCCTGCTACGTATTGAGGACAACTTTACCAAACACCATTAATAAGCCAAGATCATCCATCTCTCTGATATTAACTATCAGATGGTAAAACGTAGCACCTGCTGGCCTATAAGCACAGTTTAATAAAGTAACACTAAGCTTGTCAGTCTGTCTATTGTCATTCAAATGTCAGTCGACGGCTGTCTAAAACTGCCTGAGAAGATCTCAAATGATGACCTTTAATAACCGCCTCTTACAATCAATCAGTTTTTAATTTTTCATTCTCAAAAGACTATCTTCTCCTGCACGTATGAATCACAAATCATATTCCAGCCATCACATCAAAGAAAGCGCTTTGATTGATGATGGCTTTCTCAAACAGCGACAGCTAACAGATTGTGAATCGTTTTCTGACAGTGAGATCCACCAGAATCGTCTCACGTTTTTTGAGCTCGTTGACTGGACGCAAGAACTACATGCATACATCCTTAAAGCGTCTTTTCATTTGTTGGCGTTACGACGCCACGGGCCCCGCCGTTCCTGATTCTGATGCAAATTACCCAAAGTGTCCGTTCGTGCATTCACATGCTTTAAATGATTCTTTATTACAAGCTGGGTTTTAAGATGAAAACGAATTACTCTCTGACAATGACTTCCAATTTGTCGAATCTTTAGTACAGTGAGATGAATCGAACGACCTCGACTCTATCGAAATGGATATTAGCCACTGTTCCTTGACTTCTATTTTTGACACTGGAACAAAATCTTTATGACGGTGAGCGCAAAGTAAATGTATGCTATCATCTCACATCCTGAAACATTAGGCTTGATTTGGTACATCTGCTTGCCGTGACTTGGAGGGTTTGGTTTTTTTTTGCATCTTTGTCAACGCTGTAACTCAGACAAATAAACAAACAGATTTGTATGAGCCGCTGTCACCGGGCAGACACATTAAAATCCACAGCTTCTCTGTGCCAGGTTAGTAATTGCTCTTTTTATGGTGGCAATTATTTCCTCTAAGGTGCGCACTGTTGCACAATGCAATTATACATGTGCCACTATCAGAGAGAGAGAGAGAGAGAGAGAGAGAGAGAGAGAGAGAGAGAGAGAGAGAGAGAGAGAGAGAGAGAGAATAAACCTATTGAATGTTGGTTGCTTTCAAAATTTTTCAGGAAAACTATCAAATGAAACTAACAGTGTTAATTAACATTTTTTAATATGACTGTTGCTCAAATCTACAGTTAATGACTTAAACAAACCCATAACACTAAATATTAAAGTCTAACTTCACCGTTTAAACAATGCACACGAATGATCAAATTATAAGATGAGATTTTGTGTGATAAAAAGTTTAAAATACTATTTTCATTTATGCATTTTATCCAAAGCGACTGCATACTGATACAAATGTATAACTTGTAATGCATTGTGTGTGTGTTCCCTGGGTTCGAACCCATAACCTTTGCACTAATGCAATGCTCTACCACAGGAGCACATACATTATATGCATTAAAGCTAGAAACGACAACTTATAGCAACCGCTAGCACACCATGTAGCAACACCTTAGTGGTGAGACATAAGAAAGTCTCTTTAAGGGAGTCATGCCACTCGGCGGCCATGTTTGCAACACCTTCAGGCAATTATTTCAAGACTAAAGTCCTATCTAATGGGGAAAGAAAGATATCTCTAAAATCATTTGTTTAAAGGGATAGTTCATAGCAATGCGTGGGTCATCTCATAACCCACGGGCCCCGTGGGTCGGGTTGGGACAGGTAAATAAATACTCACTTTAAAATCTTTAAAATCAAAATAAAAACATATATGTTGCACGCAATTCCCTATAGCCCATATTAAATATTTGGGAATATATATTTTTATATTTTATTATGGTTCTTGATAAAGTTACAATACATAGCAATGTAACTTGCATGATGTCCCCAAACCTTTGGCCTCACGTCAGGATAATGCCAAGCAGCTCCAGCTACAACAACAAAATAAACGGTGAAATAAAAGTAAAGATGGACGACGAGGTGCGGGAGAAACTAAGGTGGGGAATTTACATCATTAAAGGGATAGTTCGGCTGTCCGAGTTGCATATGTCCATCGTTTTTCAGACAAACACATTTTCAGATATTTTAGAAAATGTTTTAGATCTTTCAGTTGATTAAATGTAATGTAGTAGGTCCACGACCTTCAAGTCCAAAAAAAATGCGTCCACAAAATAAATCCCAAAGGCTCCAGGATGATAAACAAACGTTAATAACTACCTTCCGGTAGCGCCGCCATCTTAGTCGCGTCCGCATTCAGGATGAGAGCTTACGCAGCCTACGGAGGCTACTCTGCTGCTGCTCTGTGCCCCCGCCCTCCGAATTTGTCATACGTCACTAAGAAAAGTGCGTACACTACGCTAATACTCTCTCCTGAATACAGAGGAGTCTAAGATGGCGGCGCTACCGGAAGGTATTTATTTTCGTAAATAAAGTTTTAAATATGGATATTTCTACAACAACATCATGCGGATTACCCTCAGAAGACCTTTGTTTATCATCCTGGAGCCGTTTGGATTTAATTTGTGAAGGATGGACGCACTTTTTTTGTAACATTACATTTAATCAACTGAAAGATCTAAAACATTTTCTAAAATATCCGAAAATGTGTTTGTCTGAAAAACGATGGACATATGCAACTCGGACAGTTTGGGGTGAATAAATCATGGGTTTAATATCATTTTTGGCCAAACTATCCCTTTAACAGAAAAGAAGGTCAAGCTGCTAAATCTAATTTTTGGGACCGGTTCTCAGAAATGGTTGCAACAAATATTGCTTTGTAAATGTTTATCGTCATCCAATCTTGCCTGACTCTGTTATAGCCTTTACATTCACTTTAAATTCACATCATCTTCTATCAAATAACAAAAAACACAAATATGACTATTTAAAGGTGCAGTGTGTAACTTTAAGGAGGATCTCTTGACAGAAATATACATATCTATTTTTAGTGGTGTATAACGACTTAACATAATGATCTGTATGTTTTTATTACCTTAGTATGTTTTTATTACCTTAGAATGAGCTGTACGTTATTTTAATAACGTACAGCGCAGTCCCCTTACATGTAAGTTGCCATTTTGCATAACAGAAAACTGCTTTACAGAGCACATTTTGTTACTTCTCAGACGATGACATGTTTGTCCTATGGCGACTACCGTAGCTTTGCTATGTGTTTTGAAAGCGAGGGGTGAGCTGAAGAGTGAGCCGTTGGTTGCAATTCACAATCTCACCACTAGATGCAGCTAAAATCTACACACTGCACCTTTAATGTCATTGCAGATGCTTTGTGTAAATATACTTACAAAAAAACACATTACAGTGAACTTGTGCTTTTGAATGCACTGCTGGATGCAAAGCTTTCATTGTTATAGAGCTCCAGCTGTCAATCAAACTGCATTCAGTCCATTTAAAAAGTGTTGCCGGTGTGATGTAACTTAATCTGGCACGAGTATTCACCGACAGCTATTTCAATATCATTTATCACTCTCAGTCCTGCAGCGCTGGGGAAATACTGGATCGATATTTTGTTTGTTTAGATTTACTGTATAATGTCACTTGCAAATCATTTACCATCAAATTTAATCGCTGCAAGCTATATGGTATATCATTAGAGAAGACTTAAGCTTCAATATTTCATCCCTGTATACAACAGAAAACTTGTAGTAACATTGATTCACATGAAAACATGCAATGCAAAAAATGTATTAATGCAAAATTGCTCACGAATCTTATTAATGCAAGCTTTGACATATGGTTTGCAATCGCCAGGCACAACAAAATAAGTTAGACATTGTGAAATCATCTGAAATATGAGTAAACCGCATCGCACACGGACAGATTTTGCTCCATTTAAGGTCAAAACAACTCAGAAACAAATACACAAACAAACTAACCAACCCAAAGCTACGTGTGCGGTTGGCCACAGGAGCCCACGAGCCCGAGATCTGACAGATTGAGCTCTGGGTTATGGAGCCATCAGCATCGCTCCTACTGGCTGGTTTAAGTAACACAATCTGGTGTCTAATTTCCAGCAGATGTTCAGCCAGCCGTCGGAGAGAAGCGACTCGCGACCGGGGCACAACACCTTGATGATCCGCAGCCAATGAGATGACAATGAATTTTTCATACCGAGCGGATCGCATTAAAGAGGGACACGAGAGCGCTTAGCCAGAAGATGAGTGCAAACACAACAGATGGATGGAGAAACATACACACAACAATGTCAACACATCCAAGTGAGGAGACTTACACATCAGCGCACTAGAAAAGAAAGGTTGTTACTCAGAGGACACACTTTTTAACCCCATGTACTTAGTAGACAAAGTGCCAACGTTGACTCAGATGTTTCTCCTTAGAAATAAAAATGGATGTACAGTGCACAGTTATGTAGTTCATGTTGAATGAATCACACAAAAGAAATGAAGTTCATTTTGAAAACATTTGCTGACTTGACTTTAGAGTCACATGTGATGTTACCACAGTCTTTTAAACAGGAGAAGATTTTTAGAAGATGAAAAAAGACCCAGGATTCTCGGATATGTCTTCCTAATTCACAACACGTGCGTACGCACATGAACTTGTTCTTATACTTGTTCTTACGTTAGTAAATTTGGAGCGGCCGTGTGCACAAAGCTGGTCATTTGCATAATACACGCCCAAACCAGCTCCATATAAGGGCTTTCTGTAGCACTTTTCTAGAATTTTTTTAAAGCGGTTTATCTCTGAACTAGCAAAAGAGCTAAAAAAATGAAATTTATTATCATATTTATTATCGGTAAACTTACGTTTTGCTTTTCATTTTCGATATGAGAGATTTTGCTGTGTCCACCGGAGTAAAAAAGAAGTATTAAATGCGATAACAAAAACTTTTAATATGACTTCTGCACCTGTATCTATAATAAAAACAACAGTAGGATCAAGCGACTGATGTTGGACTTCATTACATTTACATTATGCATTAAGCAGACACTTTAATAGAGATTTTAAAAGTAATTAATAATAATAATTTCAAAAGTGGGGAAGCAGTGCATGAAGATTTGTCATATTACTTGTATTTAATATACTGATTATAATTAATATATAAATAATATAAAATATAGAAAATATTATTATATAATAATGTAGGCCTAAATTTTATATTGTATATCGTGTTATTATATACATTATTATTATAGCCTAATATTTGATTAAAGCACATATTAATGCTTGCATACTTATTTGGAAATAGTTGTTCTTGTTTTTTTTCGTAAGAAATTTTAGTACGAAAGTTTTTTTTAACTTATGATTTGCTCTTGAAAACATCCATATGCACAAAGACTCAATATTACCAAACATTTCGGGAAACTTGATTATTTATCATCAGATTTATCCTAAACTGAGTTATTGTAGTTAGACATTACTCAATTAAATGTTGTACTTTTTTTATATATACTGTATAAAGGAATAGTTTGCCCAAAAATAAAAATTGTCACCATAATGAATTTCAAATGATGATTGCCTTCTTTGTTTTTTGAAACCAAACCAAACAATAAAATAAAAAAACATGTTTGAGAAGTCAACCATCAACACCTATTGCAAACAGAAAACCCAAAACATCACTTAAAAAAAAAAAATCTGTATTTTGGTTATGAAGAACAGAGAAAGTCATCAGGGGGTTTTACTTTTAACAGCATCATCATGTCATTGTTGGTCAAACTAACCTTTTAAACATTTCAACATTTGTATTTATTTTTTTATTTTTCTTAAGAAATTGCACATGCTTGCAACCCCCTTACAACATCACAGGACAGTTTTGCGTGCAAGCACTAACATTTTATTAAAAAATGTGAATCAACTTATTAACGAATGGCACAGAACACAAGCCATACAAATATTTCTAAATTACTCAATATTGATAGTATTTGATTTCAGTAGGAGTTTGTGAGATTTCAGTGTAGTGAAATTGTTTAACATGTGCTATGATAATAAAAGTGTGGGTGCACAGAAACAGCAGGGAAATAAAAAACCTCACACTGAAATTTGGGCTATCAGGCCAAACTGAATGTTATAATAAAAGCACACAAACAATAAATATGTACTACTAAAAATGACGTGTTGTACCCTAGTGAGGGTCTGTGTACTTCTGTCCAGTGTTAAGTGTATTTCCAGGGGTAAATTGAGTGTTTGACACTATAATTCACTCGATCAACAGGTCACACCAATTCACTGAAAGAGTGACTGCACAAAATCCATTCCAGTATATTTTCCCTTTACAAAAAACACATCCCATTAAACCACATCACCTAGCAACAGTGAAACAGTGCACTTAAACTAACATTTAACATCATGGTGTCTATGTGAAATCCAGACTAAGGTCTCATAATATAATGATGAGATGAGGAGCATCAAAGTTTGATTTCACATTGATTTCAATCTTTGACATGATCTTACTCCGTCAATATTAAATATATCAAGATTATGTTTTAACAAAATGTTCTTCTTTACATTATGTAGGATGAATGTAGAAAACAGTAAATCACAAAAAATTGACAAAAAAGGTGCAGATTAAAGATCCGAAAGCAGTGCAAATTAGTGCAGGGTTTAAGACAGGGGCGTCAGTTTGTGTTGAAAAGTGGTGGGGACAAAAAATCAGATGAAAAAACATCACAGAAGGACTGGAAAAATATTGAATAATGACGCATAAAAAATGGGCAAAAAACACCATAAGCACACAACGCAATTTATGTGACCCTGGACCACAAAACCAGACATACGCTGCAAAAATAATTTTCAAGAAAAAAAATTCTTAGTATTTTTGTCTTGTTTTCAGTAAAAATATCTAAAAATTCTTAAATTAAGATGCCTTTTCTTAATGAGCAAAACGACCCAAGAAAATAAGTCTAGTTTTTAGACCAAAAATATCAAATTTAAGTGATTTTGTGCATTAAACAAGCAAAAAAATCTGCCAATGGGGTAAGCAAAATAATCTTACATTTTTTTATTAAGCACTAAATTCAGGAAAAATTTGCTTACCCCATTGGCAGATTTTTTTGCTTGATTTATGCTCAAAATCACTTAAATACGATATTTTTGGTCTAAAAACTAAACTTAATTTATCTTAATTTAATAATTTTTTAGATATTTTTAATGAAAGCAAGACAAAAATACTAAGAATTTTTTTTCTTGAAAATAATTTTTTGCAGTGCACACTTTCTTACTGAGTATTTTTGTCTTGTTTTCAGTAGAAATATCTAAAAATTCTTAAATCAAGATGCTTTTTCTTGATGAGCAAAATGACGTAAGAAAATAAGTCTAGTTTTTAGACCAAAAATATCAAATTTAAGTGATTTTGTGCATAAAAAAAAAATCTGCCAATGGGGTAAGCAAATTTTTGAATTTTTCTTGAATTTAGTGGGGGTTTTTTTTAAACGTTCGAGATTTTTTGCTTAACCCATTGGCAGATTTTTTTGGCTTGTTTTAAGCACAAAATCACTTAAATTTCATATTTTTGGTTAAAAAAACTAGACTTATTTTCTTGGGTCGTTTTGCTCATTAAGAAAAAGCATCTTAATTTAAGATACTAAGAATACTAAGAATTTTTTTTCTTAAAAATCTTTTTTTGAAGTGTAAAACAAGCCAAATTATCTGCCCATGGGGTGAGAAAATTTTGCTTAAATTAAGTTTTTAAGAAAAAACTAATCTTATTTTAAGATTTTTTTCTCACCCCATTGGCAGATATTTTTGCTTGTTTTAATCACAAATTCACTTAAATTGTATGTTTGGTCCAAAAACTAGACTTATTTTCTTAGGTCATTTTGCACATCAAGAGAAAGCATCTTAATTTAAGAATTTTTAGATATTTTTACTGAAAACAATACAAAAGAAGGAAAAGTAGGAAAGTCATTTTTGCAGTGTATGTCGCACAGGTATTGCTTGATTTTTCAGAACATTTTAACCAAATGCTTTCAAAAAGTGGTGGGGACAAAATCAGCCATTTCAAAAAGTGGTGGGGACATGTCCCCAGCGTCCCCAGTGTAAATGACACCTATGGTTTAAGACATGTTTTTAAGGTGTTAAATATTTGCGCAAATACCAGTAAACTTATGAGCGCAAACCTTAGTAACTCACGTTGCGTGATTGGTTTAAAGTCAGTGTAAAGTCATTTTAGAGAATTGTTTCTAAACACATTATAATGTATTGCTGAAACATTTGTATATAGAAATTTGTACAAGGGACACAAAAAAGACATTCGTGCTCAAGGCTGAATTTCGTGCCACGGACACGAATAAATTAAAATCAAATTTTGCGTGACTATAACACGACTTTCCGTGAGATCATGTTGGTTTTCCTCATATCTGTGTTCAGGGTTATATGGGCGGGGCTAAAACGGTGACTCGATGATGCACTGGAGCCACCGAGCATGGCCCCGCCCCTAACATAATGACGAGCATCCATTCAGGTTGTAGCTGTATTCGAAAGTGGAGCGATATGGCAGCTTTCCCCTGAGTGGGCGTGGTTTAGCGCAGACGGTGGACACACCCCCAGCATTTGAGAACAAAAAATCCTGCCTGTTTTTCAAAGATTTTGATCACTTTATTATTTATTTGGTGTTTTATCATTTAAATTTAGCTGGGTGGTTAATATCACATTTTTCTGTGGTGTCACAAACTGAGAAAAAATTTAAATATCAGACTTTAAATAATCTCTTCCCATAAATGTTGCATCTAAAAATCGAAACTCCTAAAAATGTATATGCCATAAGGTAAATTGCAAAAAAACAACAACTGCGTCCGCGCCTTTCCAGCACTAATTTTTCATCGCGTGTCTTTAGTTAATCCTGACAGTAGTGACTTCAAAAAAGACGTTTGCGCTGGCTCATGCTGTTTGTAATAAGATTGATGAAATAACACCACAAACAATTCATGTTTAATAAATTACAATGGAGTAAAAGATTCGACTTAAGTCATAAAGTCATCAATAAACAATTAGCCATCATCGATATGCTGAATATTTTCCCATCGATAACATGAAGGATTCTGGGTAAAGGATTTGACAGATAGCAGGCAATGGTCAAAAATCACCATACACAACATATCTTGCGCGTAAACAAACTGCAGTTAGGACTTCACACGCCATTAAACTGCCCTGTGGATTGCTGGACTCCATATCGATTTTGCAATGGCGACGCGGCCAGGAAATAAGGTTGATGTGCTACATCATTTTAAATCATGGAGTGATCCGGATGCTTATAAAAACATGGGAATATAACAGCAGTGGACTAAAAAGCAAGTGGTAAAACAACAGAGATAAGACTGTTGCATGTCTCTATGTTAGCCATGTGTGCGTGTGTATTAGTAGACAAACGATCCACGCTCCATCATCAGGTATTGAGAAGCACTTCTACTCTCTCCTGTTCATATGTCCAGATCCTCTTACTGCAGATGGATTTGTGTGTTTGTTAGCAGACCGATGTCGAGGCACAGGCTGTATTGTTTGGTGTTGAAGGTCTAATGACAGGTAATTTGTCACACGCTGACTGAAACCGTCAACCGCAGTCAGGTGGCACGCTGTCATGGCGACGATGTTCCTTTTCACCATGGTAACCACTCCCAGGGGCGCAAATCACAGGGGGTTTTGGAACAGCGGAGTCAAAAGCATCCCTAAAAGCTGATTTAGTAATCTGATGAAAATCATGATATAACTCAAGATACAATCATCATCCTCACACTTGACAAACATGTCACACTTGACACAGGTACAAAATCCTAGACTATATTTATAATATAGCTTCGAATTGAATACAACTTATTACATTATTTAAAGGGATAGTTTACACAAAACTAATTTACTCACCTGTGAGTTTTTTTATTTTGATGAACACAAATGAAGATATTTTGATAAATGATGGTAAGCAGACAGCTCATTGTAACCATTTACTTCCATAGTAGGAAAACAAATATTATGAAAATATTGTGATAAATGATGAAGAAATTTTGATAAATGATGGTAAGCACTAGGGTTGGGAATCATTTCAAATTTATCGATTCCGATTCCTAATGATTCTTGGTTTTGATTCCAAAGAGCCTTTATAGATCAAAAATATTTGTTTTGTGCTATTACACCTAAACACAATAAAGGAGGCTACATAAAAACTTATTTTAGAGCTACAAAACTTAAAAAAAAACATGTCTACTAGGGCTGGGTATGGATTCAGATGTTCCAGATCGATTCAATTTCGATTTACACGCTATCAAATCGATTCGATTTCGATTCTCTGTTCGATTTTCGATTCTCAGAACGGTTTTATACTCGATTCTGGATTAAACTCAATGAATATAGATTTAAAACAAATACTTTATTGATAAAAAAAACAGTGAACATAAGTTTACAAGGGTAATTAATAAAAAGAAATTAAGAGCCACAAACCTGTATATTAAACTGTTTTATTTTAGGTACACTTGGGTACATTAAAACAGAATCGATCTCTAATTTTCAGATGCATACAATTATGTTAAATACAATACAATTTGGATACAAGATGAAAAATGTATGCTGAAAAAAGTCAGAACAGTCTAGTGGAGAAGACTAATTAGATTAACGGTAATCTTATGTTCAATGTTTGCGGAAATAAATATGAAAAAAATTGATTTGTCTAGGGATGCTAAACAATTAATCGCGATTAATCGTTAGCAGAATAAAAGTTTTTGTTTACATCACATATGTGTGTAAACTGTGTATAATAAATATGTATATATATAAATATGAACACATTCATGTATAATTTTAAGAAAAAAAATGTATATATTAAGTATTTATATTTATATATAATATAACTTATACATAAATATACAAATGTATATACACATGTAAACATTTCTAAAACATATACATGCATGTGTGTACATTTATTTATACAAATTTATTGCACAGTTCACACACATATATGATGTAAACAAAAACTTTTATTCTGCTAACGATTAATCGCGATTAATCGTTAAGCATCTTTGAGAATCGATTTTGAATCGACCACGTAAAAAAAATTATTAATCAGAAAAAAATTGCCCAGCCCAAATGGCTAGGCTATAGCTCAAAATGATTTTTTTTATAATTTTCTCTCGTAACGTAAACCTACCTAAATGATGGCGACTCAACAACAGAAAATGCATGCAGTCCTTTCACTATAAATGTTGTGATCAATCTGTAACACTCCTTATTTTTTCTGTGAAAAAAATTAAGTATTATCAACTTGCTTTACAAATGATTTCCACTTAGATTTTATTATCCTAACTAGTAATGAGTTGCTGTAACTTAATAAATAAAGTTACCCCTAATGGGGATAGAAAAAAAATAGAAATAAGTTTACTTTTTTCTTAAACACTTAATTTGAGAAAAAAATCTCACCAGATATTTTTGCTTATTTTAAAAACAAATTCACTTAAATTTTATATTTATATTTTTGTCTAAAAACTAGACATATTTTCTTAGGCGATTTGCTTATCAAGAAAATACATCTTGATTTAAGAATTTCTAGATGTTTGTACTGAAAACAAAAATATTACACTTCAAAAAATGATTTTTAAGAAAAATAATTCTTAGTAATTTTGTCTTGTTTTCAGTAAAAATATCTAAAAATTGTTAAGATGCTTTTTCTTGATGAGCAAAACGACCCAAGAAAATAAGTCTAGTTTATAGACCAAAAATATCAAATTTAAGTAATTTTCTGCATAAAACAAGCAAAAAAATCTGCCAATGGGGTAAGCTAATCTTTCTTGAATTTTTCTTGAATTTAGTGTTTGAGAAAAATGTTCAAGATTTTTTGCTTACCCCATTGGCAGATTTTTTTTTGCTTGTTTTATGCACAAAATTACTTAAAATTTACTAAAAATGATTTTCAATAAAAAAAATTATTAATGCTTGTCTTGTTTTCAGTAAAAATATCAAAAATTCTTAAATTAAGATGTTTTTTCTTGATGAGCAAAACGCCCAAGAAAATAAGTCTAGTTTTTAAACCAAAAATATCAAATTTAAGTAATTTTGTGCATAAAACAAGCAAAAAAAATCTGCCAATGGGGTAACCAAAAAAATTGTTTTTTTTTGATTAAAGTAATCAAAATGGTAAATAAATATCTTCTAAAGTGTGAGAAAACGATTAATATTTTATTAATAATTATTTAACGATCGATACATTGCATCAATGGCAACACAAAGGTTAACTGTAATGAATCTCATTGGTTCAGCTTGTCATGAGACGCACAAGATCCACAATTGTGTAGACAGGTTCATTGATCAAGATTGGCTGAGTTATAAAATTAATTATTTAATTTTTACAATTTCATGCCTCATGTGTCATCATTACATTGTATTGTTTTACTGTATTTCAATTGTATATCAATACCAGCCAAATCTTCCCCCTGTTCACCACTTTAATATTTCTCTCTTCTCAAAACAGGTGTCACCATCAGACGAGGAGTTAAAAACTCTAAGAGGAGACACGGTAGCATTACGAACACCATCAACTCTCAAGCATATTAATCTCAACTTTGATTTTCCAGCCGCTTGTGAAGCGTTTGCTATCAAACTGAGACGGCAATTAAACGGGAACGAGTTAAATTGTGTGGAAATGGAGTCAGCTTAGAAATACATCACTGCCAGAAATGATGTAGGTCTATCTATAATTCAGAGCGACAGGTGTGTGTGACAGAGAGACCTGACCTGTTCTGACCTCTGACCCCACATCAAAATAACCAGCCATTATTTTAACAATGAACATACAATTACACTAAATGCAATAGTGTGCCGTAGGGATGACATATTTCTGGAGGCAAAACCAGGATTCGAGTTAGCATTTAGCACTTCGGGTTTCATCATCCCGAAGTCAATGTTTTTTTTATTGGCTCTGGTTAAACTCCTTCAAAAATATATCGGGTTAGGATCAGCAAAAGACATGGTTCACTTGCTTTGGTCCGGTGCAAATAAAATGTTATTTGTTATTTTTATGTTTGGTGTGGTTTGCTTTCACACTACACTTTTTGTAAGTGAACCAAAATGTTTAAACAAAACTACCTGTGTTAAGCTCATCCATTCATTGGACAGAAATTATCAAGTGGGGGAAAGCAAAAAGTGTGACCCACATTCAGAAGATAGAGAATTTTTTTGTCTAAAGTTAAAATTGGGTTGAGACTGCAATTGTGTCACATCACCAAGAGCCACTAAAAACCCACATGACATTATAAACATTATATCACCAACCATTTATTCACTATAATACAAATATCAACACGGTGACATTGTTTGAATTCTTAATTACAAATGCCTCCATAACCGGCTGGACCTGCTATCTTCTCAACAATGACGCTTTTCTTCAAGATAACATGAAACAGCATTTGTAACCTATTTTACCCTTTGCAATTGAATGTATTTTTGAGTAAAACTGATATTTACTGGAGTTTGGCTTGATTTTATCCATCAGAAGTTAAATTGGATTGTAAAAGTGGTTTCTATATGACAGGTGGTTGGAGTTTATTGCGACCGCACCTGCGTGCTCCAGGACAGAATACAAACCACGGCTAAATTTTATTATTTTGTCTGCTGCAAATAATAAGTGCAGCTGGAAGCATTTAGTTTTATTTCCTTCTGCCAGCAGTAATTTGAAGTTTTTGAAACACAAATAAATCTTGGGATGGGCTGAAATATAGTTTTACTGAATTACAAATGAGAGACCAAAGGTTGGGTTTGACTCTTGACACAGTTAGTCAAAAATTTTTGTGGTGTCAACTGAGAGATTCTTGGTTGATTGTTGATAATAAAAATCAAAAAGGCAAAATGAAGCCGATGGAGAAGAATAATGTCTATTCTTGATGGTTGTTGTCTGTATTGTTGGTAAAGACACGCCCTGACCATCTGCCTGTTACACTGAACTGTGTACTGTAGATAATGAGAGTTAGCCATCCAGTCAGAGATTATCAATCTGTGTTCATTTAAATCATTTTTATTTATCATAAAAATCAACTGGGAGCTGCTGTACAGGAGAGATAAATAAAACAAAGGCAACGATGATAAAAATTACGAATGAACTTAAAATAGGAGTTTTCACGTACAAATGATACTGTGATGGTATTGAGGTACAGGAATGAGATCAGATAGTCAAACCATAACGCTAATGATCCATACCATGCTGCTGGAAATTCTGTACTACTGTATTGTTGTGGTACCCTAAAATACGTTCAAAAATACTAAAGAAGAGAATCCAAACATCTTGGTTGAACCATGATCCAAAACAATGTGGTAGTATCATGGTGCAAAGTGGTAGTACCGTGGTATATGTCCAAAAAGCTATGGTAGTACCGTGGTATATGTCAAAAACGCTAGTGTAGTATCGTGGTATATGTCCAAAACGCTAGTGTAGTGCCGTGGTATATGTCCAAAACGCTAGTGTAGTACCGTGGTATATGTCCAAAACGCTAGTGTAGTATTGTGGTATATGTCCAAAACGCTAGTGTAGTATCGTGGTATATGTCCAAAATGCTAGTGTAGTACCGTGGTATATGTCCAAAACGCTAGTGTAGTACCGTGGTATATGTCCAAAACGCTAGTGTAGTACCGTGGTATATGTCCAAAACGCTAGTGTAGTACCGTGGTATATGTCCAAAACGCTAGTGTAGTATCGTGGTATATGTCCAAAACGCTAGTGTAGTATCGTGGTATATGTCAAAAACGCTAGTGTAGTATCGTGGTATATGTCCAAAACGCTAGTGTAGTGCCGTGGTATATGTCCAAAACGCTAGTGTAGTACCGTGGTATATGTCCAAAACGCTAGTGTAGTACCGTGGTATATGTCCAAAACGCTAGTGTAGTACCGTGGTATATGTCCAAAACGCTAGTGTAGTATCGTGGTATATGTCCAAAACGCTAGTGTAGTATCGTGGTATATGTCAAAAACGCTAGTGTAGTATCGTGGTATATGTCAAAAACGCTAGTGTAGTATCGTGGTATATGTCCAAAACGCTAGTGTAGTGCCGTGGTATATGTCCAAAACGCTAGTGTAGTACCGTGGTATATGTCCAAAACGCTAGTGTAGTATTGTGGTATATGTCCAAAACGCTAGTGTAGTATCGTGGTATATGTCCAAAATGCTAGTGTAGTACCGTGGTATATGTCCAAAACGCTAGTGTAGTACCGTGGTATATGTCCAAAACGCTAGTGTAGTACCGTGGTATATGTCCAAAACGCTAGTGTAGTATCGTGGTATATGTCCAAAACGCTAGTGTAGTTCCGTGGTATATGTCCAAAACGCTAGTGTAGTATTGTGGTATATGTCCAAAACGCTAGTGTAGTACCGTGGTATATGTGCAAAACGCTATGGTAGTACCGTGGAATATGTGCAAAACGCTATGGTAGTACCGTGGTATATGTGCAAATCCCTATGGTAGTACCGTTGTATATGTGCAAAACGCTATGGTATTACCGTGGAATATGTGCAAAACGCTATGGTAGTACCGTGGTGTATGTCCAAAACGCTAGTGTAGTTCCGTGGTATATGTCCAAAACGCTAGTGTAGTATTGTGGTATATGTCCAAAACGCTAGTGTAGTACCGTGGTATATGTGCAAAACGCTATGGTAGTACCGTGGAATATGTGCAAAACGCTATGGTAGTACCGTGGTATATGTGCAAATCCCTATGGTAGTACCGTTGTATATGTGCAAAACGCTATGGTATTACCGTGGAATATGTGCAAAACGCTATGGTAGTACCGTGGTATATGTGCAAAACGCTATGGTAGTACCGTGGTATATGTCCAAAACGGTATGGTAGTACCATGGTATATGTCCAAAACGCTATGGTAGTACCGTGGTATATGTCCAAAACACTTTGGTAATAACACGGTATATGTCCAAAACACTATGTTTGCACCATGATATATTAAAAAAGATGGTAGTTATATGGTATATGTCTAAAACACTGATGAAGTACCGATAAATGTCTTAAACACTGTTGTAGTACCATGGTATATGTCCGAAACACTATGGTCACACCATGGGTAAATTAAAAAAAACATAGTAATACCATGGTATATGTTCAAAACACTACGGTTACACCATGGGTACATTTAAAAAAACATAGTAATACCATGGTATATGTTCAAAACACTACGGTTACACCATTGATACATTTAAAAAACATGGTAGTACTATGGCATTGGTACTATGGTATGGTGCTCTATCCAAAACACTCTATAGTATATGTTCAAAACGCTATGGTTGCACCATGGTACATAAAAAACATGGTAGTACTATGGTATATGTCCAAAACACTATGGTCACACCATGGGTACATTAAAAAAACATGGTCATATTATGGTATGTGTGCAAAACACTATGGTCATACCATGGGTTAAAAAATGGTAATACTGTGGTATGTGTGCCAAACACTATGGTGGCACTTTGGTAGATGTTCAAAACACTATGGTTGACCATTGGTAGATTTAAAAAACATGGTAGTACAATGCAATTCGTACTATGGTATGGTACTATGTCCAAAACATTGTGGTAGTACCATGGTATATGTTCAAAACGCCATAGTAACATCATGGTACATAGTAACAAAAACATAGTAGTACCATGCTTATTATCTGTAAATGAATGATTTGTATCTGAAGGAAAAGCTGCAGAAGACACACATATGTGTATGTTTATGTGTGTGTGTGTGTGTGCGTGCGTGCGTGCGTGCGTGTGTGTGTTGCTCTACTCTGCATTTCTTACAGATAGATGGAGCAGTGTCATTAGTCACAGGCCTTTCCCTCTCATTAGCTCAGTCGGTCGCTATGGCAGCCACACAAAGGCCGTCCCATCCCTGCCTGCACATGAAGGGTGACAGGCCAATTAGAAGAGAGCACATTGACACACTGTGATTACCTCTCCATAAGCCAAAGAGAAACAGACAGATGAGAAACAGGCGAGAAGAAGGTAGAAGACAACGTGCAAACACACGCATGTTTCAACACATGAGCTCTGGTCCAAAATCTAGCAAGTGCCCTACTTAGACTGCATGACAGAAGAAAATAGGACAGCATGTTGTCTTTTATGAATTTTTTTTTTTAGGAGATTACATTTTGACAAACACAAGGCAAAATTAAATGTCTATGTATTGTCTTTAAACAAACCTGCATACATGTAGATGTAAATTTAACAAATTAATTAATTGAATAAAATTTCAATATGTAAAAACATCGAACATCGACACCTGCCGTAAAGCATGATGGTCAAAGATCTTGGGTGCAGGCAATTAAAAGGTTGAAGGTTATGGGAACCCCTTGGGCAGGTGCTTGCAATGACACATAATACTGTAAATGTACTGTAAGTTACTTTGGATACCTGCAATGCTACCGTATCGATTTACAGAAATACTAATAGTGATGTCTGTCTCAGCGAACACAGATGAGATTGTAAGTAAACTATATTTTTATGAAATGTTTGCCTCTGTAATTCTACAGGATGGTCCCACTGTTTTGCTTTCATGTAATAATAATATGCACAGCGCCTGTCTGCTTGCTAAATGACTGAAGAGGGTGAGAAATGAGACTTACTGGAGTTCAAAGTGATGGGCAGACCGCTGGATTTATGAAAGCAAAGGATGTCAGCTATAATTTACCTTACTTATTGCCGCCGTCCTCGTGTATCTACTTCACTGAACAACAACATGAACGTTACACGTTGGAGCTCAGGAGTAAAAAAGCATTTCTAGGTCATCTTCTGAATCGAGTCAACCAGTAACCAATCGTAGCCAACTTTTCCACAACGCACTTGTTGAAGACTAAAACATATTACTGATGTAGACCGTAGTACATTTTTAAAAGTGTATACCAGTGATGATACCTTATTGATGGGTATAAACAATCCTAGGTCTTATCTACCGAATTACTGCACCATGCCATTGTACTTACTTACTGTACAGTAAGTGCAGCCTGCATCATTTCCTAATCCATCCCAAAGTCCCTTGTCCTTGCTATATTTTACATTAACATTCATGCATTTGGCAGACGCTTTTATCCAAAGTGATTTACAGTGCATATATTTTATCACCATATGTGTTCCCTATAGGGACCAAACCTGTGATCTTTATGTTAACGCAATACCCTACCAATTGAGCTGCAGAGAAATAAAAATGAAAATAAAACACTTATTCCAATACATACCATACATAACCATTCAATTTAATCTTGACTAACTAAAAAATTAATGGAGTGATTACTGATAAGAAGGTTAAAATTCACTTTGATCTTGAGAAATCTGTCGAGTCAGTGTTTCATTTATTACAAATGTCTGTGCTGACCTTCATGTGTCATGGACTCTTAAGTTAACCGTATAAAAGGCCAAACAAACTCGTGTAATAAACCGATCTATTTCAGGTCAGTCGCAATCCGCCAAATCCCTAAAGAAATCTCACTGCTAGCCATTTTTGATCGAGCAAAATATGTCTGTCAAAATAGTGAGGTTGGTTTGTAATAATATGTGAAACTAAAACATAAACATTCCATACAGAAATCTGATGCATGGAAAAACGTGTATAAGATTTATGGTAATGTATAGATCTTATGGATATAGACATATATTACGTTGTAAAACAAGTGCAATTTTTACTTTAAATATCACTTAGATGTATGACCATTTCAGTCCAGTGTCTGTTGAATTTCAACAAAAGAAAATGTCAGGAGTGAAGTAACAGCAAATGTAAAAGACTGAAAGCTGACAAGACCCATGAAAGATGTGACTAAAAATCTGGGTTTTCCAAAAGAAATTCATTTTTGAATTTCCTAAAAATTTTGTTTTCTCTCCAGTATTAAAGATCAAAACTGCATCTTTTTTATTTTGAACATGTTTTCCCCATTAAATATTTTGGCAAATAAAAACATTTTTATCAAGAATTTGGCAGAAATGTAAAACTTTTACTTAAACGCATACCTATAAATAGTAAATCTATATATATGAAGGGATAATTGATGACGATCCGTTGAATTATTAAAAAATAATGCACACTCAAGGTGGTAATGCGGCACGAGTCATTAAGAGCAATAAGTATATATTTAATTAGTCTAACACAAAATTAATATGTACTATAATTTATTGATTTCTTTTTAATTGCGTTAACACAATTAGTTTGAGTTTGGGTTCTGGAAAAAGAATTTCCCAGCATGCTTTGCATGCAACTGCTTTTGGAGAGTCATTTTTTTATTAAGTGATATTTTATGCATTTCTAGGTAAAGAGGAAGACTTAATAGTGTTTAATGTCCATTTATCTTATTGATTTAGAAGCGTTTGTGTTATATTTTTTCAAATTGTTTGGTCACCATCGTGCAGAAGAGTGACGCTTGTGGTTAGGTTGTGGCTGTGACATATTTCTCTCAATGAGCAATGTGTTAATGCCTGTTTGGAGATCAGTCTCTTCTCACATGCTCATCCAAAATATCATATGTTGTTATTATTAGCATGCTAACATGTGCTTATGCTAATTAGTATGACATAAAAAGGTTTTATATAAAATAGCAGAATTGAGTTATTCAGACTACACTACATTGAGTTATTTAAACTACGCTAAATCAAGTTATTCAGACTGAACTAAATTGAGTTGAGGCAACTAATTGAGTATTGCCATTAGTGATGGAAATTTTCGTTCATTTAGGTGACTCGTTCATTTTCAGTTCGTTCACCAAAATGATTCGTTCAGACTCGTTCACTGATTCGTTCAGTGACCATTTCTTAATTTTACAAAAATACGCCAATAGGTGGCGAAGACGTGTGTCATTATGTGTTATAAGACAATGAATGACTTTTTGCAAAAACTCATTAGTTTTTAATAAAGCTCAAATTGTGAAATACTAAGCATAATTTTATCAAGTTACCGAATATATTAAGACACACGTACATTCATAGTACATCTAATCTGGATTTGTTGTAAATAAAGACTCCCGTGCATGCCTCCTCTGGTTCAGTCAGTCATCAGATCCTCGTTCACGAATCATATAATTTCGGTCATGTCGTTCAAGACTTCGTTCAGACGCAGATGACTGATTTAAGTTCGGTGAAAGGGTGGATTAAACTATATAGACATATAAAACTATATTAAACAGAAATACCAATTTTTTCAACAGTAATTACCTTGCTTATCATTTGTATTAAGGTAAATAGTCCGCCTACACATGGTTACTATAACTTTATTAAAATAAAACCACATGATTTTTTCACAAGATTGTTTACGTTGCACTCGCTATCTATACGATCTCTCTCATTCATTAGGTTGTAACCTGTACCAGTCATTCAGTTTGTTTAAGAACGCGATCTCTCTATCTCTCTCTCGTTCGTTCAGACTCAAAACAGCGGCTCGGTCAGTGAAGGGCGTATTCATTCAGTACGTTGAGCCAATCATATGCTCGGCCACAGCTTATACTCGATTGCCATTGGCTCGTAGTTTTGTCACTCTTTGAAGGCGGAAAGAAAGCCGCGCATCATTTGTCCGTGCTCCTCAAGAAGGGAGGGAAATTTCAGTGAACGAGAAATATGAGTCAATGGATGGCGTGAACGAGAACGATTCGTTCACATAAAAGATTCGTTCAAAAAGAACGATTCGTTCACGAACGTAACATCACTAATTGCCATTTACTTTAAATTGAGTTGGACTAACTCAATATATTTTTATTGTGTAAAGCAGTTTTTTTATGAGTTAGGGCAGTGGCGGTTCTACACGGAGGCCAAGGGTGGCCCGTGCCTCTGTAGACATGTCCCTGGCCACCCCTGTGGCCACCCCGTGCTGACCAAATAAAAAAGTATAAATTTATTTTGATTTTACATGCGAGCGCCAAAAGCGGAACTAATGCGACGCAACGTTCTACACGGGCAAATTAGAGCGGCGCACCCAGTCACTGTAGCCGCCTGCATTTGCTGCGAGTGCTGCCCGGCGAGTGTCTCGATTCGTTCCCAATCTCCTGATGTTGAGAATTAGTGATGGGTCGTTCGCGAACACCGGCTCTAAGAGCTGATTCTTTGTAGTGAACGAGCAGAGCCGAATCTTCAGACGCATGCAGGGGAGCCGGCTCTTCTAAGGGAGCCGAGCCAGAAGAGCCGAATCTATGAAAAGAGCCGGACTGCCATCACTAAAATGTAGAGCCGGAGCTTGAGCCGAAAGAGCCGAATCAATGGAAAGAGCCGGACTGCCCATCACTATTGAGAATGTGTATGCAGGTTTGGGCACTGGTAAGGACTCTAGCTGACTTGACATTGGGACACTGTTCACTTGTTCTCCTGTGACGTAGCTGCTTAAGCAAGTTGTGATCATTCACAGCTGTTACTCATCAACAACCGGCAAAACCAACATCTCGCTAACTTTTTAAAGTTTACACATTGTAAAAAGCGCTGTAATTATGCTCTTACATATACGTGCATAAAATTGGAGGAATATAATTAAATGTTACATATACAAATGTTTTACAATTTAAAATAAATATTATTTTAAATGTTGATTAGATTGTGGTCCCTAACTGTCTAGCAATGTGTGTTTAAATGTAAACTAAAACAAACGTTTGTCTTTATAAAAGTTTGCATTTTATAAAGATTATTGAGTAGGCTTGCATGATTTTCGGTGGGGGTCTTAAGAAAAGAGCCAAGCTCCCCTTTTGCACCTGCACTCACTCTTGTATTAAATAAATATTTATCTGATTGTAAAGTTTACGGGGCAGTTTCCCGGAAAGGGATTAGACTAGTCCTAGACTAAAATAAATGTAAGAGCTGTCCAAACTGAAAACAACTTGTACTGACATATCTTAAAATACATCAGTGCCCTTTGTTTTGCTTCAAAATGCACACAAGTTATGTATTTAGTAAGGCATGTTTGTTAAAACTAGTTATATTTCCTAATTAAACTAAGGCCTAGTCCTGTCTTAAACTAATTCGTTTAACCAGCCCTAAAATCTTTAAATATAATTTCTTGCCATTTTTTTATGTGCCCCTCTGGTAAAACACTGGCCCCTCCTTGGCCCCCCTAGTGAAATTTGTCTAGAACCGCCACTGAGTTAGGGGTTCACATTCTGCCCACAATTTTATTGAGTTAATCCAAATAGTCATTTTTTTGAGTGGACAGGTTGCTACACTGTTCAAAAATTCCTTTTTACACTTAATTTAATTTTTACGTTTAATCAACTTGAAATTACGGTTAATTTAGACTTTTTTTGACTAGTAAGGGGTTGCTTTAGATTATAAAAAAAGTTGAATTGGCTTAAGTTATTTTTATCATTTATAGCAACTCCTAACTAGTCAAGAAAGTTGAAATTAATTGTAATTTAAGTGCAAATTTTTGCCGTGTTGAAGGTTGCTGAATGGTTATTAGGGTGCTTTGGTTGGCTTTAAGCCAACACATTACGGTTAACATTTTGGCAACAGCTATGAATTTTGTACAGCTTATATACTTGACTCAATTTAAAATTAAATTGTAATTACAATGAGACCACAGTGTAAACAGAATATGAGTGGCCTAAAAATAGACACACACACACACGGTGAGATTTCACAACATTGACTTGTGTGTTTTTCTTCATGAGATTTAATACTGTAGGAGAATAAGGAGACAGAGAACATTGTGTCCAGACAGACAAAGGTGTAACCCTGTCTGACGCTCATCTCTCTGCCTAGATGGGAACGCTTCACTGCCTTTCAATAATACAAAAAAGAGAAACATTTTAGCTAAAACTCTTCAGGTTGTCTGCACACTGACCTTAACAACACACAAACACACAAAGAGACTGCAAATTTAAGACACACACCACATTTATCAAACACAAAGCTGTATACTCCTCAGAACGATTCTCTGTTCAAATCTAAGATATTTTTGTCCCTGTGGCTGAAAAACATAAAAAACACCAACTAACAATTATGGCATATTATTAAAGAGAAATTGCCAGGTAATCATTTAATAGCTGGTAAATGAAGTGCATGAGAGCCACAGGCAACACTACAGTTGCTGCATTTCCATTACAGATTTGCACAAAACCTATGCAATATTTTCTAAATGTCGATAAAAAAATTTTTTAACAGAATGAGATGTAGAAGTGTTACCCAAGTATTTTTATGCCATGGAAAGCCTCTTATACTTGGGAGCAGACATGTATGAGGTGCAGGGCCGTGCACAGGGGGGTGGCCCGGTGGCTAGAGCAACTGCCCCTCTGCCCTAATCAGCTGAGGTGCCCCTCTCACTAACCGCCAACCCGGGTCAAAGTGTTCAGTTACCGCTCGTCTAAAGATCCACCTTTTCTGGTAATCCACTTCGTGATTTCCCGCCCGCTACGCAGCATCTCTCACAATCTGTGTGCACTCTTTGAAGGGCGGAGACGACAGTTTGTTGTATTAACAGGTAGATTCATTACATTACCTCAGTTGTTAAGTTGCTTAATTAGTAATTTGGTAGTTTGAAGCCGAGAGAAGTCTTGTACTATATTT
Organism: Paramisgurnus dabryanus; assembly: GCF_030506205.2. NCBI lineage: Eukaryota > Metazoa > Chordata > Actinopteri > Cypriniformes > Cobitidae > Paramisgurnus > Paramisgurnus dabryanus. Next base: position 31,713,105 of record NC_133343.1, on the reverse strand, counting down.
ATTTTTGCTTGGTTGTTTTCTCGTGATCACGACTTAATTTTCTCCTTATCTCGAGATAACAGTTGTATTCTTGTGATGTGATTAAAGCTTACAAAAGAACATAATTTTTAGACAGCAAAAGCATATTTAGCTAAATTAGCATGAATGAACAAATTAGATTTTACTTGGATCAGGGATTCGCTCAAGATGAAACAGATTTGCCAATAATTGACCATTTGATAGCGCGGTGAATTTAGGGACCATCTATAAAGTATCTCCATATGCGTTTCTACTTAAACAGCATTAAAATGGAGTTACTTAAAGTCAACAAACAGTCACAATACCAACTGTAAAGTGTTCATGTGGTTGTCAACTATGCACACTTTTTTAGATTTTTTTTATTTTATTCAAATAAACTGTTAAATACTATTGAAGATAGAAACGTGTACATTGTTACTTTAGAGATGGTCCCTAAATTCACGAACATAAAACTTTATTTATTTATTAAGTCTATCGACAATGAGGTACGCGTGGTAACCCAACTCATATATGCATCAGCAGTCCACTTCAAAATAAACGAATATTATGGACAGGAAATTACATTATGGCATTTGGATTATCATGTCAGGATAATATGAAAACAACTTTTGTTATCTCGAGATCATGAGAAAACAAGCAGCAAAAATAAAAATGTGGATGACCTGTCTTGGCTTTCGTATGTTTTTGTATTTCTGTGGGTAATGATTTGCTCTTGGTCTTCTAAAAGTGCTAACAACTTAGCAAGTAAACATTCTTAGAATTACAGTGATTGTCTAATATAAATAACACAAAATTTGCTGTTGTTGGCACACTTTGTAGACAAAAAAATAAAAAAACAATGTTTTCACACAAAAAAGAAGACTGCAAAGTAAGGCTGCAAAAGCTCTTCAAAATTGTAAACATTGATTCAAAGCTTCAACACGTAAATCATATAGAATATTAAGCAGTTTTGTCACACTTTAATTCTTGTTATTAAATATATTTTCCATTATAATCACTTCTCTTTTTCTGATACTAATCTATAACACATCATATTGTTAAAACCATATAAATTGTGCCCTCCCCCAGTGCCCCCTTTTTGGTTTGGGCCACTGCCCCTCAAAATGTCTGTGCACGGCCCTGATGAGGTGTTTCTGAGATTATAGTACATACTACTTCATCTTCAAATAATTATGATGTGATTTACGTATGCACCATGTGTGCAGCAGACTCAATGATATTAAAGTCCCCAAAAATAGTACCCTTGGTAACCTTAAATAGCGGGGGACTATTTTTGGGCATTGCGGCAGCAAAGTCCTTGATTATTACGAAAGAATGAGAGTATAGTCATATCCAGAGGTGTCAAGTAACGAAGTACAAATACTTCGTTACCTTACTTAAGTAGATATTTTGGGTATCTATACTTTACTGGAGTAATTATTTTTCAGACGACTTTTTACTTCTACTCCTTACATTTTCACGCAATTATCTGTACTTTCTACTCCTTACATTTTAAAAATCGCCTCGTTACTTCTATTATTTCGGCTTGGCTGTTTTTTTTTACATTCCGGCTTGTCATCGTTAAAAAAAACCTATCTTGATAAATTGCATCATCCAGATGAATGCGATTGTGGTTGGATGAGAAGTATAAACATACACCATTCCGACACCCTATTGGTTTGTGCGCAATCCCCGCCCCCCAGCTGACTGCAGATGATCAAAAGTTTGTTCGATGCTGCTGCACAGAGAAACATAAAAGAACCGCGAGAGCGATTAGAAAGCATGCGGAGCAGTTTGCTCTCGCGATGCTTTGATATCATCCGCCATCCGTTTGTACAGTAACAGAACGCGGCATTCTGTCTTCAAATGAAAAGGTACGAAATAAATCTTGCGCATCACTTTCAGGTCAGTTCACATTCACAAGCCTGTGTAAATATATAGCTGGCTGCTGACACCAACTCATCTGTGTGATTTAAATAGTGTAACAATACCAATTTATATCAGGTAACTTCAGTTGTTCAACTTAAATGACATTGTGCTGCGTTGCGTTTTGAAGCATGGCAAAGATATCTATGCTAAAGACATCTGTTGTTTTGTATATGCTAATAACTACCCTAAATTTTATTTGCATTAACAAAACCTACTTAGCTGAATGCTTGAGTGTTAAATCAATTAAACACATAACCATACATACCAACTTTTACTTTTGTTAATAGACATCAGCTGTTTCCTTAAACCTGACTTTTTGAATTTACTTACAAGAAAGACATTTAGTAATTCTCCAAAATTGCTTGGATTTATACTGACTAAAGTAAAGTATACTAAAGTCCATTAGCTACACAAGTACAGATACAGGAATATAGGCTATAATATATAATTGCATATTTGTAGTTTGTGTTGCTGTCAAAATACAATTATAAATGATAACAATAGCATATTTCTATTCTCACACATACTATAGTTGTGTGTGATTTTGTTGTTTTTTAACTAAAGAGGGCACCACTGTAAAAGTTTTGCCAGCAGCGGCCCTGCTCTGAAGTTTGACTTTTTGCACCATTACAATATTTATAGGCAACTAGTCATCATATCTTCCTCTCTATGGAACACATGTTAATGCTCAGTAGTACACATTTATGGTTCTTTAATGCAGTGGTTATCAAACCTTTTTTTTGCGGCCTCCCTTGTGTACAGTGGATTCCTTCACGACCCCCCAAAGAAAATGTATGACATAAACATTCTAAAACTTACAATTTGAATTAAACAAAACATATTAAATTATACAATGTATTGCTTTTCTTTAGTAGCCTTATTTTTCTGAGGTTTAATTACACAGAATTTATAATAAAGTAATGTATTTCATAAAATATTATATAACTGTGGCCCCTGGCACCATCTCGTGGCCCCCAGTTTGAGAACCACTGTTTAAATGTATTTGTTTGCATTGTATTAAAATGTGTTCATTTTTAATGGCCATATACCGTATGTGGTTGAAACAGATAGCCTAGTGCAGGGGTAGGCAACATGGAGTGCCGATGTCCTGCAGTGTTTAGCTCCAGGTCTAATCAAGCAGACCTGAACAAACCAATAAAGGTTTATAAAGTCACCTGAAACTACAGGTAGCCAAGGTTTTATAAGGGTTGGAGCTAAAATCTGCAAGACATCGACACTCCAGGACTGACGTTGCCTACCCCTGGCCTTAGTGCATCCCAAATTTTTTAACATTAACTTTTTAATATAACACTAGAGTTATTATGGCCTTTAGAAACATGTTTTAGAGGAGGTAGGGTACTGCACAATAAGCCCCTGTGGTGCGGCGTATGCTTTTTTCCGTAGTGACATTTTTTTCCCTTACATTACTTTTACTTTTATACTTTAAGTAGTTTTGAAACCAGTACTTTTTCACTTTTACTTGAGTAAAAAGCTTGAGTTGATACTTCAACTTCTACAAAAGTCTTTTTAAACCCTAGTATCTATACTTCTACTTGAGTAATGAATATGAATACTTTTGACACCACTGGTCATATCGGCCTAGAAAAATCACAACTTTTAATTTTCAGTCGGTCTTAGTACACGATGTAACTACAGAAGAGTCAAGTTTTAAATAGGAAAAATATCGAAACTCTTCTGTTATTTTTTAGCGTGATGCTAATGGTCTAATCAGATTCAATGCATTGTGCTAAGCTATGCTAAAAGTGCTAGCGCCAGACCCGGAGATCAGCTGAATGGATTACAAAACGGTAAAAATCAAATGAGCATATTTTTTCAAAAAAAGTGGAGTGTCCCTTTAAAATGTCATTGTGAGCATTAAATGTTATAGTAATGGAGAACGATCTTTCATAGCTTAGGTAATTTAATGCAGAAATGTTTTGATTAAGGTCTATTTCAAAATTGATTTACATCCATAATGCACATGACTGATCTCATTGTGCATGATATATGAGTGTGTAGCTCCTCCTCTCTATAGACTTTTATATAACCTGAGATGTGTGGATGACAGACAGATACTCAGACGCAACTGTATAGTCAATGCAAACTTTATACACTTGTGCCAATTTATATGCAGTCCTGCCAGAAATTTGCCAGTTAACGTTGATAAAATGCAGACTTTGACTTTTAGGCCATGTTTACATTAGAGCATTTGCGTTTTAAAACGGCATTTTAAAATGAAAACGATCCTCGTTTATACTGGCATTTTAAAAAGAATCTTCATCCACACTATACACCACCATAAACGCATGAAACATGACCAATCATGTAACTGGGCATGCGCATAAAAGTGTAAAATAACTTATTACTCTAATAATAGCTTACCTGCACGTTTACGCAGCCTAGGGGTGTGCGATATTGACAAAAATTCATAGCTAGATCCTTTGCCGGCCACTACAACAGACACTATTTTTTAACCTATAAAAATGTGTTTGGGAAAGTCTTATACTGTTCTATCTACCCCCTACAACATATTAATATGATTAATAGGTTAATTTTTATTTTATAACTAAACAGAAAGGTCTTTATGATTTAAAAAGAAAGCATTCAAGTGAACAGTACTAAACAGTAGCGAACTTGAAGCAAAAAATAAATTTTAGCAAATGCAAACTTCAATCAAAAATAGTAAGAGGTGAAGTATTAATTTAGCCTACCAGAAATGCTTATTGCATTAATTTTTAAAAGTGTGCGAGGTCCGTGCACGTCCTCCGCTAGCAACACACAAATAGCTAAAAGCGCAACGCCTAAAAGAGCATTATATATTAATGACGATGAGTTTATTGTTTTTATTAATTTATATTCACAAAACTTATCAACAAAACATCGATTCAAATTAAGAGACAAATTATCTAAAAAGGAAATTCATTTTAAAGTAGCAAACAAAACTTACATTAAACTGGAAAATAATTTCTGACCCATTACAATTCTCCCTTCATATTAGCCTTTACAACACCTATATGGCGTTTAAAATTACAGTCTATCTTTCGTAAGCTAACTAAATTTAAACAAAACATAAACACTTATACTGTTCTAGCTCCCCCCTACAACATATTAATATGATTAATATGTTAATTTTTATTTTATAACTAAACAGAAAGGTCTTTATGATTTAAAAAGAAAGCATTCAAGTGAACAGTACTGAACAGTAGCGAACTTGAAGCAAAAATAAATCAGCAAATTCAAACTTCAATCAAACATAGTAAGAGGTGAAGTATTGCTTTAGCCTTTACCAGAAATGCTTATTGCATTAATTTTTAAAAGTGTGCGAGGTCCGTGCACGTCCTCCGCTGGCAACACACAAATAGCTAAAAGCCAAGCGCCTAAACGAGCATTATATTAATGACGTTGAGTTTATTGTTTTTATTAATTTATATTCACAAAACTTATCAACAAAACATCGATTAAAATTAAGAGACAAATTATCTGAAACGAAATTCATTTTAAAGTAGCAAACAAAACTTACATTAAACTGGAAAATAATGTCTGACCCATTACAATTCTCCCTTCATTTTGGCCTTTGCAACGCCTATATGGCATTTAAAATTACAGTCTATCTTTCATAAGCTAACTACATTTAAACAAAACATAAACACATTAAACCCAACAATACTCAAACATTCATATAAAACAGACATTATCTATAAGGATACATGTTAAAACTATCCGATATAGCGTTTATAATAGCTGGTTGGTAGATGTTTACTATTTTTGGCAAAACCTCCGTAACAAACCAACATTTACATGAATCAAATAATTTTTACTTTGAAAATGATGCGCTGTCACGTTAACGTCAGCTGTTCGTTTACATAAGACTCCGTCTACGTTCATTTACACTTAGAGCAACGTCTGAGTTCTCAAACTAAAACAGGGTCTTCAGCGTTTGCGAACGAATCCGTTTATGAGGGTCGAAAACGGTGATGTAGTGTAGATGAAAGGCGTAAACGTAGCAAAAGTAACGCGTTTTAAAGGATAAACGCATTAATGTAAACATAGCCTTAGATTCAATCTTTAGCTAATACAGTGTTCGAATTGAAGGGGGTCTGGGGGGGTCCCGGACCTCCTATAAGCCTTAAGGGACCCCCCATAAAGCACAAAAATATAAATTAGGGGGGTCCCCTGGTTTTTATTAAAATTAAAATACTACATAAATTTAAAATCCTCATTTTGCGTGTCACAAAGCGATACTGTCCATTATTTGTCCCAATTTCGCAATAAAATAATTCAAATGACTTCTGTCCGAAATAAAGAAACTCGCAAGTGCGCCTCATGCTGTTTTCTGGAGGAATTGACAGACGAGTTAATGTCTCTATCTGCGTGTGGAGTATTTTTTACCTCAGTTGCGGTAAGAATCTTTAGTAATCTTTAGGTTTAAGGTTTTTTTTAAAAATCTTCTCAAACAATTATTTCATAACAGTGGCAAAGCTATCCACTCAGACTGACGGCTGGTCAACCCAGTCACACAAAATATTTTATTAGGAAAGCAGAAGAAATCACGCTTAAATGATAATAAATGATAGTCTCTTTAATACTTAGCCTATCGCTCAACTACGCATCTTTCAGAAATAAATAATTATTTGTAGAAAGTATCTTTTGCATGTGTTTTTTTAAACCTTGGAAAAATGTAACATGCAGGGCCGAAGTGGGACTCATTTTCAGCCCTGGAGTTTCATGTCTTAGACCGGCCCACTTTAGTTCACCACTGACTATATTAAAATAATATAATTAAATCCTCACTGCACTATTCTTTGCAGCCTTGCAATTAATATATTTTCCAAAAATATCGTTTCCAATTCAATGCAAATAGTTTAAAAACAGTTATGATTTTGCCATAATCATGCAGCCCTACCATAAGGTATTTTAATATTATTCAATTAAACTTATTCAAAAACTGCTGAAAAGGAACAAATGTTTTCCCCTATATTTTTCCCCTAGCGTGTTGCATGAAATAGATGAAGAATAACTATTAATAGATTAATCATTGTTACATATATAACTTACCGGTAGATATAAAAAATACGACATTTACCTTTTATCAAGTTATCAACTGCTGAAAAGGAACAAATGTTTTCCCCTATATTTTTCCCCTAGCGTTTGCATGAAATAGATGAATAACTATTAACCTGTTAGCCCTCTTTCCATTTTCCGAACCCCCCCACAAAAACTGTCATAGCCAAACTAAAATAGATACAGTTTATGAAGTCTTTGCACTAAAAGCATAAGTTTGGTCTCATTTGAAAGCAGACACTTGGAAGTTTATTAAGAGGTGAACATTAGTTACTGTTAAAATGAAAAAAGTTGTTATAGAGAGCTTAAATTATACTTTTTTATTAACTCCACCAAACATGTATGAAATATTGTTATGAAAATCTAAATGAAATTGGCCTTGGAGCAATCTAGAAATGCTCTGCAGATAAAGCCACAGGTCTGACCATGTTCTGTTTTAAATCTGAAGATGATACCTCTAAAACTCTGTATTTTATGAAATGTTTTTTAGACCCATGTCATGTAAATTTATTTAGAGAAAACAGCAAAAATGCTAAGCTAATGTTTGTTTATTTATATCTCACAACATCCTTTCAGTTTATTGTCCTATTGCTTCGGGTTTTAAACAGACTCATTAAATAAGCATCCAGATGAGTCATTAACAACTTTTAATCCGGGATATGGCTGTCTAAATGTTTATTTTATTATTATTATTATTAATAATTGCTCATAATTTCTATTTAGTGTTTTATTTCCTCCTTTTGTCTCAATTCACTTTCTTTTTATTAAAGTCCTTTCTTACAAAAAGAAACTTACCTTAAAGAAGCTTTACCAGTCAAAATTATTCCTAGAAACACATATCTCATATCTCCAGACAGCAGATGTTTACAGAACAGCTAGTACGTTAGCTTAGCATACCATCAAAACACTACAAATAAAAGCATTTATAATAAAACTCACATTATAACATCAAAAGTCGAGTGCTTAAACAATCATGCGTGATCTGATGTGGCTTTGAATCATAAAATAAGACCGAAAATAAACAATTTTATGTTATTTATGCTGTTAGCTTTGCTCGATTAGCATAGCATTATAATATACAGTACTGTTATGAAAATAACAGACATAGCGTTAAAAATACAGACAAACCATATATAATCTTAATCGTGTTTATTGTCTCCATTGTTCTAAAACATCAAAACATCTTTATTTGCATGTTATTATAAAAACAGCGATCGATCGTTGCACGTCACTGTTCAAGTTCACGTCTGATAGCTGAGCTGAGCTCTGACGTCTTATTCTATGAAAGTTTTCATATTGAGAGTTTCAGACTTTAGCGCCCTCCGGCTTCACGTATGAATGAAACAAACTGAGTGTGAATGACTGCACACTTCAGCTTGCTCATATCGCCATGTTTGGAATAAAAATGGGTGAAATATTACCCCCCCCTGCAGAAATTTGAAATAAACATATAAAATTGAAGTAATATTTCTCCAAATATGCATACTTTGAATTAAAAGCCCCGATGGATGTTGTTTTATCGAGTGCTTTCATGACGATCACGGAGGAGTATTTTTATCAATGAGTGCGGCTGAGGGTTATATTTCAAATTAAAGGTATGTACCGTTTTTCATTTTCATAACGCCTGACAAAAATGAAGAAATTACTGTTACTAGGATTCTCAGATTAAAATAAAGGTCAAAAACTAAATCTTATATCAAAAACCTTTTTAATGATGTATAGTTGTTTAATGTAAGTACATTTAAACTAACAGTAATTTAAATTATGTAAATAAATAGCTCTTCAGTACATCCACGTCCTCGCGCAGGCTAACAGGTTTTAATAGATTAATCATTGTTACATATATAACTTACCGGTAGATATAAAAAATACGACATTTACCTTTTATCAAGTTATCAACTGCTGAAAAGGAACAAATGTTTTCCCCTATATTTTTCCCCTAGCGTTTGCATGAAATAGATGAATAACTATTAATAGATTAATCATTGTCACATATATAACTTACCGGTAGATATAAAAAATACGACATTTACCTTTTATCAAGTTATCAACTGCTGAAAAGGAACAAATGTTTTCCCCTATATTTTTCCCCTAGCGTTTGCATGAAATAGATGAATAACTATTAATAGATTAATCATTGTTACATATATAACTTACCGGTAGATATAAAAAATACGACATTTACCTTTTATCAAGTTATCAACTGCTGAAAAGGAAATGTTTTCCCCTATATTTTTCCCCTAGAGTTTGCATGAAATAGATGAATAACTATTAATAGATTAATCATTGTCACATATATAACTTACCGGTAGATTTTTACCTTTTTTTTACATTTACATTTACCTTTTATCAAGGTATCAAGTTGCGCTCAAGTTTATTTTAAATCTAAATGTGCAGCAAGTGCACTCAAATAGACGCGTCTAAAACAAAACTCGTGTTCACAGGCGACTGCTTTGAAAAGCAGAAGGCGGCGGCGCGTCATGCGTTGTCCATGGCATGCGTTTTAAATTAATATGGACCCTAATTATGATTATGAACGCAAGAATTACTTCGTGGTCGGAAGTTGGGGCACAATCAACTTGGTCATAAAGCGGTGGGGTCGTATACCACCCGCAAATTACGCGAATGGGGCTGCTGTGAGTGCTGGGGACAGCAACCTTCAACCTGGTGGCATGATAACTATCTTTAAAATTATGTATCTTTAAAAAGATTAATTATATGTAATTTATACAGTGAAGAAGACAGTGTTATTATTCATTTGATTCTATACCTAAATACTACTGTTAGATCTTGCTTTATTTGTAACTTTGTTCTTTTCTATTTTTATATGCTCATAATTTCCAGTTTTGCTGATCCGAAAATTATTCAATCTATGACTCAAAAAACGCAATGTAATCATCCATTTAACCACTACTATATAGTAAAATTATGTAATTTAAGAATGAGTCCACCCTATTTCACCCCTATTCTGTTTAAAAGTTCTGCCCTTGCCAGTGTTTCACACTAATTTGAGGGGTAAACTTTTTTTAGAGTTTCACTGTAAGCAATTGCCGTAAATTTACAGCCAATTTTCAACACTAAAATACTGTTTTCATGTTAAACAGTTTAGTACTGTAGTTAGCAATGCATTGTGGGCTGCTTAAATTGGAGCAACAACACAGATGCCCTCAACAGTAAGTTGATGTTTTAAATTACAGGACACTACAGTATTTTCTCGAAAATGCATGTTAACTGGGGAATTTCGAGCACGGGCAGAAGCTAAGCAATGTTAGTCTTATAAATTGAGGCTAGCCTTTTGCTTTTGGTCAATTTTCTTTAAAAAAAATACAGAAATAATTTGCCATCAACCCCTGGATGGAATTTCGGGAACCATTATTTGGATTGGAGATTTTCCAGAAGAGGACGAACAATTTAGATGACGTGCTGCACATTCTCAAGTGTTCTTCATCAAATTCATCGGGTCTTGCATCTACAAATGAAACGGTAATTCAAATCTTATTCATATTGCCAAAAATGCTTGATATCAACTGATAGAAGCTTCTCTTGCTAGGGATTTAAACATGTCATTGAACAGTGAGGCTTAGATTTGAATAGCCAAAACAATATTACTTTTGAGTGGTATTTTGTTTAATTTTGGTAAAGTTAGCCGTAGGCTACTTCTGAATTTGAGAAACAACACTTATTAAAAAATTTACTTTAACCAAACCATAGGATTATTTAAACGTCGACTATCCAAGATGGTTTTGGTGAGTTTTATTTTGTTTGTGTCGACTTTTAATGAAAAGTGTTTTACAAACAGTTAACAAGAAAATAAAGCTAATTGTAGTTTGGTTAAAGTTGAATAGTTAAGGCTTTGCATTTTTCTTTTTAAACGCCAAATTGGTGTGAAAATATTGTCTTTCTGGACTCTTTCTAAATGCAATGTGTGTACTAATTTGTGGGAGTACTACTACAGTACATATGTAAAAAGAGAGGTGTAAATATTTTTTTTTTTGGCTCAAAGGAAGCTGCATGTAAGCTACGTGTGACAACATGGAGTTAAAAAAATAAATTGTTACCCTTTAAATTTTGAATGTCAAATCTATTTAGAAGTTTGATTGTAGGTACCTCGTTCACGTCCTGGTTACATTCCACCTAGTGTTTACTAATTATTGTCCTTTTTATAAATTTTCTTCTTAAAAATCTTATTATGGTAAGGATAATGTATTTGTTCCCTTCAGGTATCTGCCACTGCAGCTGACGTTGAGACAACTCTCAGTCTTCCTGCAAGTCCTCGCCTGATACCTGGTAATATACATTTAATTTAGAATCATTGATAGACACATTGTATATTTTATCCATTCATCTTGAGTTTACAAATGTTTACACAAGGTAACAAGTATTTCCATGTTGTTAAGTTTCAAGTGCAACAAGGCAAGTCACAATTAAGGGTTGGATGATCACCTTTAAGGGCTCTGAGGGCATCACACCAACATTTGCAATTGGACTTGCTGCTATGTTTGCAACCTACTACATTTTCAGCCTTCAGTATCAAGATGAGACAGCCTGCCCTCTGGAATTCATTCAGAGGTAAACCCCTTCAATCCCTGCCATCATTATATAGATATATACAATTAAATTAATGTGTTTGTATTTTATGCATAAAATGGAATTAGTACTGTACATTTCAACACCTACCTACACACCTACACACAGGGTATAGACTTTATTATAATTCCATTTGATGTCATTAAAGGAATAGTCTACCCTTTTGCCATATTAAACTATGTTATTACCTCAACCTAGACGAATTAATACATACCTATCTTTTTTCAATGCGTGTTGTGAATGTGTTAGCATTTAGCCTAGCCCCATTCATTCCTATGGTACAAAAAAAAGTTTTATTTTGTGGCACCATACTTACTGGTATAACTCCTCATGTAACAGTCTTTAAATAAGGAAAACCCGGAAGTGTTTAGTGGCTTCCCTGTTTGGTACCATAGGAATGAATGGGGCTAGGCTAAATGCTAACACATTCACAACATGTTGTACAGTGCACGCATTGAAAAAAAATAGGTATGTATTAATTTGTCTAGGTTGAGGTAATAACATAGTTTAATATGGCAAAAGGGTAGACTATTCCTTTAAATCCACTCAATTTGTGCAATGACGAAAGACAAAAAAACAATTAATTGCTTTTGATTTAGGCACTTCATTGATATAAATCAAGAGAGAGGAACAAATGCCAAAATCATCAGACAAGATTGTCTCTAAGAAGAAAGGTGTGATCGTCCAGAAGTCGTCTTCTGCAGTTAAATACACACGTGGCCATGCTACTGAAGAATCTCCTTGACTTTTTAATGGAACTTCATATAGATCGGTGAGTATATAATCTTTCTCTTATTTTTTTTGAGAGTCTGGCATTGCCACAATTATACTGGTATTTTTAACTTTATAAGCATTCGCTTGGAGTTTATACTTTACATTCGTGATTGTTTAGTTTATTTATGAGTATGATTGTTTTTTGTTCTTTGACAGTGACAGCACTGGAATAATGCTGCAGAGAGGAACAGCGGCTACTAAAGTGATGATCGTCTCTTCTGGATCCACAAGAACTAAGATATAAAAACACAAACCTACCTCACAGGACAATTTTAAGAGGTAACCTGCAAGTCTAGCTTGCAGTGGCACATGTGCCTATACGGTTTCATCCTAAATGTTTTTTATGCTTATTATTGATACATCCTGACAAAATGTTCTACTGTACTATAATAGTTTCAAAATGGCCTTAGGTATGTTTTCAAAAAGTAAACTATAGGTTATGCCCTTCACATTTGGTAAGGATCATGGGCAGTCTCTGACGAGCAATTTAAGAACGTACGTTTATTGCCATATAGTCTAAAGCAAGAAACTACTGTTTCTGTTTACTACTAGAAAGCTTTTTCAGCATTGTCCAACAGGATTTATTTTCTTTCCTATTTTGTATTCATGTTGACATTGACATTTCTCTTTGAAATAAAGGTGTTTGATTTGGAAGTTTTTGTTGCTTATTTTGCATAATATTCACAATAATGCATATCTTAAGCAGTTGTCTTTAGCCCTGGGAATTCATTGGGCAAGTTCATGGGAGACTGATATTTTAAATATCAATGAAGAATTTTTAGAGACTAAATTTATGTTATTTAAAAAATGCTGCATATTTCTGTGATTATTTGGAAATTAAAATAATATTGTTTAGGTTGTTACTTTAAACCTAAACAATATTATTTTAGTTTCTAAATAAATCACAGAAAAATGCATTTATTTTTTACTGTATTAGCTGTGAAATCATTTAACAGTGTGACTACAGAAGTATTCTGTATTTCTGGTTTACAGACTACTACCGTAAATTAATTTTACATATGAATACTGTAAAAATAACGGTATACTGCTGGCGTCTCTGCTGCCAGCTCTTTACTGTAAATTATATAAATACAGAACAATACAGTTTTTCTGGTTTACAGACTACTACCGTAAAGTCATTTTACGTATAAATACCGTAAAAATAACAGTATACTGCTGGCGTCTCTGCTGCCAGCTCTTTACTGTTATTTTACAGGGAAATTTTTTACAGTGTTGAGTTAAGTGTAGTTTGGGGTTTCTTTGATTAAAACCAGGATCAGATGATTGTTGATCAAGGACGATCACATCTTACGTTGTGAAATCACAGCGACCCTATAATGAGGGGGGTGGAGCTTGGCCGGGGGGTGGGGCTTAGCTAGGGGACCCCCCATAAGCTTTGACATAATTCGAACACTGAGCTAATATAGCATCTATAGCTTAAACAACGTCTAAGTATATGGCTTAACACTACACTTGAAAAAAAACGATGTGTCAACTGGGTCAAAAAGGGACAAACCCAACGTTGGGTTTACTTAACCCTTAACATGTTTATTTTTGACCCAACAATGGCTTAAAACAACCCAGTAGGTTAAATCACAACCCAATGGTTTCTTACTTTTTGAAAATAATAAAAAAGTGTATTCCCAGCCAAAGGCGATATCCGGCAGATAAAGCTTAATTTCAGTGACAGAGAAATTTTGTATTTTGATAAAACATTACAAGCACAAATCTTTCTTTCTTTGCAATAACGCAAACTGTTAAATTGTGTACGACAAGACCAGAAACCTCTATTAAGACAATAAATAAGATTACTTTAAAGAAAAAGCCTTTCTTTCCACATTGCTGTCTGACGGAAGAACTGAGATGTTAAAGAGATCTTGTTTGTGATTTTTCTCTCCTGTGGGAAGAGCTGGTGGAAGTGAAACGGGTGATTTTGTCAGATGTGAATTGGCAGTCCGCCGTGGAACGAGCAGAAACGACCAAAGAAAAGGAACAGATTGGGTGAGGACGACGGAGGGCAGAGGGGTGACAGATTTGTGCAGGCGGCAGGGCAGTATAAAAGAAGAGCGTGCGGAGCGAAGAAGCTGTTAGCCGGAGAGCGGCGTGGCGTAATCGATTGTGAACGCCGCCACCCAGAGCAGCCAATCACAGAGCTTCTCTGGACTTCTCTGGTTAAGAGCGTTCGCGAATCGGGTGGGGGCGAAATGAACAAAAGCCGTGATGGAAAAGAGGAAGAGAGTCAGAAGAAGGGACGGGGAGCACAGAATAAACTGCAGATTTTTAGCGAGCTATTCTGATGGAGTGACCTTGAGAGGATGTAGGACGAAACATCAGTTAACAGACACTGAGTTTTTTTTACTAAATTAAGATAACAACGTTAATTCAAAGATGAACTCGTTTCACTCTCGACTGCTCAATGTGCAAAGTGCTGTTAAACACAGATCTAAAGTGCTTCTTTTTTTCTCTAACGGGTCTTTTGTTGAATCCATTTTTCTCCACTTAAAGAAGACATATCATGAAAATGTGACTTTTTTCATGTTTCAGTGCTATAATTGGGTCCCCAGTGCTTTTATCAACCTAGAAAATGTGTAAAAGATCAACCCAGTAACTTAGTTTTGGTAAAACCATTCTCTGTAAGGATGTGAACAAATAGGTCATTGAAATTTGGCTCCCCTTGTGATGTCAGAAGGGGATAATACCACCCCTTAATCTGCACTCTCCAACCGCAGCACTGCCATTTAGTGCAGAGATCAACTCATTTGCATTTTAAAGGACACACCCAAAAATGGCACATTTTTGTTAATGTGGCAACTTTAACATTTTATTATAAATTATCTGTGGGGTATTTTAAACAAGAAATTTACATACGTTCTCTGTGGACACCAAAGATTTATTTGACATCTCAATAAAGTCTTGTGAAATGCCCCCTTTAAAAGCCAGTATGAGATGAAGACTTCATTTTTATTTAAAGTCCTCCTGTAGTCGATTATTTGATCAGTTAAAAGTCATCATCATAATAGTATATGAAAAAGTTTTACCTGTCACATTTCTTCATGCTTTAAAACAGCTTAAATGTAACACATTTAGTATACGCGAATCTATGAAAATGCAAATTAGACCCCGCATCCACTCTTTTGCAACACCTTGGACCATATGTAATTAGATGCTACATTCGACAATTTCAGATATAACTGCTAAGTCCGGTTTAACACAATACAAATACGTGAACTGTGTGTACCTCTGATCCACTCGTTCAACTGTGTTGATGTGATTATGTGGTTACATGTTTGTGACTTCAAACCGCGGGAATGAGACTCCAGTTTTATGGAGAAAATACTCAACAATTGTGTTGAACTATGAATTTGCACATGGTCTGTCTTAAAAAGGTTACTAAACCCTAAACCAACTTTTTTTAGTTAATGATCTGTAAGAATGATTATTTATTAGCGCTGTTCATTGATTTTAGTCAGTTTTATGACCTTTGGATATAAAGGGCCCTATCTTGCACCCAGCGCAATTGACTTTGTCAGTGACGCATGTATCATTCGTATTTTGCACCGGCGCACAGCGGGTTTTTCTCTCCACAGACGCACATCGGCAAACTAGAGAATGAACTTGCACTCCCTGGGCGGTTCAGCGCAAAAAAGGAAGCGTGTTCCGACGCAAACCATCCCTGATGCTATTTTGCAGTTTCAAAAAAAAATTGCGCCACTGACCAGAAAAAACTAATCTAAAGTCAGTGGCGCGTTGCGCGTGGTTCATTATGCTATTTTAAGGGCGCATGCTTGACCATAATGTATAGCGTGCACAACGCGCACACACTTTGCTTATCTAATCTACACAGATGCAACAGTTATTTTTGCAAATCATAAATTGTTACAATAAAAAATATTAATACACGAGATAAGGGAAATCATAGTGGTGAGCATTGTGGTGATAGATTTTATTTATTTTGTGTGGCTGCGTTAAAAAAATTCTCATGCAAGTAACGATTAAAATATTTTCATAAGTTTGTTGTGTGGCTGTATTACGTTTATTTTATGTAAATAATAATTAAAATGTTTTCATAAGAAACCTTAATGTATGTGAACTTGATTTGTAAGTGTACTTTGGAGTTGGACTGCTTGCGTTTCTTGGCTTTCAGCGGTGAGGGTGGACGCAGATCTGTGTAGAGGCAGATCCACCTCCCGTTACACGGCGTGACCGATTTATGCTGGCAAGCTTGGGATTCCCCCGTCTCCTGACATCATTGTAGCGCTTGGCGCAACGATGGGGATGCCAGCTGATGAGACAATTGTGGCTATTTCCTCTCA
Source organism: Paramisgurnus dabryanus (assembly GCF_030506205.2). Taxonomy (NCBI): domain Eukaryota; kingdom Metazoa; phylum Chordata; class Actinopteri; order Cypriniformes; family Cobitidae; genus Paramisgurnus; species Paramisgurnus dabryanus. The sequence continues at coordinate 31,696,444 of NC_133343.1, read as the reverse complement.
CGCCTGTTTAACCTACGCTGATTTGGGTGGGTTTCTCCTATCCCCATACAAAACAACTTCTCTGTCTTTGACTGCTCTTACAAGAACGTCGGTCTCCTCGGCTGTGAACCGCTCCTGGCGTGCGCCTGGTAAATCCGTCATAATAATAGCAACCTGCCATGGAACTTGCGCACTTGTGTTTAAAGGGAATGTTGGATAGCGTTCTGATTGGTTTATTTGACGTTATGCCCAAACCACACCTATGAATAATGAACCTACTTCAGACCAACCCCTATTGATTTGCGCCTGGCACAAGAGTTATTTCTCCCGCCGGGAAAATAGCAACAGCGCCCAAGATCCGCCCACAAACTCACTTGCGCTTTGCGCTTCGCACTTGCGTTTCAGATCGTTAAAATAGGGCCCATAGTGTTCAATACTACAATATATGGTGTAAAAACGTCTGAGTGCCGCCCGCTTCAGGTTAAACGATGGCTACTGCAGTTGAATTTTCCTATTGGATGTTGGGTCCAAAAAATATCTTGTGATGTAAGCAGGTTCAAGCTCACCACGCCCTTGTTACGATCTCACCACACTCTGGTACGAGCTTAGTTCGTCCCCTCTATCTCCGTTGGGATCTGGTACTTTTCTTGCATTTTTCAAATTTGCCAGTGGGTGGAGTCAGGCTCTGACCAGAAGTTTAGTTACGCTTTAAAGAGCAACTATTGTCCGATTCACGTTTTAAAATTTCCTTTGATGTGTAAGTGTGTTTTGGTTCATGTTAATGATATGCAAAAGGTACAAATCCCACAAGGAAACGATGACGCAAGTCTCCAACATAAATCTCTTTTCTTGGACTACAACAAAGACACGAATTGTAGGCAACAGTTTGGGATTGGTGATGTAGAGAAGACCGTCATTATCATAATTCCTCCCGCTTCGGACCCACAGCCTGTAAGTTAACTCCTGTTAGCATTGCATTGTGAGTGAATCTTTCAAACATGGTAAGGCTGACATCAGCGGTATTCAGGCCAATCACAATGTACAGATTAGCTGGCCAATCAGGGACAAAGAGCTGTGCATTTCAGGAAGAGAGAGAAATCTGGAGCTACAAAAATGTACGGTATGTGGAAAATAATGTGTTTTTTTACCATAAACCACGCAAACACAATGTATTATACCAAATACACAAAATAACGTTTTTTAACAATGAAATAGGTGCTCTTTAAAGAATATTAAAACACCACATAGACATACAAAAAACAATAAAAACCTGATTTTCACCACAGGGGGACTTTAACCTAAAAAACAGGGCTACAAGAGCTTGAAACGGTATGTTTTGTGTGTCCAGATTGAAGTTGTAGGTTTTGTGAATTATAAATAACTAATCGAATTGAATCAAAATAAAACCCAAATCAAATCAATCAAACCATATAACCATCCTGCAGATACGCACATTGCTATGTTGATGCAGAAACGATATACTGTGCACCTTTAGATCCGACTAAATCAGTATTTTAGTCAATGCATTTTCGTTCAGGCTAACAGCACAACACAGATAGAGCTGTACTGCACTCCATCCATCTGCACGAAACGTGGAAACAACCAATTAACCAGCGCTCTCACTTTCGACAGGCACCATCTTCATTAATTTCCCATTTTGTTTTTTTCCAGCTGAAACAAAATGGCAAAGGTCCCTTAATAATAATGGAAAAAAAGACTAGAAATGAAATAGAGCGGGTGAAAGATTGAGCGAACGAGAGATCCTATTTCGTCACGCTAGACAGACATCACCTGTTCCGAAAAAACTTCTCAATTATAAACAGGCATTTAAAGATGGGTCGCCAGATTAAGCGGTATCCCCCCGCCTATAACGTGCGGCTCGGGTGCACGGTTACTGGACTGGCTCGGGAAGCGAGCGATAAAACCTGCAGAAGCCAGGGGTATGTTGTGTATACAGATCGCTTAGCAGGTGTTGTGTTGGGCAGACGGCAACAAAACCGATGGAAACCATTTAGATGAGAAGTTTGCACAGATTTACTCACCAAGTTTGTAAGTTAAAAGGCTCCTTGATCAACTATTGCAGACATCATATTGGCTGACAGAAAGGTTAACAAGAGTCGAGAAAGCAATATTGCACACCATCTTGACTTTCAGCCCATTTAGCTTTTGGTGCCGACAATAAAAGCGGTTTACACTGCAACTGTGCAATGTTTTTGATTAAATTCAACCACATAAAACACGTTCCCAGACAAATGTATTGGCCTTAACGCCTATTAACCAACCCATCATTCCCTTACCACAGCCTTCTTAACCTGATACGAATGCTGGTCTGAGACCAACCGAATGTTGATGCACACGTCCCGTTGTTGTAAATCACATTAAGACCCACAGTACACATCTCTAAACATGTTCACCGTCTGACAGTCAGACCTCCTGACAGCAGTAAACACCGTCAGTAGGACTCACCGCTGACCGAACAAACACGCTTAGCAAAGCGGTTTTAGCTCCTCGACTCCATAATGCTTTGACAGCGCATGTATACGCTCAGATAAAGATGTACAGCTTATGAAGCTCTGTTGAAAGTGTACCTGCGCTGTTGAACTGTGAAGTGCACCTCGGAGTCAGACGCTGATGGGGACCTTTCAAATCCCATTCCGTTGTCTCCATCCTTCATTTTGCCGTGGAGGCAGATAACATGCTTGAATAAAGGTTACAAGGCACAATGACATTTCTGCTCCAACTCAACAACTATCGGATTCTTAATAACAGTGCCATGTTGTGTACAGTTGTGTGTGTGGCTGTGTGCTGAAGGCTTGGCTGTGTGTGAAGAGAAAGATTATTAGCATTTATGAAGAGTCTGAAACACCCGGCAACAGGTGACCTGTGGCCAAAACTGGTCCGTTAGCAATAATATCTGGACCGCGACTTTGGCCGGGACAATAACTAGTGTCTTCGCACCTGTAATTAGTTGTTTGATTTAATCAGTGACACGCATAATCTTTTGTTTCACAATCCATGTCCAGTCAATCTAGGTAGAGAAGACACATTTTTAAAGTGCACCTATTTCATTGCTAAAAAAACAACATTATTTTGTATATTAAGTGTAATACAATGTGTTTGCGTGGTTTATGGTTCCCCAAACATAAATTTTTGTAGCTCCAGATATCCCCATCATCCTGAAACGCACTGATTAAAACTCATCTATTTGAAAAGCTCTGTGTCCCTGATTTGCCAGCTAATCTGTACATTGTGATTGACATGAATATCTCTGACGTCAGAAGGAAATGTGACGCTCCTTACCATGTTTGAAAGATTCGCTCACAATGCAATGCTGACAGGAGTTAACTTACAGGCTGTGAGTCAGAAGAGGGAGGAATTATGATAATGTTGGTCTTCTCTAGATCACCAATCCCAGGAAGTAGAGCCCTGCACGGGCTTAAATCTCCAGCCCTAACCCGGCCCTGACCCGACGTGTTCAAGCCCTACCCGACCCCAGCCCGACAATGCCTGCAATTTTTTCAGCCCGAACCCGACCTGACCCGAGACCAATATCAATTACTTTTAAGCTCTCTCTCTGACGCGCGCGCTCTTTGATGCGCGCTCTCTCTCTCGGACGCGTTCTCAAACATAATAAGAGGTGAAGTATAACTTTAGCCTACAGAAATGCTTATTGCTTTAATGTAGGGAGTTATAATAGCTCATTGTTCACAGTTCATATTTATGATCTTATAGTCCATTTGAAAATTTTTGTACGAACTGACTGTATTCTTCAGAAAGCACTAAATAACTTCCCTTCCCTTACCTGTCGCTGTTCAGTGTGCAATTAATAAATAAAAATTAGTATGACGTTAATTTTTAAAAGTGTGCGAGGTCCGTGCACGTCCTCCGCTAACACAGAAATGGCAAAAATCACAATCGGCTAAACGAGCATTAAATATTAATATGACGTTGATTTTTTGTTTTATTAATTTATAGTCACAAAACTTATCAACAAAACATCAATTAAAATGAAGAGACAAATTATATGAAATGAAATTTATTTTAAAGTAGCAAGAAAAACTTAAATTAAACTGGGAAATAATGTCTGACCCATTACAATTCTACCTTCAAATTGACCTTTACAACGCCCTATATGGCGTTTAAAATTACGGTCTCTCTTTCGTATTAAGCTAACTAAATTTAAACAAAACATAAACAACATTACAACAATATTCAAACCCAAATACTCAAACATAAATATAAAACAGACATTCTCTATAAGGATACATAAAACAATCTGATATAGCGTTTATAATAGCTGGTTGGTAGATGTTTACTATTTTTGGCAAAACCTCCGTTGCAAACCTCCATTTACCGGAATAAAAATTATTTTTACTTTGAAAATGATGCGCTGTCACATTAACATGAGCTGTTCATTTACATAAGACGCCATCTACGTTCATTTACACTGCAGCGCAACGTCTGAGTTCTCAAACTAAAACAGGGTCTGCAGCTTTTGCGAACGAATCCGTTTATGAGGGATGAAAGCGGTGGTGTGTAAATGAAAGGCATAAACGTAGCAAAAGTAACGTTTTAAAGGACAAACGCATTAATGTAAACATAGCCTCAGATGCACGCTGTCTCTGGTACACACGCAAACACACACACACAATGAGGAGAGACGCTAAAATAAGCCCGAGCCCGACCCGAGCCCGGTCTGTAAAAAAAAAAACGGCCCGAGCCCGGCCCAAATGGGCTTAGCCTGTCGGGCCCCGACGGGCTTGCAGGGCTCTACCAGGAAGTAAATTGTTGCCTACAATCCGTGTATTTGTTGTAGTCCAAGAAAAGAGATTTACGTTAGAGATGATAACTCGCATCATTTATTACTTTGGGTTTTGTACCTTTTGCATATAGTAAACATGTATACACACTTACACACCAATGGAAATGGAAAAATCGTGAATCGGATAATTGGTGCTCTTTAATATGACCATTAGGTCTATGTCAGAGCAGGTAATTTATGTTAAAACAATAGTCTTGTTTGATCCATGCAATAAGCTACAAACCAAACAATAATGCCAATTTTTATTGTACTGTGGTGATATTAGGGTATTCTTTGAGCACCATGTAAATGACACTGTACATGATTTAATTTACAATGGTACTACCATCATACCACCACTGTACCATAGTAACACAACAGTTTTCAACATGGTAATTTGATGTATACCACAGTACTCAGATTATACATGGTATTTTTGTGGTAATCAAAACCAATTCCAAAAAATGCCTTGGTACTACTCAAATCAATTTAAATGTATTTATATGGTGTTGAATGATTAAGTTTATAGAATGCATATAAATACCATGATAATACTGTGGTACATGTTCAGCTGTGCTACAAATGAAGAAAACAAAATGTGTTGTGGGTCTCCAGGACTGAATAAGAGACCCAGCAGTGTAAAAATATTAGAAATGTTCATTCACTGCTCTTCAAAAAAAAACCTCTTTGACAGAAATACTAAAGCCTCTCAGTTAATTAAAAACCCCCACAATGCATTGGGATGAGTGATAAGAATATGTAGGCTAATCTGAAAGAAACTGGGATAAAAATATGCAGAGAGAACGTTTGACCGAAAAGCCCTTTAATCCGGCAGTCGTGCTGTTTGTGTTGAAAGGGTTTGAACTTTAGATTCAGATCAGACCTCAACCACAACACCACAAGATGATCCAAGATGGTTATCGCTTATCTTTCAGCGTTTCTCTCCAATATTCGTCTGTGTGTGTTTAGCTTGGCTACGCATTTTGCTCCTACATTATAATTATTCTTTTCATTTCCAATCATTGCGTTTCATAACCCAGCATTGTTAAAGTGTATATTTTATTTTGTTCAATATTTATTGTGTTAATGATTAGAGCTACATATATCACTATACAGTAGATCATGCATGCATGCATGCAGTACACTAGTATTCAATGTCTACAAGAATTAAAACTGATCCCAAAGCAGCAGTGTATAAATAAGCATATCAACCGTATGAATGCTTGTGATCATTCCCAGAGCCGCGGGTCAAATAACAGGCTACGCACTTCAAATAACTAAAGCTCATGTTGTCACAGACTCTCGCTCAAGGTTATTTAGACCGTCCCTCTTCTCTTTGCAGATAATTTGTAATCTTTCAGAGAATATGGCTTGCTGTTATTGTTGCACGAGCAATCAGCACGCGCTTTCCAACAACTTACCACGGTGTCACTTCTATTCACCGGAGCGCCGCCCTGATGGTCAGTGAGCGCTTTAGCAACCATAGACAAAGCAATCCTACAGCATTTTTATTTTTTGTTAGACAGATTATTGGAGAGAAGATAGCAAGATAAAAAACAATATTAAATGTAGCTTTTGCTAAGAGGGTAAATGGGTTATTATGGTGCGGTTTATGTTTGCATATGAATATATTTGTGGCTGTAATGTGCCAATGGTATATTTGACCCAGTTTTTTTGCTTGTTTGTTTTATTGTAGTTTTATTCATATTTCAAATTTGAGTTTATTTTTATGTTTATATTTTTATGCCTTTGTCATTTTATTAGTTTTTATCATTTTTTTTCACTCTAATCTTACTACTTAAAGGTGCCTTATGTAATAAAAAAAAAAAATTCATGACAGAAATGCAATATAATAAACATAACTATATTATCAGCGGTGTATAAAGACCTTACCTAATGACCTGTATTGTTTTTATTACCTTAGATTGAGACGTTTTAATCTACATACACCACAAGCGCACGTCACCATGTGCGCCATCATCAAAGGGCGGCTCGTAACTGCTCATCCGAGGAGCGCCATTTCAAAATAAGTGTTCAATGTGTCATGTGTGTTGCTTTCGTTTTCAAAATATGTGTTTGTTGCGTCGTGTGAACCATGTGCATCACAAGTTTTGTCAAACTAAGTGCCTGCTGCACACGCGACAAAACCGTTTATGATAAAAGAGACGCTTACGTTCACAAAAGTGACACAAGACACTGCCTTAACAGTAAACTCTGATTACACATGAGATTATGTGAGTATCTGGCAAACGTGAGCGTCTGTTTTATCATAAACCCTTTAGACGCATCTGCAGCAGGCCCTTATTTTGACAAGACACGTAATGCACACATGATCTCTCGAAGCGCAGAACACATATTTTGAAAAAAGGAACCACACATGACAGGCTACATACATGTTGTGACGAACTTCGCATCGAGCGCGCACGGTAAAAGAAGTCAACGGCCGCCACTGGCCATCATGTTTCTACAGTAGCCCTAAATTGCCAAACTGCTCTATAGAGCCCGTTTCGTCACTACGTTGTCTTAGATGATGACATGTTTGTCCCGTAGCGGCCACCGTAGCTTCTCTATATTGCATTTCAAAAGGGGGGGGGGGGTTAGCTGTGGACTGAACCTCACCGCTATGTGCCACTAAAAATCTACACTTTCAGTTTCAGTTCTAGTTTTTATTTTGTTTCAGGTGATTTAACGTAAATTTATTTCCATTTTTTGCTAAGACAACATTTCTAATAATCATTTACTTTAAGTATTAGCTAATATGTAGGGCTATAATTTATTTGATTTCAATTGACATGTTTTTAATAGTTATAGGGGCATTTTCCCGGACAGGGATTAGTCTTACTGTGCGTTTACACGACCCATGGTAGAGGCGCCAAAAACGAGCTATTTGCGCATGGTTGGATGCTTGAACATTTGAGTTCACTGGTTTCATTCTCGCATGAAAGCCGCGCGTGAAATTCTAGTCATTCAAGAAATTCACGCGGAAATTTGCGTCACGGGAGGGGCTACTGCGACTCCGCTGAGACTTCCGCTCACTTCCTGTAATCACGTCACTACTACAGCAAGGTGCTGATTGGTTAACGCGGAGCGGAAATCCGCCGAAGTTCACAAGTTGTAATGAAGACTGTGTTCTTTGGTCTTTCATTTTTACTGTACTATTATTTAGGATGCACTATGACTTGGATTTGGGGCTTTTGTAAATTGTAATGAGGTTTTAGTTTGGATGTGGCAATAAAATGATTCCCTAGAAGAGAAAGTCACATGTACGCACCCAGACACACAAAAATACTATACTGCCCCAAAACAACTAGAAGACCATTTTGTTCAATTTCCCTTTGAAATTATAAAATTATGTGAAATTACAGCATTATCTTGCTGTTGAAAGCAAAGTAAATGGGCCAAATTAAAGCAAAGGTTAGCCAAATGCCCCAGACTCACAAAAAGGAATGAATCATCTACAAATTAAAACCATTTATCCATGTTGTTCCAAAATCCAAATTATTTCTTTTCCTGCACACAAAAAGACCAACATTTTTATAAATCTTACTCTGGTTTGGAGCATCAGGGTGAAAAGAATGAATAATTTTATCAAAACCATTCTGTATTTCTTTGTAGGTCAACCAGGATTTCACCAATCAAATGTGATATTTTCGCCAGAGAGCACAGAAAGATTTTACTAACCTTATTGCCAACAAGGTACAAAAGAGACTTTACAGACCTCATGCAGACAGGTCATTGAAAAAAAGGGACATACTGTTGTGACTCTTACCATAAAATCTCTTTTGTACGGCAAATCCCTCTCCTAAAGGTCTACAACTTTAAGCTCCACATGCAAGGGCAAAGATGGAAGAGTGAAGAAAGAGTCAAACTCACTCCATATGAAGGACACGGAGACTGTGCGTGACGAAATGCTTATTAAAAAGCAGTGAGAGAGTCAGGCGACGCTGGAGCTCTCCAGACCACCAAACAGCAGGGGAAGAGGAAAGCATGACCGCAGATGAAAGCACATCTGAGGTCACAACACTGTCTGTAAAAGCACTGAGGAACACAGACAGAAAAACGAGAGTAAGGTTTCCCCAAACAGAAAACTTGTTTCTAATCGGAAACCATTTCAAGCATTTTAGTTGATCCTGGGCAGAAAACAATGTTCACATCAGGTGTCTAACCAGGAGTCGCCTAAATACCCAGCAAGCAATAGCCTTCATTTTACAGTCGGAGTCAATTCAAATTCCAATTCATGAATTGAATGGAGGCCAATTCTGAAATTCTGAATTGTGCATGAGCCTAGACGTCTATACAATTTTCACTGACAGCCCAAATTTTGCCTTGTTTAAGCCTATACATCTGCGCAATTTTGGATGTCTTTTAAATGCAAAATTGCTTGTCGGGTCCCAAGCAGGAAGGCAACATAACGTAAAGTTCTCAAAACAATAACTCATGCAAAACCAACAAAATCAAATTTAACACAATCAACAGATTTGCCTACACTAGAAGCACAAGCCTGATCTATTGAGAATTTGTACGTATTTTACAAGTTGGCTAATTCGTATCAATTCGTACGAAGTGAATCGTACAAAAACATGAGATTATCATAAAGTAAAACAAATAAAATGCCCCACCCCTCACTCCAACATCAAGAAATGTTGTTATAGTCACAAACATTTTTTGGTGATATAATCACGAATTTCCACTTTTTTCGTGATCGTAAATCAAATTTCTGTTTTCGTGTGATTATCACGTATTGGTTACTCAACGGTTTTGTCCTACTTTCTTACCATTGTCACTTCGGTTTAGGGTTAGATTTACATAAATTTACATCCTTACCCAAACCCAACTCTAATCCTAACGCCAGGCAATATATATAAAAATAAATCCGAAAAAATTGTATAAACCAATACATAAATTGACATTCTAATGCAAGCACCAAATCTAACCCTAAACTGAAGCGACAATGGTTTGAAAATAGGAAAAAAGCTGTTGAGTACCCAATACATGATAATCACACGAAACAGAAATTTGTTATACGATCACTTAAAACGCGGAAATTCGTGATATCACGAAAAAAAAATAAAAAATTTACGTGACTATCACTAACCTCCGTGAGACTTTGTAGAGTAAATCGTACAAAATTGTACGAACATGGTCACACCTCGTATGAAAAATACATATGAATTGCTATAAGATAGCATTGGAAACACACTTCAAGCATCATATGAAGCGATGTGACACATTATCAGACAGATATGTTGTTCTCTGTGCGTCTATGTTGTATTTTGTGTTGCATATAATTACTATAATTGTTTTATTTGATTCAAAATAAATTTTTAATGCAGACCTTTTAGAATATTAAATATCAACAGATTTGCTCCATCAGATCCCAAACGGCACACACAGGATTATGGGATATGATCAAACTTACTTTAGCTTCTTCATTCTAAAGATCTCTGGGTTATTTTTGACCCATAATGGGTAAATATTGGACAGAACACATGCTGGGTTAAAACTGACCCAATGCTGGGTTGTTTTAACCCAACTGCTGGGTTATTATACCTCATGGTTGCATAACAACAACCCAACATTGGGTCATTTTTAACCCAGCATGTGTTCTATCTAATATTTACCCATTATGGGTCAAAAATAACCAGACATTTTTAAAGTGTTAGTTTCTGTAGCTCAGTGGTAGATGATTGTGTTAGCAGCATCTGCCAAATGGATAAGATGTAAGTTACCAGCATCTTAGCCACAGATGTTGGTGAAGAACGTATGTGCCTCAGCATCTCTGTTGCGCGTGAAGAAATATCTCAAGTTCTGGACAGACTGAGCGCTTCTCACACTGTGTTAGTTGTCTTAAGGGACCGTCACTCGAGGTTGGGCACCGATAAAAGGGACAAAAAGAAGAAAAGTTGCAATGGGATGTCTATTATCATTCGCTACAGCTGCTTATCTGTCCAAACGCATGACTTTGGGTCAATGCAATCAGTTGTGAGAGCGCCAAAACTTACCGGCCTTTGTTAACCTTATCTTCATGTCTATAAGCATCTCTCACCAGCGCCACAAACCTGAATAACAGACACTTCACTTTTCCTAATCACTGAATTTCGGTTGGCTTTGTCTAATGTGATTTTAGAGAGATATCATTTCCATGAGTAATGAACCTTAAAGAGGACATCTGTACATCAATAAAACATAATATTTTCATGTGACATAATTAATATAACACCTAAGGGGCACAAAGACAATCACAATATTCAGAATGCATCTTTTATAAATACTTGACAGAATACCATCTATAGCCTCTACTTTTTTATTTCTCTTTCCTCCAGTATAGCAAGTATCGAAACTACACTGTAAAAAAATTCCGTAGAAATTGCAGCTGAGTTGCCAGTAATTTACCGTAGATTTACATTTATGTTTTTTACTGGCAACATTTTGTTCAAAGTTAAATGAAAATTAAACATTTACAAGTCTTTATCTTTACAGAGTAAAACTAAAAAACAGCATCAAGCAAAACATTCTGGGAAACAAAATCTGGACCAAAAAACAGAAAAAGGTTGATGATGATTTTTTGGTTCCCAGAATGCTTTGCATGAGGCTGTTATTGTATGGTTTTATTCTGTAAAGATAAAGACTTGTTAATATTTGAAATTTATTTAACTTTGAACAAACTCTTGCCAGTAAATAACATAAATGTTAATCTACGGTAAATTACCGGCAACCCAGCTGCAATAACATTGAAATTTCTACGGATTTTTTTTACAGTGTATACCTTTGTATAGCGCTTTTTATATTATTGTATTTTTATATTATATTATATTATTTTTTATATTATCACTTCTGTAGCTCACTTGGTGTTAGCAGCACAAAGGTTTATGGGTTCAATCCCAGCATACACACATACTGAAAAAAGTATATACCTCAACACTGTAAAAAAAAAATGATTTTCAAGGAAAAAAAAATCTTAGTATTTTTGTCTTGTTTCCAGTAAAAATATCTAAAAATTCTTAAATCAAGATGCTTTTTCTTGATGAGCAAAACGACCCAAGAAAATAAATCTAGTTTTAAGACCAAAAATATCAAATTTAAGTGATTTTGTCCATAAAACAAGCAAAAAAATCTGCCAATGAGGTAAGCAAATTTTTCTTGCATTTTTCTTGAATTTATTGTTTAAGAAAAATTTTCAAGATTTGTTTGCTTGTTTTATGCACAAAATCACTTAAATTTGATATTTTTTGTTTAAAAACTAAACTTATTTTCTTGGTCTTTTTGCTCATCAGGAAAAATCATCTTAATTATTTTAAAATACTAAGAATTTTTTTCTTGAAAATCATTTTTTGCAGATGAAAGCATCTGCTAAATGTAAACATACTGTCAGGCTAGATAGTGTTAAAAATTTGTCTTCTTTCATATCATTGGTTTTGACATTTAGACCCCAAATTCTGAGCAGCTCAATTATTTTTGTGAAATCGCCGAATCTTTCATACTCGACCCCTGAGCTCAGCCATAAACATTGTGTTCGGTCTATCTGACCCCTCCAAAGGTCAAAACCACACAGCTCAAAATTACTTGAACATTTTCACAAAGATAATTCAATAATGGATAGTGAAATTACAGCAGCTTTATCTCTTTTTACTTGCTGAAACTTTATAAATTGAGATCTGAGAAAAAGACATTTTATACACACATGATATGACGTTGCATCTAAACTGCATCCATGTGGACGTGTTATGCATTTTCTATATAAAACATCACTGGTTTAACAACTAAACTTATGCTGTATATAGGGCTGGGTATAGATTCAGATTTTCCCGATCGATTCGATTTCAATTCACAAGCTATCAAATCGATTCTCCTTTTGATTCCGATTCTCGGATCAATTTTTATGCTTGATTCTCGATTCGACTCAATGAATATAGATTAAATACAAATACTATATTTATAAAAAAGAACAGTGAACATAAGTGGGTAATTAATAAAAAGAAAATAAGAGCCACAAACCTGTATATTAAACTATTTTATTTTAGGTACACTTGAGTAAATTAAAACAGATCACATCTCTAATTTTCAAATGCATACAATTATGTTAAATACTACAGAATATTGATGCAAGATGAAAAATGTATGCTGAAAAAAGTCAGAACAGTCGCATTCCTTGATCAAACAGGATCAGTTTATTTCATAAAAAAAAACAATGATTCGTGGCCTTTGAGAATCGATTTTGAATCGACCACGTTTAAACAAAAAACGATTAATCGAAAAATCTATATTTTTGCCCAGCACTAGCTGTATATGTGGGACACAGTTCACTAATCTAAACAGTGGCAGGTTGCATTAACTCTTGACTAGTCTTACAAGTTAGTCATCTTTTCTGATTATAAACTGATTATATGATTATAGGGCGGTTTCCCGGACAAGGATTAGAATAGTCCTAGACTACAATAAATGTAAGAGCTGTCCAAACTAAAAACAACTTGAACTGACATATCTTAAAATACATCAGTGTCCTTGGTTTTGCATCAAAATTCACACAAGTAATGCTTTTAGTTAGGCATGTTTGCAAACTCTTTATATTTCTTCTAATTAAACTAAGGCCTAGTCCTGGCTTAAACTTATCCCTGTCCGGAAAACCACCCCTGTAACGATTTAAGTCAGTTGCATAAAAAATGTAGACTGATCTCATATCAATCCGAAAAGAAAGACTGATTAGCCCTAACTAATTGCTAGTTGGTCATACTACTGTAGTTCTTACAACACAGTCTTAACTTATCGGCTATGTTTATGTAACCGGACCCTGATTTGAAGTCTCACATATGAGCCATCATTTTATATAAATATGAATTCACAATTCAAGCTCATGGTCCGGTTGCATAACCTGCTTCGACTTCTTGAAAACTTAGTAATGTATTTTTTTTTAAGACTGATCATTGCTGTTTTAAGTATGTTACTTAAGAAGGTAGACTGGTCTAATCTAAATCCAAATAGTAAGCTCTAACTGCTAGTTGGTTAGATTATTCTTAACTCAATAGCTATGTTTATGCAACTGGTCACAGATTAGTTTAATTTAAGTCAGATCTCTCAAAGTCATAATGAGATTCATAGAAAAATGCAAGTGTTGTATAAATGCATATAAATACACAACAAAACAGGTGACAAAATGTCGCGGTCAAGACTTTTAACTTTCAACAGAAACATTCATTAGAATAAGACAAGTGACAACTAACCCCAGTTAACCTATGACTGATTCAAGCATTCAATTAAATCCTTCCTTCAAACACGTTCGTGACATTAATCATTTGTTTCTGTCATGATCAAACGCGGTCCATTAATATATTAAATGTCTTTCATACTCGTCGTCCTCCAGATTGTTATTGTGTGTTGAAGTGAATGTCATTCTGCCATTATAGTGCACTTTAAAGTGTTCAACTACTGCCATCTAGAGGACACAGAATACCTCAGACACACACGTCCACTAAAATATTCCTTATTTTATATATATTCCAATCACAATTTATTCTGTTATCTACAATTTCATGCAAATGATTCATCTTAAAATTGAAGTTGAGAGGGGTGACATATCACATCTACGCATTTCCATTTATGCATTTGGCAGACGCTTTTATCCAAGGAATTTTCAATGCATTTTGTGTTTTTTGCATTATTTTACATTACATTAACATGCTTAAAATTATATATAAAAACAATATTTGATAATATTTTTAAAGTGTTAGGGAAAAGACTAGTTTACAAACAGAGCATTTTATTGGACAAACATTTTGATACGACCTTAAAGACAAAGATAAGTAAACAATATTTTTGGTTTGTTTTCCAGCAAAAAATACTTTTAATGAATTTTAAATGCATGTAGATGTACACTAACATATAGGGGCGGTTTCTTAGACAGGGTTTAGATTAATTCAGGACTAGGCTTTAGTTATATTAGGACATTTAAATAGTTTTACAAACACTGGTGTGTGTGTGGAGACAAAACAATGGCACTGATATACGTATAAGGCGTTTTTAAATTCAAACATGCATTTTAGTCTGGGACTACTAAGATAAGCCCTGTCTGTGAAACCACCCAATAATGTAAATGCATTTAAAGCTAACAAACATAAACTCATTGTATGACAATAAACTGCATCTTAATTTTTACAAATTGATCAGATTTTAAAGTGCATCAAACATGAAAGCAATCACGTAGGAGACATTTTTATCCAAAGCGACTTACTGTAAGCTTGTTAAAGATAGTAACTGAATTAAATTAAGGTTAAGCATCTTGCTCAAAGTCCAAATCGGCAATGCACTTCTGGAGAGTTCAGCAGAAATACATAACAGGTTTATTTCTTTATAGTATCGTTTAATCAATTAATGTTTTCTAGGTAAATTAAAAGTCTAAAGTGACCAGTGCTTGTATTCAAGTCCACAATGGTTAGGTTTTATGGATTATTCGCTGTGGAGTTTAACCCAACAAACTTACCATCCATGAGATTTAATGCAGTCCTATGCATCTGTCGTGTATAAAACTCTACAGATGTTGGTTTCTGGCATCGTTCACCTTCCCATCCAGGGAAACACTGACATTTGAACTTGTCTGCAAAAAAACTGGCGTCCTCCTGGACCATCGTCACCCTTCTGTAAGCCACATAAGTCGGACCCGCCGTAACGAACCCTGGC
The DNA here is from genome assembly GCF_030506205.2 of Paramisgurnus dabryanus. Taxonomy (NCBI): domain Eukaryota; kingdom Metazoa; phylum Chordata; class Actinopteri; order Cypriniformes; family Cobitidae; genus Paramisgurnus; species Paramisgurnus dabryanus. Next base: position 31,680,993 of record NC_133343.1, on the reverse strand, counting down.
ATCTGGGCTCTGTGAACGATGGACCAAACAGATGGGTCGAGATGCAGGTAGGCCCTGACGCTCGGGTCCCGCCTGACGCATCGCCCTTGGAACGAGCAGATCGCCCGGCTGCAGAGAAACGCTGCCTTCGTCACGTTCACAATATAACGGCCTAACGTGTCGTCCATGTAACGACGAATCCTTTCACAGGTTTCCTAATAGAGGTCGACATGAAGGTCACATAAGTTTGTAATGTTTGTATGCATATGTGAAATAAAAAGCAAAACCTTTAATGCTGCGTTCACACCAGCCGCGTTAGAGTGTCAAGAGTGAGTGATTTGAATGTGAAGTCAATGTAAAGATGCGTTGATGTGCGTCTGGAGGTCTCGCGGCACAAATGAGGTGTTTAGCGCGGGGCGTTGACGCGATTCCGCCTTGTTCGCGCGAATTGAGCGTTGGCGCGGGAACGTGCGAGTTGAAGAATTTGAACTTTGGCAAAAAAACTCAGCACGTTAACCAATCAGGAACTTGCTCTAGTAGTGAAGTGATTACAGGAAGCAAGCAACCTCCCATGACGCGAATTTCCATGTGAAAGTCTCGATGACTTGAATTTCACGCGAGAATGAAGCGACTACACTCAAAATGTTCAAGCATCCAACTACACACGGTAGGTGCGAATTTGACGCCTCAAACGCGTCTAGTGTGAACCCAACATAAATCTTTCTTCTTTGTTTTCAGCACAAAAAAAGTTTAGATTTGTGACTAAAACACAAGCTTGTGTGGCCACAAAATAGTTTCTCTGTATATGTCAAATCTAATTGTCTTTTTGGGGAATTATCTCCATCATACCTTTGATTTGGTGTAATTATTATCCCCCCAAAGCACGACACCTGCTGCTCCTAGAGCTGCGCTTTCACCGATAGTGTGAACCAAATCCACCTACAAAATAAACTATTTAGTTTACATAACCAAACTTAAGTCAGAGATACTTCTTGTGTTGACATCACTTGTAATACCTGTGACAAAAACTCCATTGAGTACGTGTAGGCAATCCTGGCGTAAGGGAACACAGATGGTGGACTGCGGGTGGCCTGTTTTCTCACCCTCATGGCTTCCAAAACCCGATAGCGACTGTACAACATGACATCCCGATCGCGGCCCCGGAGCATCAGGTCGAGATAGATATCGGGATACAGCGCCGAACTGACGTTCCACAGCCAAGCCAGTTTATCGTTCCTGTTTATTTCCAGAGGTGGACATTCACCCGTATAGGTTTCGTTCTTCTTGTACTGATAATTGTAGCAGCATGGAAAGCCATAAAACCCCCACAATCCTCCAGGGCGCTCCACAAAACCCAGTTTCAACGTCTCCACCATGAAACCCCTCGAAGCACCCTCGAATTCTTCAACAGCTTTGGCTTCGATTTGTTGTGGAGTCCAGTCAGGGTGTTTGGCTTTCACCAAAGCTTTGGATCCCAGCCAGTACACTTGCTTAGTGTCCCAATTGCGCTTCCAAAGCGGCCTCCACTTTTCCCAGTCAATCACAGCCAGCCCCTGAAAGTCACGATCGGGGATGTCCATCTGAATATCATCACGCGCCTTACGGAGATGCTCGCTCAGGCTGGCGTTCTGAGGAACGCCTCCATATATTGGCTCTTTGTTATTATCGTAGTATGGATATTGTCCCAACTTATCAGAGTAGAAAATGGTGATGTTGTTACCCATGAACGCCTGGTCCCGATTGTGGACGATGTCAAAGACGCTCAAGTCCAGGTCGACCCCGAACTGAGACATGCAGCGCTCCGTAGGTGCATTCCATATGGTGGAAAAGGGAAGGTGGGTGAGTGGAGGGGATGAGTTTGCTGGACGACCATGAATGAGGAAAGAGATGCTTAATAAGACCAGAGGACACGTCCATCGCCTGTCCATGCCTGCAATGACACGAGCCCAAATCATTTAGCATCCAGCTCCACACCTGATGTCACATGAGCTCAGGTAATTTAAATGGAAATGAAGCTGAGCTACAGTCTAATTTCAATGATGAGAGGAACAAAGGTATAGTTTATGCAGAACAACTCATTATCCATAATAATCATCCACTTCAAGAAACACTACATTAAGAGAGAAAGTGTGCGTGTACGTGTACGTGTGTGGAAATCTGTACCCTGAATTGTACGTGACTAACATACGTGATTAACAGCTCATTTTACTAGCTAGAAAATACAGATGCTTACCGAAGTGTACCATGGTATTTGGAATGGTAATACCACAAAATATCAAGTACACTTTTATTATCAGTAGTACAACTGTAGTACTATGGTATTTTGGACATGTATTATGGAGGTACCATTAAGATAAATAGTACAATTACCTTGACCTTTTAAAAAAGTTACCCATGATTTAGTTAAAGCATAGTAAATGTGTTGTTGGATTTATTAACATTTGTTTTACCAAAGTTTGTTACAAATATCATGGTTAAACAATGGCTGCTACTAGGGATGGGCATTTGATTAAATTTTTTTAGTCGATTGTCGGGAGAATTAACGATCGACTATCGATTAATCATTAATATTTTTATAATAAAAAATTATTATTTAACTTTTATAGTTCAAAAATGTTGAATACAAAAATACAGCGTGTTTTCCTCCATGAGACCTTTATCACAAGATCAACTTGTGGCAAACAGTTGAACTACATTTAGTTAGACAAACGGAACATATATGCACTTGAATATGCTGTGCTCTAAAGCGGCGGAACCTGCTGCTGCCAGCCGCATTCTTAAACAGAGACCTCATTTGACCTCTTCATGATTATTTTTTGAAATCAAAACGGAAGGTCACAGATAACGGAGTATGGCGTCAAATATTGCACCCTGGTGGTAAAATGTTGAATTGCTGCCACACAGTGAAATTCATTTAATTGCTTCGAGACACACGCTACGCTAGGCAACGCAACCTGCATTAGATAAAAAAAAGTATTCGATTAATCAATAACAAATTAACTTCCTCGACTAAATTCTTAACGATCAATTATCGATCGTTGATTAATCATGCCCATCCCTAGCTGCTACTTTGAGACAGTGGCAAAATTTTGGTTACTATTTATTAGGGCTGCATAACGATTAATCGTGATTAATCGTTTGCAGAATAAAAGTTTTTGTTTACATCATATATGTGTGTGTACTGTGTATAATAATTATGTATAAATAAATATACACACATGCATGTATAATTTTAAGATTTTTTTTAATAGATTAAATATTTATATATAATATAAATTATTTATAAATATAAAAATGTATATACACATGTAAATACGCCTTAAATATCTACATGTATGTGTATTTATTTATGCATAATTATTATACACAGTACACACACACATATATGATGTAAACAAAAACGTTTATTCTGCAAACGATTAATCGCGATTAATCGTTATGCAGCCCTACTATTTATGAAGGTAAAATGACGCCAAAAACTTTGCATGCACAGCATAACATTTGAGGGAGTGTATGTGACATTGCAAACGTACTGTAAAATACATTTACGTGCTCAAAAACTGTTTTGTAAAGGTGTAATCATGTTGCAAACGTATGAAAACAAGTTTTGCAACATTATATTGTTAATCGTAAGTGTAATTCATGTCTTGTAAACCTAAAACTTCATATTAACACTAATTAATTATAAACTGTTTTCTTCTGACCTTAGTTTTTCCACGCTTACACTTTTGGCACGTTTCTTGCTCTGTTCACATACGCAGTAACATCATCATTTCTGACTACTCCCCCCTCGCTCAAACTTCCGTCAATATTACTGCACCCGAAGTCGAAATGCTGCAAACTGCTCTTTCTTCATAAAATATAGTTCTAATTTTTTATCCGCTTAAAAAAAACACCACATTTTGTTTTTTGCCACCATACTTACTCGTGTAACTACTAGTGTCACAGTTTTTAAATAGGGAAAACATGAAAGTGTTTGGTGGCTTCTACATTCATCCCTGTTTGGATCCTAAGGAATGAATGGGGCTAAGCTAAATGCTAACACATTCATTACACGCTGTACAAAGATTAAGTGCACACATTGAATAAAGATAGGCATGTATTAATTCTTCAAAGTTGAGGTAAGAGCAAAGAACAGTTTTATAAAACGGTGGTGTTTTCCTTTAATGAACGACAATACATTACTCATTATGTTACTATTGTAAGCTTCATGTCTAAATATTAATATTGAGGACTACTTTTTAAGCATATTTGTACAGTATGTTTTTTTTCTTCATATTTGTTTACATTTGCACTCCTCCATTTAAATGAATGTGTTTTAATATGTTTTTAAAAGCTTTTATGTATCACACAAATAGCAGAGTTGACGACAGTTAGTGTCATTACACCATGGTTGATTTTCGTAATGGGAAGAAGCACCACAATAAATACAATTAACCACTCATTTCTGTACCACATCAAAGTACATACATCACTATACCATACTACCAAGACATAGCACTAAAATACAGTACTTGAGTAAACAGAAAACAACAGACAGATTATGTTATGTATTGTATTCTATTTATGAATATACTGAAGTGTGAGGGAAATTTCAAAACGCGTTTGGTAAATAAAAGAGGAACTGAGAGTTGTGTGCAATAACGCCCAAAAGCCCCTCAAACACCAAAGTTTATATGAATAAAACGCATATTTATATAATTCTAACATATATTGTACTTACTTTTCGGTCTGTAATGAACTCTTTATGAATTAAACACCAAATATCAAACGTTTGGAGCGCTCATTGCCTCGTGATCATCTGGGTTATGAGTCACACTTCTATCCAATAGGAAAGATAGTGGGGCGGAGTCTAGGGAGGAGCTTACGCATGACGCGTTACGGCAGATACATATTTTTTATAAATCTAACGTCTTTCGTTTCGTTGAACAAAATTATTATGTTATTTTCACATGTAAGAAATTATTGTCTTGTATATTCATAATAATGTGACTAAAGAAAGAAAGAAAAAAAAAACAAAAAGCACTTAACATAAAGCCTTAAATGCATTGACATTTATGTCATGTAATTTTTTTCTGCCAGTTAATGTTAATACTATTCAATACCTCTTGTTCTTGTGGGATTCTATAATATTAATAAAAAGATATACTCTTATGTAAAGATATGTTTAAAGGTAAATGTTAACTACTAGGCCTATAAAAATTAAAGACACACCCCTTTTATCTATCTCATATTTACAGTGGGGTTAATACCATAATTAAGTAGCATAGTACAGTGATGGTAAATGACAATGGTACTATTATATACATTGTGATAATATAATTATAAAGTAACATAATTATAAAGTAAGAATAACCATGTTTACTGTATATAAAATGACTGGTATAAAAATAGGGTCGTACAATAGTAGTACTTTAAGTCATTTATGACTGAAAGATAAATGTAGAGTCATATTTACTTTAAAAAACGGAATTATTTGAAATAAAATCATGTTTATAGATAACCCACTCATCTTTACAACCTCTATTCTGTTTGCATTGTGTTTGTTTAAACTTCAAGGCATAAATGCACTCTGAATTTAACAAGTTCATTTATCAGTAGCACATAAAAGGTTCCTGTGCCATTTTATAAATCGTTTATATTAAATTAGGGCTATATATATAAAAAACTGAGACACAGCTCATGCTAGCATATAAAAATATATACTAACACATCATATAGCATAAATTAAACGTATCACTCCGTACATACGTGAGCAAAGACAGAAAAATATAAGCTGTTTGGACGAGGTGTTGCAAAGCCTCTAGCACCTTCTTCTGCAGCGCATGCAAGGCCTGCATGTCAAAGGTCACAGGACCCAAGCATTGCAGTTCCGCTTTATATAGACCACAAATAGATGATTTATATGTAAAAAGGACAGATTTAAAAGCATGATATGTCTGCTTTAAAAACACCATTACGAGTGAACGAGCTGACTGTGACAAGATGGCCGCCAGGTGCGGACATCGACCTCCATTGGCCAGCAGTGCGGATGAGACATCTAGCCTTTATTATGAATATCTATGGTCTTGATGAGGTCTTCTTTACTTATTTGAATACTTTGCCCATTTCCTTCTTGTTCCTTTTAACTCTTCTTGTCTTTTGCTTTCTGCTGAACTTAATTAAATTAATTTCAATTTGCTGTGGTGGTTGACTAGTATGTTGCACTTTATCTCTTGGGTCATACTGTATGTGCCATGACACAATATATACATATATACATAATATACACACACTAATATTACACAAAGACAAACTTTTATTTTGTATGCGATTAGTCGCGATTAATCTTTTGACAGCCCTTATTAAAATCAATGCAGATCATACAGTGCACATGTCACATTGTTCTCTGAAAAAGGAAGCAATATAGAAATTACTTTATATTTTTTACAGACATGTTCTTAGTTGCTTAAAGAGCTAAAATGAGGAACTGCAAGTGACATTTAATTAGTGCTGTGGCCATAACAAAACAATACAGCTGCGTTCTGAACAACAGAATATAAGAGCTAAATCTGTCTAGGGTCAAAGATAAGCAAAACATCAATCTCTTTCTACTGGTAAACTTCAAATTTTCCCTTTGCGAATTAAAGGCAACAAATATAACTTTATGGTTTAAAAACCCTGTAATTTGGGCTGCTCCCTGCTCTGAGCAGATGTAAACGTTGATGTCATCTCTGCTTCCACTTTACTTCGTTTTTCTTCTTGCAGGCAGAGTTTCACAATCCGTATTGCACTGTGTGAACAGGACAAATGTGTGTGTTACCCATATAATAACATAACATCATCTTTATTTGGAAAATGAAATGAACAAGCATTACAAATAATACACATTTACCATTTTCTCTAAACCAAAAGCAATACTTGTGCACAGTTTCAGCATCTGAGATTATAACAGCATTTAAGGTTTTTCACATATAAATATGATCAGTCACAATCCCCAAAATTGAACAACACTGAAAGATGCTGAACAAAGCAAATATGCATTAAATATACACCATCATGAGGAAACACTTTCATTTACAATGTGTCTATGAAACCACATAAAGACATGGAGGATACAATCCACAGTTGTTCAATGTTATTTTAAAACAGGACATAAATAACTTTGGTGGTCTCATATTTCTATTTATTTTAGTTTTTTTTTTCTGGAAAAGGACAGGAAACAGCCATGATCAGGAAATGACACGCGAGCTGGGTTTGAACTTTGGTCGTCCAGAACAGACACCACTGCACAATCTCATGTTACACTGCAGTCTTGATCATCATCGCTTAATAAAACAAAACTACAGGAAAGTATCTTTAAATTATTTAGGTTTTTGCATAGTCTGTGTTTGTAATTGTATTGTAAAGCACACAAACATAACTTCATAATGTCAGCTTAAGTAAAAAAAACTCAGTGTTAAGGGTGTACAGCAGTTAAGTTAAGAATTAAAGTTTGTGACATGATCACACCCTCATATTAAAGTCATCATTTTGTTTACAAAAGGTGATAAAAACCATTTAAACTTTACATTTTGTGTCACTATAAATTTTCGTTTTATCTCACAAAAGCATCAAGTTTATGCAGAATCTTGTCATTTTCAGACAGAATAAGAAAATCATACAGATTTTTCATGTTTGAGTCAATATAAATACGCTCAGACAAACATTACAAGCAGCTGTGTGATGAGAAGGTAGATCCACAATGCTTTAAGTGCATGTCCTTCACCCCGCTGTTGAAGAGGGTCTTCCAGATCACATCTCTCTCCCTGATATCTGATGTAACACTGGCACTGAAAGTTCTCCATCATCCTCTTTCGTTCCTTATCGCTCATTTCTCCAATGATGTGCATTTCCTTCCCCTGACCCTCCACTGTGTGTGCCTGCGGGTCAAGGTGGAGGTACGTGTCCGTATCTGGGTGTCTGCGCAGACAGCGACCATGGGAATGGCACAGGTATTGACTGCACTGCTCGGCTGCCGTAGAGACGTTGAGGAGGTATCTGCCAAGAGGACCCTGCAGGTACTGGTTAAGACTGACGCAGCTGGCCTTAAGGGTAACAAAGAAAAAGAGACAGATTGTTGTCACGTGATGCTTATCCATGTAAAACTCATGCTAGGATTTACATTTATGCATTTGACATGCACTTTTATCCAAACCAACCACATTTAAGCTATTTTATATCAGTATGTGTCTTCCTTGGGAATCAAACTCACAACTTTTGTGCTTTGTGTGAAAGGGACATTCTCACTATGGATGATAACTATAAATATATGGTTTTAGATTAAAGACAACATCATAGTTTACACCACAACTGAAACAATACATCAATAAGGAATGATATCATTGGGAGGAAATGGTTGCTAGAAGTGAGCCATGGGTGGTTGCTAAAATGTTTCTATGCAGTTGCCCGGGTGATAATATGTGGTTTCATTTTGGGGTATTTTTGGCTGTTACCGAACATCGCTGTAGCAGTCCCATGCTTAACAACACAGTTGCATATTGGCCCAAATGAAAGGTATCCACCACCAACCTTTTAGGACTCTGTATACACTACATGGACAAAAGTATTGCATAAAGCCCCCAAATGAACACCTTTGGCATGCCTTTCAGGCTTTGAGCCATTTGAGTCAAAATGCCTTTCTAAAATTGATGCATTTTAAATAGTATTGTATGGTATAGCAATAATATTTGTTTTATTTGGAAAATCTGGAATAGATAAACAATAGAAGTGGGTGTCTATATAGGTCATATCTTTTTTATTAAATGGCACATACAGTACGGTATTATGCAAAATGTTTGGACATAATTGTGTGTTGGCAGTGTGTGAAAACAACAACCCTACAATGAAAATTCTATTTTTGAATTCCCTTTTAACCAAAGCAGTCTTATTAGACATGCTGTTTTGATTTTCTTGTTAATGTGACATCACAAAAACAAAGGCCCGCCCACAGCCACTGACTGACTGACTGGTTAGCTTCAGCCAAAAGCTTTTCAAAATGTGTTTTTAGCCTTGTAGCGCCAAAAGCACTCACTGTCTGTTGGTAATTTTTATAATTTATAATTTTTATCTAATATCTAAATAGAAGGTATGAATGAATGAAATATTTTTATTTCGAACAATTAAAAGACGACTATGCGTATAGAATATACATATAATTAAATAAATTTTTTTTTACAATATTAACACCCTATGTGGTGGTATGTGGCTTTATTAAGTGCAAAGATTATCCAGAGACGGTTTTACATGTCCATTTACAACCCTTGGATTTGCCTCTATAATAAAATGGTCTATTATTAGCTTATTTTAAAAGGGTCATGAATAATAATGAGGAGCTCTGCTCTGATTGGCTGTCAGTCAGTAGCTGGTAGCTCTCAAAGCAAACAGACCTTCTGTTTGAGTCTGTATCAGATGAAGATAGAGATTTTGAGGAATAATCAATTGTTTGGAGATTGTTATTGGACGTTTCTGAGAGTTAAGTTTGTCTTTTTTTCAGTATGGACCTGCAAAACGTAACTGTAACGTCAATAGTAGAACTTGAGGCTAAACGCTAACATATAGCATTAACTAGCATATAGCGCTAACTCAGCAGACACAATTTTGTTTTTAGCATTGTAACAACATTGTACTTAATTTAATGTTGGGGCGTACATCTCGATTGTAACGTCACTTGGCCTGTTTTCCAGCGGACTTTTCCATGCACAGGGTTTACATAAGGAGGAAACAATCGTGTTTAGCATTTGGCATCGTTTAAAATTTATCGATTCCGATTCCAAATTCGATTCCGCTTAATAGATCAGGGGCCGGTTGCACCAGCTGTGCGTAAGTTACAACGTAGCCTAGTTACGACGTAAATGAGCACTAAGTTACAACTTACGCACTACTAAATGTTTTTCTGTTGCACCAATAAACTTAGTTTACATTGTAACTAAATATTTATGGAAGCCTCTGTCCATGAATAGCGGTCTGAATAAGATGTCAGCCAGATAAGATCACATTATTGCGCTCGTAATTGATTATGAAGAGCCGCAAGTTCGTCAACGAGTTTTCAAGAACTGTTTTGTTTTCTTTGTAGCCATCAATTAAAATAAGAATTTCTTCATGACTAAAATTGTTCTTCCTGTTTATTTTCTCCTCCGTGTGTGGGATAGATATTTTCAAATAAAAGTGTACTGTTTTGAGGTCAATAACGTTGGCTTAACATCTATTTAACTTTCAGTTTAGGCCAGTCAAGAGTGTGTTTGAAATTACGTGCTGTTTCCTGTTTACCTATAAGAAGTCTTGTGATTGGGTTAAGAAAAATAGATGTCATTCTATGCGACAACGCATTACTTTATGGAGAGCTTACGATCTACTAGCTATATTCTGCCTTAAGAACAAATGGTGCAACCGAATAAAGTACAGAGTTAGTTATAAACTAGCTAGTAGTTACTAAGCCTTTAGTTTGGACTTTCCGTCGCAGTTTAAGTAAGAACTTAAGACGACTGGTGCAACCCTACCCAGATTTCTATTCATGGTTTTGATTCCAAAAGGGGGAGACGCAATAAAATTCAAGCCTTTGTAGATCAAGAATACTTGTTTGTGCCATTACTTACAGCTGAACACAAAAAACTGACTTTTTTGTATTCGAGAGGACGGTCCTGCGCACTGTGCAGATGACGTGAAAATTATGTAACCTTGCGATCCGGAACTGTTAAGTGGAATTGAAATCGTAATTTTATAACAAGGATGTTTGAGGCTCACGATATGTCATTACCATTTACAGAACTCTTATTATTCATCAATACCTGGTTAAATACATTTTACATTGTACGGCACCTTTAAAGGTACACATATGAAAACAGCACTTTTTTGCTCTCGTCCTAATAGGGGTGTTTTGAACATGCTAAAACAAATGATCTCTGGGCAATTTTGAGCCGAAACTTCACAGACACATTCTAGGCACACCTGGGACTTATATTACATCTTGTACACCCCTTTAATGTAGGATTTATGGGATATTTTAACTTACGACTATCAGGAGAAAATGTATTCCTCGTCCAATATTATAAACAATAAAACCGGACAAGCTACATGATTTTAGATCTCACGAGTGAATGACTTACATGTCTTAGTTTCCTTTCCAAGCCACATGTTACAGTAAGACATACAATAATCTGATGTGTGAATGCTTACATTGCTACTGGCATAACTGGAATCACCCCCGAATATAATCCCAGCTGCTCCCAGTGCCACACTTTCTCCAATGGTTGACACCAAATCCATCTGCAAAAATACAAGAGGGTCATTGAATGTTTCAACTTGTGTTTCTCAGAAAATGCAAGACAATGAACTGGAACATAAGGTGGAGTGAATGATAACATTTTCATTTTTAAGTGAACTGTTCCTTTATTAGAGGAAATAATTGAGGAAATAAGCAGGAATTGTGTTGAAGGTGGTACCACCTAAATGACCAGCACCCTTCCTGCTGCCTTGCATACGCACAGACACACACACAAAACACACAGGGAATATATATATATGACAGTTTTACAAAAAAAGTTAATGATAAACTACATACTCACTTTGCACAATGCAATTTCCTTAATATTCAAAAACAATGAAAGGTTCACCTTTCTTAATAAACACACAATAAAACAACCATTCACAAAGACTTAGAAACTCTTTTAAACTCACCTCAGTCAGCAATTCAGATGTATTGGCATACGTGGGACGAGTGTAGATGAAAACAGGACGTGCCAATCCCTCACCAACCGATGCCAATCTCATGCCCTCTTTCACCCTGTTTCTGACAAACTGGAGACCCGAGGACGTTGAACGCAACACGGAGCCCATATATATTGACGGAAAAAGGGCGGTGCTTTCAGTCCATAGCCATTTAAGCTGGTCGTTCTTAGTTACCTCCACATCCGGGCAACGTCCCGTGTAGTTCTCCAGACTGTTGCGGTAATCGTGATTGTAACAATCAGGAAAGAGGTAGAAACCCCAAAGCTGGTTGGGACGTAAGCTTTTGGCCAGGCGCAAAGTTTCCAGCATAAATTTGCGACTGGACATCTCAAATTCCTGTTGAGCTATTTTGGATACCTGTCCCGTAGTCCAGCTTGGGTTTTTCTGGGCCACCAAGAAGCGAGACTGAGTACTGTAAATATTCCTCTTTCGTATCCATTGGGGGCGCCATTCTTCCCAGTCTATAACAGCAAGACCTTGCGCAGATGGGTCGCGAATGTATTTTTGAATGTCCTCTGGCATCTTCTCTAGGTGCTGTGTGAGGCTGGCCATTTGTGGTAGGCCACCGTTGACAGCGGTACCGTCTGTTTCAAAGTATGGATACAGACCCAGTTGGTCTTTGTAAAATATGGTGAGGTTCTGCTTGGTGAAAGCTTCATTGGGAGAAGCTACAATCTGAAACTGATCGAGTTTGAAATGGACATTGTGGTGTTGTCTGCAGTCTTCCGTTGGGGCATTCCAGACAAGAACCAAAGGCTTGTGAGGGTAAAGAGGCCATCTGGTAGGCTTCAAATGTTGTCCAAGAGTAAGACGATCAAGAACCAGTGGAACCAACAAACAGATTCTCCAAACAAGTTGGAACCAGTAAGCCATGACTTTTCCCATTCACAGTAAGAGGCTTCACTTCTGCTAAAATAACATTCAAACATACACTGTAAGAATCACCATTTTAAGCCATTTTAAGATCTTTTGTGGCAGAAGTATTCATTCAAAATGAAAACGGGAAACATTTCAGAATCTTTTATAATTTGACCTCTCATCAAATTCTCAGAGACACATAATATACTTTAATACTCATCTATTACCTGTATGTCAACAAACACTACTCTCAAATAGCAAAAATACGTCCCAAGTGCTTCTATCTACCTAGAAAATGTGAAAAAAATCAACCCAGTAACTTAGTTTTGGTAAACTATTCTCTTTAAGGATGTGTAAAAATAGGTCATTGAAATTTGGCTCCCCTTGTAATGTCAGAAAGGGATCTTATTATAATAATAACGCCCCTTAACCTGGACTATCCAACCACGGCACTGCCATTTATTGCAGAGAGAGAGGATTAATTGCCAGAACAATTAAGTTTAAATTTCAACAAATTTCTATCACGGTGATCAGTGTTTGCATTTCATCAGCTCATTTCACCCAAAAACTGCACATTTTTGCTTGCACCTACAAAATGGCAATTTTAACACAATAAATTATATGTGTTATTTTGAGCTAATACTTCACATACGTACTATGAGGACACCAAATATTTATTTTACATCCTAAAAAGTCTTTAATTAAATATTATTAGTTTATTTTTGTTTTACCTTTATATATTAACATGATTTTTTTAGGGGCGATAAATACATTTCTAATTTTACAACCAATATGGCAAAAATATATATTTTTCCTGGCCAAAATATAAAAGTAGGCTATGTATAAAATATAAAATTATAAGTATATTTTTGCAGTGTAAAATATATTTAACTTCAATCTTTTCAAAACTGTTATGTTTACAGGGCCAAAAAATGGCCAAAAAATATATTGGTGAAAAATACATATTTGTAACCATATTTCAAAATATATTTTAGTATATATATATATATATATATATATATATATATATATATATATATATATATATATATATATATATATATATATATATATATATATATATATATATATATTTGGCCATTTTTATATATTTTGAAATATATTTAAAATTATATTTTATTTTTTTTGCTTTATGGGCTTTTAAGACTTTCTTTTCTTACCTCTACAATTTTAGGAAACCCATAGAGACCCATGAACTTGATACAACTATGAGCTTCATTCATTCATTCATTCATTCATCTACTGATCTATAGGAAATATAGAAATACAATCCAGTTCTAGTGGCTAATATCCCTGAAATTAATCTGAACAAAAACACACTGTAAAAAGTGAAGAGTTGGTTCAACCTTAAAAAAATTCTTCAATTGGTAACACCTAAAAAATATACGTTTATTTAACTTACATTTTTTCACCAAAAGTGAAACTAAAGTGAAATTTTAAGATGGAAAAAACAAAAAATGTTTACAAGTTTTCCATTAAAGTTGGTTTAACTTTTAACAGTGCATATAAAGCTGTGCCATTTAAATGCCACCCACATAAAAATAGGGGCATTTGTATTTACTAGAGTAAACTGTAGTAATTGTTGTATACTCCTTTACAAAATTAACCATGGTTTTACTGAAGTTAAAAAAACATGATTACTGTAGTAAAATCATTGTTTTGCTAATAGTAATCAATACCCCCCAAAAAAACATGGTTACTACACTTTTACCAACAAAAAACATGCATTCTGTTGTATTAACCATAGTGAATTGATGAGCTGTAGAAAATAGTAAAGTTAAAAAAACACTACATCTAGTATCTAGAAATTTTACCAGTTTATTACAGTAAATATTATAGTATAATACAGTATTTTGTCATGTGGGCAGAACTGTGAAACACATTTTAAACCAAAACCATTTTAATGAAAAAACGGCGATTTAAACAACTCACCTTTTATATGAAAAATAAATCCTCATTCACAGATGAGAAACTCCATCCTGAGTTTGTCACGTAAAACATCGCTTCACTTTCCTCGAGTATTCCTCTCTGTTAAAAGTTTTCAGACTATAAACGATAAACAGATCTGAGCTTTAATGTCGCGTTTTCTCTAATATAAATCTTGTTTTAAACTCCATCACGAGACGCTTTTATCTTCGCAACAACTTCAAAGCGGCGCGTCTCATTGATACTGTGCGCGTGGGCGTGGCTTCATTACAGTCCACTGTGGGCGGGGTTTTCCATATCTATGGGGTTTTCCTCTTAACCATAATCACATGTATAAGTCCTTCTTTAAACTTACTGTTTTGAAATCTTGACAAGAAATTGTCTGTAACTTTTACATCATTTTTTTTGCTGATTTAATGCAAACATATATATGTTGTCATGACAGATTCACATATATGTTAAAAAGAATTAGATTTTCCCCTAAATCGACCATGGTTACCATTAGCACCCCTTAAGGTGTACAGTGATGATGATATAAAAACATGCATGGTACCTTAACAATATGTGGTACTTTTTTGCAGTTTTGTATTGATCGCCAAAGCAGTATTCCTGTATTTTATAGTCAATAATTCAGATACAATGACTTTATATTCATGCTTTTTATTTAAATGATGTTTTTAGTGTGACCTTTATACACTTTTAAGCTTTCATTCATTTTAATATTTATCTAAATTAATAAATAAAGACCCATAGCTCTTACTTCAACACATATCCACTAAAACTTGTTTAGAAATCCTAATTGTGAGGATGCACATGATGGATAAGATAACAGATCTGGTCCGCTTTATTTTTCAAATCCTGTTGCAATTCCTGCGTGTTCTGCTGACTAATGAATCATCTTTCAGTGTATGTGTTCTCATGAAAGAGAGAGGACCGTTTCCTTCCTCGGCCCTGTTCCTTTTCTCCCCATACTTGGACTTTTACATCACCATCCTTTCCAGCTAGGCACCGCCAGGAAGTTCTAACAATGTAAGAGGAACTGTACACACACCCATCACCGCCCGCCTCCCAGAAATGGCAAGCTCACATCCCGACGCTCCTGCATTATCTCTCAATCTCCGTCCTTCTCGACACACCTACAATAACCCTTAAGTCAAAAGTCGCCAAGGAGTTTCAATGGAGGGCGGTGAAAAAGCTTGTGAATCATGAGAAATAACTGCCACACCTACATAATACAACTTTTGGCCAAGTGGGCTTTAGGATTGTGTTAAACTATTTAGATGTTATGCCTACTAAGTGATGCTTTCTAATGTCTCGGACAACAGTCAACGTGGCAATGTAATGCTTTTTAAAGGTGCAGTGTGTAACTTTCAGAAGAATCCCTTGACAGAAATGCAATATAATCTACATAACTATATTTTCAGTGGAGTATAAAGATCTTTTATAATGAACCATTATGATTTTATTACCTTAAAATGAGCCATTTTTATATACACCAAGGATCCCCTTACATGGAAGTCACCATTTTGTGCCGCCATGTTTCTACAGAAGCCCTTAATGGACAAACTTTGCTTAATAAATTGTCTCTGATGGTGACGTGTTTGTCCTGTGGTGGCTACTGTAGCTTTTCTATGCTTTTCAAAAGCGAGGAATGAGTAGTGGACTGAGCCATTTTTTGTGCAATTTGAAACCTCACCACTAGATGCCGCTAAAATTTACACACTGCACCTTTAAAAATGTAGTAAAGGCTGAAAGATAGCATAAACATAACGTCAAAGTCAAAAGTGCTCCTAAAAGGTTTCAGGAGGGCCGTAGTTCTTCTCCAGTTCTTTTCGCAATCCCACCATACATTAAAAGCGAACCAATTTCCAAAAGGTACAAACCCCAGAGTAAACAGTGATGCGAGTTATCCAGCGTATCTACAACGTAAATCTATTTTCGAGGACTACAACAAACACACAGATTGAACGCAACAGTTTACTTCCTGGGATTGGTGATGTAGACAAGACCGACATTATCATAATTTCTCCCGCTTCGGCCTGTAAGTTAACTCCTGTTCGCAACAAATCTTTCAAACATGGTAAGGAGCGTCACATTTCCAGCTGACGTCAGAGATATTCGACCAATCACAACGTACATATTAGCTGGCCAATAATCAAATTATGTGTTTTTTAAGCATAAACCACGTGAGCACATTGTTTTATACCAAATATACAAAATAATGTTGTAGTTTTAAGCAATAAAATAGGTGCTCTTTAACTTGGACTTGTGTCGGAAATAGTCCCGTTCCACACAAATATATGACTTAGTCTTAAAATGTAGTGTTTGAGAGTTTTTTTTAGACTTTATAGAGTTTGACATTGCCTGCTACATAACAAAAAGGTAATGAGACTCGCTACGAGCGACTTAAAGACAAATCACCGTCTGAGGAAAAGAATGACAGAACTGTCATTTTTGGATGTGCAGTTCCTTTAATAGTATCTTCACACACCGACAAGATCCCGTGGGCCACCGTAACCTTCACGGGTCTGGTGCATTCACACGTCGAACCCTACAGCACTGTATTCTCTTCTCTTAGCCTTATCAGTGTCAGTGATTGTACGCAGACATGGCATCCTGCTAAGCTTCCTGTATTTCATTCACAAGGGTGGGACAGGCATTCCCAACGTGAAGGCGTTTACATCATAGCCAGGCATCTGTTTTTAATAAACGCTGCACCTCTGAGAGCCTGGCCCGCTCTGATAATGCATCCATCGCATGTCGATAAACACAAGCCACTGAATGGGAGTAAAAGCATCCCAGTGGAAAACTTCAAAGCGGGGAGGAAACCTTTCAGAGAGCTTAACCTCTGACTTTTAACCATAATACCCCACCCAAATTCCTGATGCCAGACAAACTGCAGAATAGACCGCCAACATATACAATATATGGGAGAGAACGAGAGTTCATAAATACCCCTAATCCAGAAAGTCATTCTTCCAACTTACTGTTTTGAAATCTTGACAAGAAATGAGCTGTAACTTTTACATCATACTTTGCTGGTTTAATGCAAAAATATATGTTGTCATGACTGATTCACATATAGGTTAAAAAGAACTTGAATTTCCCGTAATTCAACCATGCTGACACTTAAAGGTGTACAGTGATGATGTAAAAACATGCATGGTACCTTAAAGGATTAGTCCATTAGTCCATCCAGATAATTTACTCACCATCATGTCATCCAAAATGTTGATGTCTTTCTTTGTTCAGTCGAAAAAAAAAAAATGTTTTTTGAGGAAAATATTCCAGGATTTTTCTCATTTTAATGGACTTTAATGGACCCCAACACTTAACAGTTAACTTATCTAGCGAAACGATTGTCATTTAAAAATATGCACGTTTAAACCACAAATTCTCGTCTATCTCTGGTCCTGTGATGCGCCAGCGCGACCTCACGCAATACGTCATCACGTCAAGAGGTCACGGATGATGTATGCGAAACTACACCTCAGTGGTATGAAAAAAAGAGGACCGTTCCGCGTTGTTGTATGTTGAATGATACTAATTAATGTCTTTGTGTCAGTTTATTATTTAAAATATGTATTTCTACATCATTACGCAATTAAGTTAGGTCGCACTGGCGCGTCACAGGACCAGAGATAGACGAGAAGTTGTGGTTTAAAAGTGCATATTTTATATTTTTCTTGTCAAAAATGACAATCGTTTCACTAGATAAGACCCTTATGCCTCATTTGGGATCGTTTAGAGTCCTTTGAAACTCTATTGAAACCATTAAAGTCCATTAAAATGAGAAAAATCCTGAAATGTTATCCTTATAAACATAATTTCTTCTCGACTGAACAAAGACATCAACATTTTGGATGACATGGTGGTGAGTAAATTATCTGGATTTTTTTTTTTAGAAAATGGACTAATCCTTTAACAATATGTGGTACTTTTTTGCAGTTTTCTATGGATTGCCAGATCTTTACATTTATATATTTGGCAGATGCTTTTATCTAAAGTGACAATGGCTGGATTTACACTGCAAATCTTGATGCCCAATTCTGATTTGTTGCCTGCATCCTTTTTTTTTTTTTGACGACCCACTTAAATCATCTTTTAAAAGCGACTTGTATCAAATATCTGCATTTACAATAAACACTTGGCAAAACAATTTATATTGTCGCAATATGATATGACTATAATGCTTTATTTCTGTAACAAAACATAAAACGGGTGGTGTCCACCTGAGTTGACGTCATGTGCTAGCGTCGCATTTTCAATGACGCACGACAAGTTTTAAAGGAACAGTATGTAGGATTGTGGCCAAAACTGGTATTGCAATAACAAAACTTGTGGCTAAAACTGGTACTGCAATCACCCAACTGGTTGCCAATACGCAAAATGACAACATAAACATCAGTTGAGGGCTGCAACTCCACTTTTTAAATGGCAATATCCTGGCCAGACCACTGTTGTCAGTGATATAAGTATTTGAAATGAAAATTATTTATTAATGTCTATATCAAGGCCATTTGATGATTAATTGATCTGTCCACTAACATTGGGGACGCGAATGCATTTATCCGATTCATAACCGATTTATTTCCACATATAAATGAGGCCTGAAACCGAGTGGAGAATATTAGAATCAATGCGCTTTTTTCCTGTTTAAACATTCATGGGTCATATTCGAACTGTGCCACATGAGGGAAAAAAATCGGAATTGAGTCACTTCAGACATGCAATTTATATGCCGTCTTGCAGTGCATGCAAGCTATATCAGTATATGTTGTTCCCTGGGATCGAACCCATGACCGTTTGCACTGTTAATGCAATGCTTTACCAGTTTAGCTACATGAACAAAATAGTTGGGGTTTGCTAGATGGTTGCTATAGGGTGTTCTGTGTAGTCAAAAATGATGCAGGATGAGTTATGCACCAGTTGGTTTGTTCTGGCAACCCGAACATGAAACCGAATCATCATTTACTCCCCCTCATGTTGTTCTAAACCTGCATGAGTTTTCATTTTGATGAAACAAAAGAAGATATTTTGATAAATGATGGTAAGCACACAGCTGCCGTAACCATTGACTTCCATAGTGGGAAAAACAAATACTATGGAAGTCATTGGGTACCATCAACTGTGTGCTTACCATCATTCATCAAAATATCTTCTTTGTCATTTTTCAAAATATTTCCATAATATTTGTTTTCCTACTATGGAAGTCAATGGGTACAATCAGCTGTGTGTGCTTACCATCATTTATCAAAATATCTTCTTTTGTGAAGAAATTCATACAGGTTTAGAACAACATGAGAATAAGAAAATGATGGCAAAGTTTTTATTTTTGGGTGAACTATACCTTTAATTGAGCATAAATACAAACACTTAATCTGCTAAACTATTTTATTCAAGTATGTCAACTCATATACAACAAATTATTACAAGTGCAGATGTGGGCTGAAGCCCAACAGACAGAGGCAGACTTTCATACAACAGAATATAATAATGTACATTACAACAACAAACACAAACAGTTAACAAACACGTGTGACTTATGTACAATCCCTGCCCTTTTCTCCTTACTTACACACTCTTATTGCACATGCAAACTTTGCCTCAGGTCAGGTCATACGTCTGCTGTCTGAAATGACACCAAAGCACAAATCAGTCAATCATTCATCTTTTTGGTCGAGCCACCTGAAGGGCAGTGAGCCCTCCAGTCGTAACAGAGAGCCATGAGGCATCTTGCTGAAGAACACCAAAGGATTCTGGAGGTGTCGGGTGATTCCTGTGTAGGGAGTCCTATATTTCACAGAGGATCAGTGGAAAGTCAAAATGGATTCGCGGATGATCCAATTTGACGATTCCCTGTGGATATAAAATATACATAAAAACATTGCTTTTCATTTTATGTAGGATTTATGTCTAGGTCATGTATTATGTGAAAACTATAACACAAAAAATAAATATTAATTAAACCTAAAATAATTTATGTTTGCATGTGACATTATTGGCATGAACATTAAGTGCTCCTCGTAATTATGACTTTTTTATTATGAAAACAATAAAAAAATGACATTTAAATGGTAAAGTATTTCTACATTACTATTCTTATAATGAATAATTATTTTTTATTTCAACTTCAATCTTTTAAGTCGTACTGACTACTATTTATTCACAATAACTAGTCAAATAAGGTTTTAGTTATTTAAAAGTCATCTCATGATCCAGAAAATATATTTCATAACAGCGTGACTGACCTGAGGTATCAGATTCTTCTGAATTCTCTTCAGCTTGGCCTTCTTTCGCCCATTCTTGGTCACCACGGTCTCCTCATAAAACTCATGAGCCAGATCGCCATCTTCATCAAAATATAATGAACTATAATAACAAACAGCTAGTTACTAAACGGGTCAAATAACCTACACTGTTACTTTAAAGTGGACATATCATGAAAATCTGACTTTTTAATTCAGGTTTTGGTAAACCATTCCCTGCAAGCATGAGAAAAAATAGCTAATTAAAATTTGGCTCCCCTTGTGATGTCAGAAGGGGATAATACCACCCCAAATTGGCACTATTCAACCACGGCACTGCCATTTAGTGCAGAGATCAGCTCATTTGCATTTAAAAGGACACACCCAAAGTGCCACATTTTTGCTCACACCTACAAAGGGGCAATTTCAACATGTTACAATAAATTATTTATACTATTATATATTTGGGGCTAAAACTTCACATATGTACTCTGGAGACACCAAAGATTTATTTGACCAGCGTAAGAAAAGTCCCCTTTAAAATCAATTATGATTAAAATGTAAAGGGGTGACATTTAAGCTATAAGCATCTAAGGGGATTGAGCAATGTTAAAACTGTAATATCATTGGTCAATATTTGTTAAAGCTTAGGTGACATCACCAAACCCATCACATAAAGCCATTTCATTAAAGGAGGGGTGCAGGATTTTTGAAAAACACTTTGGAAAAGGGAGTCGGGCCAAGTACCACAACACACTTGTAGCCAATCAGCAGTAAGGGTCGTGTCTACTAACCAACATCATTGCCTGCGTTGCGTATGTGTGGGGCGGGTCTATCAAAAGAAGGTCCAGATTCTATTGGTGCAGGGGTGTGTTTGTTAAGGTGATTTCAAATATCAACATTGGCTTTCAGAGATCATGCACCCAGCCTTTAAAGTGTGTTATTTTTAAAAAGCGTAAACAGTGGACAGTATGACTTTGAATAACTTTGTCCTTCACATGAATGACTTGTATAATCCAGACTTTTATTTAATTCAGTACAGCCATGTAGACCGGCAGCAGGAGGGGTAATATTTACCTTCTTCTCGTGAAGACAAATCGTGCCGCATTCTTGGAGCCCCGCAGTTGAGCTAAACACTGTTCGCTGACCTCGCCGGGTGCGTCTCCTCCAGCACCGGCGCTGGTGAAAGGCCAGACACCTTTAGTTTTGGATCCGCTGCCTCCCATATTCAATGACGATGCATTATAATGGAGGCCAGCAGATCACTTAAGTTCAATCCTGAAAAACAGAGAGCGTGGTATAACTGCTATGAAAGCGTTGCCATATGGCTGTGCATTGCATCTGTGGCTTGTGGTGTGGCTTCAAAGCGATACTGTGGCTGTTTCGGCTCTCCTAACCCGATGCAATGGACTGCGGTTGGGGTTTATTATATAGTCTCATTATAGGGCAGTACGGTACCTGGAAGCAGGATCCAAATTTGCCAATCACACAAGTAAAAACTGGCTTTGAAAAGTAAATGAAATGCCATGTGGCTGGTAACTTTTAATCAAGGATTTCATCAAATAGTATCGATGTTTGACATATATATGTAAGAAAAACAGATAAATGATTTCTTTGCCACATTTAACAAGCTGATTTTGTCAAAATACAGCTATCTATCTATCTATCTATCTGCTTGCATACCCATCTATTTATCTGTCTGTCAACCAACCTACCTACCTGAACTGAATTTAACCAACGTACTCTATTAACTGATTCAAGCTGAATACTACTAAACCTTAAACTACAAAACAAAAATGTATAACTAAATTATAAACAATGTAATTAAATACACTTTCATTAATAATGAACTTAATTACAAACCTATAAACCATCTGTATTGTATGAAGAGCTATACCAATACTTGACTTTTTATCTCTCTGTCTATAACATATACAGATTGTCACAAATAAGTGACAACCAGTGTTCACCAGATCAACAGTGTTAACCAGATCAACAGATATAATCCCAGTTAGCAGGTTAATAACTAATTATAGCCAGTACTGTCGACTCTCTGTAATTTAAACATTCACAACTATACGCCGTGAGAATATACATTTTTAAAAACCTTTTATTGATCATGAGCGAAAGGCTGAATGTTGAAGAGTTAGAAATGTAAACAAACACACAGCCTATGAGTTGAATTCAATCGTTAAAGATGAAAAACCGGATATATCTGACATATCTGTTCAACAGTCCAATTCGGTTTCATAACAAAAATGTTTGCAATAAAAGAAAAGAATACATAGCATACGTACGACTCATGTAAATCTCTTTGTTTTCATTCTTCAGGACAATCGTCTTGATGCTCCTTGACGTACATGAAGACGTCATCTCTACGCGCCTCGCTGCGTCACTTTCCCTTGGTTGTTTCTGGTTGTTTCTACGGTTACGTCTGTCAATAGGCTTGTTCGACTTCATGCGGCGCTGCAAGAACTAACATGTGAATGACGTCAAAGTACCGCGAAAGCGAGTTGAAATTTGACTTCTTCTTCGTGTGATTCTCAAATCTCGCGGTACTTTGACGTCATCCCCGTCGGTTCTTACGGTGCTGCATGATGTCGAACACACCCATGATGTTAAAACATGTTTTGTTTATTTAAATCGTAATGTGATATTAAAACAACAACAAAATCTGTTTGTTATATAATTGACTACTGTCTGCATGTATTGCACGTGTTTACCGAAGTTTATACAAAAGTAATAAAAAATATATATTATTCACAAAATCTGTTTGATACAGGCAATTAATATTTTTGCAAATATATTTTTTTAAACCAACATGCAAAACCAATGTTGGAGGTAGTAAGCATGAATTTGACTGAAATCCTTACATATTCTGAGGTATATACCTTACCTGAAGAGGGAATTTAATTTTAAAATAATTTAATAATTTTGCTATAATGACATATGTCATAATATGTAATCTTATTAAGCACATGGTTTATTTAAAGATATCTATTAAATACTTTACATTGTGTAAAGCACATCCGCATGGACACCACACCCAAAATGTATAGGGACAAGTACAATTTTGATGAGCTTAATGATAATACTTATCGTTCCAAGGGTGCCAGGGCAAATGTTTTATTTTTATTTATTTATTTACTGTTTAGTTATTTATTTGTTTATTTTTAATTATTTATTTATTACAATTGTGACATTCTGTTCTGTAGCTTTAAAGTTATTATTTATAAACATATTTTTAATTTATAGAAAGAAATTTTTTTTCCTGTTGACGATATTGCTGATGTGAAGATAAAAAGTAATTTTGCCTGAAGACAACCAACCAAAAACAGTCCTATTATTCCTAGTCTAATGAAAACAAAAGCTTTATTCTTTTATTGTTTAAATTGTCAAACACTTTATCCGCATCTTCATCTTAACTCAATAAAAAACTCTTCAAAATCATCTTTTAAAAATGCATTTGTACTTGGCGCCACAGTCAGTATATGAAGCATATTGCACACAAAGATCCGCCTTCTTCCCGCATCAACCTGCGCCTCATCCTGATCCGCTATTGGCCTTTTATTCTAGTGACACGGCTGATATTCCTGAATCCGATTTAATCCCATCTGTATCCTTCGGTAAGGACAGAGTTAATTTTTTCGTTTTCTAATCGTAAACGTCGATTTGCTTTGGATTCAGACTGCGGTTTATTGGCAGACCGTCGATTGCGCTTTAATTCAATCCGCAGACATCGCGCACGGGAGGTGGGGTCACCGAAAACAGAGCATTTCCTTTCGGTCGTTTAAGTGCATGTAAGTTCGTGTTTTGTTGTCTCGTGAATAGTTGCACAAGGGCTCAAATGTTCATTTGCACGTCCTTCTCAAAGTGTAGGAAATGATATATAATGTCCATAGAGCTTTACAGCAGGTTGCATAAGCTATTGAGCGCCTCCCCTGTGCATCGCCAATGTGCATCTATAGGCAATTGCCATGCCATAGTAGCTACTATTCTTATCCAAAACAAAAGGGTTAGCATGCATTGAGATCAATTATTTTAGTAAACTTTTATTTAATGCACAATAAAGATAATGCATAATAAAAAAATAATAATGCATGATCAAAGACATTGTTTTTAAATGCTATAAAGTCATTAGGTGGAAAATTAACTATTTGTCTAATTTCAGTTCTTTTGGAAGTATACAAACATGAGCGACTCAGAGAAACAAACAGTCTCTCTTAAAGAAAAAGATGGGATTGAGAAAAGAGGGCGAGGAAGACCAAGAAAGCATCCCAAGGTATGAAGTAATACAATGTTGTGATATATCTAGAGGACACTGTAGATTCATAATATCATATTGGCTAAAATAAAATACAAATTCTTCCAGGAGTCAAGTGGATCACCAACTCCAAAGAGGTCCAGAGGGCGACCAAAGGGGAGCAAAAACAAGGGGCCTCCCAAAAAAGTGCAGGTTTTGACTTTTGAATAAACTTGCTGTTTTATATCCTGATGTTCATTTTGGGGGGCATGTAAACCCAGTATGAATATGATTATGGGCATTTTTCTTACAATTGCACTGCAGAAGGAAAACACAACTGTCTCTGTTTAGCAAACACACAGACGCATGTGCATTATTAATTCTGAATAGTATATGCATGTTTTGTGTTGACAGCCCATCCACGAACCAACAGCAGGTGACCCACGGTTAGCCACTTAGCAGTGAGCAGTGCGCTTTAAGCACATGCCTCAAGAGTTCTCGGTGAACCCGTTGCCCTCTTCCATCTGTTTCCATCTGCGGCCAATGGCTTCCTCTACTGGTGTAGTGTGTACACTGCTGTTGGCTCAGTGAAAAGGCTTTGGGAAAAATGAATGAATTAAACAGCGCACTTTGTGTTTATCCCACATGGAAGGATTCTGTACAACAAAGTCACATATTTATTTTATTTTTTTTATCAATTGAATAAATTTTGTTTATTTAATAGAAAGCATCCGATTCTGCTGGGGACAAACGGAAAGGGAGGCCTAAAAAAGAGGTACATTTAAAGAGATCATTGCGACCTTCCAAACAATACATGACAGAATTGTATATTTCATTTTAACTAACACAGGTGTGACTCTTATTTTAAAAGGTCAAGCTATCTTAAAATCATGCTTTAAATGTCAAATTTAACATACAAACGTGAAGCCTTGCATGATTTATGTTACAGGAAAAAGAAAAAGAGTCTCCTCAGGATTCGTCTGAAGATGTGGAAGAAGACGATGAGGAGGAGCAGTAACTATCCAACCAGAGCCCTACCTCATACTCAACAAACTCAACTAACTACCCGTCTTCTCTCCAGCACGTGAATAACATGGATTGTCATTCACGTCTTTCTGCAACACAAAAGGACAGTAATGTTTGTGAAAGAAATTTCTGGGACAAATCGAGTTTTCTGTAGTTTGGTCAAATGTAGAAATCAAAATCACGCTGTCGAGTGTTAGTTTTCTTATTACTATAGATATCTAGTTTTTGATTTCACTATATGTATATATCTTTATCTATTGAACTGAGGTGCTTTTCTACTCATGCTTTGTTTGTAGTTTAGTTTTGTATCTCGCTTTGTGTGTCCGTGACTAGATTTAGGCTATGCTTACACAAGAACGATGTAGTATAAAACTGTCAAAAAGATAGACAACTAGACAACTAAATTTGTTGCATTACGTGTGCAAAGCCAGTAGATGGCGATGTTACCTTGTAAAGAAACATCTCACATGCGCACATACATATTCTGCTAGAGCGATGAATACAAACAATTAAGATTGCGTCAAAGCATCAAGCAGAATTATTAGATGGACGATGAGGTCGGTTTATTACAACAAGTGACCCTGGACTATAAAGCGTCAACATTTTGTAAACTTTGTTTGAGAAGCGTTGATAAACTCAGCACAAACAGTCCTGTAGCCAACTTTGTTTTGGTATTACTGGCGTAAACTGAATTAACAGCGTTTAAGTATTTTGTTAAGGTGTCATTAACAAAAACCAAGACTCGTTGTCATTAAATCGAACACCCAATGCGCATAAAAGCTTTTCCATTTACTGTTGTAATCGTTGTTGTGTAAACAGCCCCTTTGTGATAATTTAATAATAAATCATTATAGGCGTCTTTTACAGTAGTATGCAATCTTTTTGAATGTAGCTAGTTACTGAGTACAGTTTGCATTGTTATTTGTAAGACTTTTCATATTACTGTAAACCAGTGAATATTTGTTTAAAGGCAGGGTCTTATATCTTGTAACCAAATATAAGTTGTCCTGGCCATGTGTTAAGGTAATAAATAGGTTTAGCTTCGAAGTAGCTCGTAATGTGTAATTGTCTCTAAAATCCCCAGCAATCAGCGTCCAGGACAATGATATAGGTTCATATTTGGGTACAAACGTGATTCGTGCAAATTGCATATGCATCTAAATTACAGATTTATTTGCTGTTGAATTGTGCTAAATGAGACATTCCATATCAAAACAATAATTGTTTAGAAACCATATACCATTATTATTTTAATGTATCAATGTTTGATGGAGAATTTAGCTATTTTATTACAGACTTTTCAGGTTTTTAATGGTTCTGTTTTAAAGGATAAAAACTTAATTAATAGGACAGAAAATTCAACATCGTCTTAAATGGTGTCACACTTTGCTTACGGTGTCACTCTTCACCCGACTGTTTACATAACAACAGGTACTGTATCGACTCATGGTTATTCACACCCAAGTGCTTTTTCACAAATCACAACAGTTAAAATAATCATAATGTTTAAAATTCCCAAATTGGGTTTTTATACAAATGTGGAGCAGGAGTGCAACCTAAATTTGAGCTAATAATCCTCATAACTTTGCAATTGTGAAATATTTGCCTCAGGTATAATGGTGTGTAGAACAGACAGCAAATGCCCCAGTAAAAGATGATTGCTTCAAACACCCTTTACTCTGCTGTGATTGTTTGTGTAGGAGTAGATTAAGATACATTTAAGCATACAGTAACTGGCATATTGTTAACACAACATTAGAGGTCTACAATGTGTATTAGATTTATTAACTATTTATTTAGTATGTGTAATGTGTGCTAATCTTAATAAAAATACTTTTTCAAATTAAACATTTATGCATAGCCATTTCATTCCCATGCATCTGAGAACAGCCTATTTTAAATGCTCATGATTTATTAATTATATCTAAAAATGTAAAACATATCATA
The DNA here is from genome assembly GCF_030506205.2 of Paramisgurnus dabryanus. Taxonomy (NCBI): domain Eukaryota; kingdom Metazoa; phylum Chordata; class Actinopteri; order Cypriniformes; family Cobitidae; genus Paramisgurnus; species Paramisgurnus dabryanus. The sequence continues at coordinate 31,653,000 of NC_133343.1, read as the reverse complement.
GTGGATATCATAAAAGCATAGTTTTACTAGAATGTGTGTTGTGGCATGTATAAAAATGGTAACTCTTATTCACTTTATTTACAATGATTGTAAAATATGCATACAATAATATAATTATTCATATTATTAACGTAAATCAAAATGAATATATAATTAAAAATTAATATAAATGTATATAATTCAAAATATAAAACATTTTTTTTTCTTTGTCTTTTTATCATAGTCTTTTAAAATTATTATTATTAATTATTTAGTATTAGGCTATACAGACTTTTTCATGTTTAAGTGCTATAATTGGGTCCCCAGTGCTTCTATCAACATTGCAAACATGAAATAAGAACAACCCAGTAACTTTGTTTTGATAAACTATTCTCTGCAAGCATGTGAAAAATTAGGTCATTGAAATTTGGCTCCCTTTGTAATGTCAAAAGGATATCTTATTATAATAATACTGCCCCCTAATATGCACTGTCATTTAGAGGCTGTTTACACTTGGCATTAACATGCGTTTTCGTCGATCGGATCACAAGTGGACGACGTTAATGCCAGGTGTAAACGGTGTTCAAAACGTTTTGAACGCATCCACTTTCGACCACTTTCAACCACATCCAGAGGTAGTCGAAACCACTTTCGATCGGATCGCTTTGGAGTTGCGGAACGCAATGTGGTTGAATGTGTTCGAACAGCCACACGCGACCGCCTTCTCTCCGCCCATTTATCTAATCTGAGGTATTAACACAAATTTTACGTCTTTTTTGACTTCTGCCGTGAACATACGGTGAACAACGCTATTTTTAGCCTTTCATTGATAAAACTACTGTGGGGTGTTCTCCGTAGTTTCGTTTTGAAAGCATGAAAGTTGCGCGATCCTATTTCATCAATTGCGCTGAAAATTCAGAGAAAGCTCCAACAAATAAACGTACAAAACACTGTGCAGCATGTATACTTGCTAAACAAGCAGCGGGCTCCGACATAATGTAAGTTTGCGTCCATATAAACTCATAATTACTCCCGCTCGCGTTTGAATGACAGCAGAGAGACTCGCCCACCGTCTCACAGACCACCCCCTCACAGTATTCAGGACAGATGCGGTCGAAAGTGGACAAAAGAGACGGATTTAAATACCAGGTGTAAACGCATTGTGTCTCTCTCGTCCACTTGTGATCCGATCGATGAAAACACATCTTAATACCATGTGTAAACAGCCCCTTAGTGAAGAGAGAGAAAAAAGAATGAGAGAGAGAGAGAGAGAGAGAGAAAATAATTGACAGCACGATTGAGTTTCAATTTCAACAAACCACCATTATGGCGATCAGTATTTGCGTTCATCAGCTCATTTGCATTTAAAAGGACACGCCCCAAAACCGCACATTTTTACTCACACATACAAAGAGGCAATTTTAACATGTTATAATACATTATTGTGGGGTATTCTGAGGTAAAACTTCACTCTGGGTACACCAAAGACTTATTTTACATCTAAAAAAAAATCTCATAATATGACCCCTTTAAAATGCCAATATTTGTGGTAACCGTGGTATAAGCGGAATAATGGACTCTGGTCCTTTGAATGATTTGAAAATTATGCACACCCGCGGTATAACCACCTTCGATTTGCATTATTTTCATATAATTCAACGGCCCGTCCTCAGTATATGCAAGAGAACGTGATTGTTGTGCGCAGCATTACCGCGCCATGCCCTATTCTTTAAAGCCAACTACGTGTTCTACTTGACGCACGGCGTCCACGTAACGCACATCGCGTATCTGTTTCGGTAATGGCGTCCGTGTCTGAGATGCGCTCGGTTTAGGAAAAATGAAGCGCAGGAGACTTTATAACCAGTAATAAAACGCGAGGTTTCCACACGCGGACTTTGCGTCTGTGTATTTGCGGCAGGTTCAGGTTCCGATCTCAGTCGTAACGCGACGCACAGCTCGACATGATGAAGCTCAAGTCGAACCAGACGCGCACGTATGATGGAGACGGGTACAAGAAGCGGGCCGCCTGTCTGTGCTTTAGGAACGAAACCGAGGAGGAGGTGAGTCCCGGGTGCCGGTGGGGATCACAGGGCGCGTCTGTCAATGCTTCGAGTGCGCGGTTTAGCTGTAGATCTCACTGCTTGACATTTAAACGCAAGCTACCAGTGTGCTAACGGCGGATAGCCTGGGACAAGTTAGTTGAGCTAGCCTAGCGTTAAACAGTTACCCAACAAAACGCTCCCGTTATAACCAGCGGGGAAATGCGTGGGCAGCGTCGTTGATTCTAAGGGAGCGTCGCTGGACTCCAGTAGGCCTCGTGCCTGAATAAATCTCAGTGTATTTTCAGAAATGAGCGCACACATAACAAAAACTACCATGTTTTTACACGTACCATATTAAACTATGTTTTGTTGTTAATGTTTACAAATTGCCACATTTTTAAAACATACACCATTATAGTACTTTGATGTTTACATGTGTATCATAGTATTGCTGTAAAAAAATCCAGCTAAAACCAGCATTAGCTGGTTTAAGGTGGCAGTAGCTGGTACTCCTAGCCTGGTTAAGCTGGTAGATCAGCTGGTCTTCCAAACTGACCAACTTAAAAAGTGACCAAAACACAGCTTGACCAGCTTTCTACACCAGCAAAACCATATTGGGACAGTTTCCCGGACAGGGATTAGACTAGTCCTAGACTAAAATAAATGTAAGAGCGGTCCAAACTGAAAACAACTTACACTGACGTATCTTAAAATACATTAGTACCCTTTGTTTTGCCTCAACACAAGTAATGTTTTTAGTAAGATATGCTTGTTAAAAATAGTTACATTTCCTAATAAAACTGTAAGGCCTAGTTCTGGTTTAAACTTATCCCTGTCCGAGAAACCACCCCTTTATGTTGGTTTTATCAGTAGGGTTAAAACATATACCATGGTAAAACTATGCTTTAAGGATACAGTATATAGTAAAACAATGCTTTTGGGATATGTGCCAGGCGTGTGCTGTGCTTTTATACATACCGTAGTAAAACTATGTAGAAATGTGAATATTTGGTTAGCATGTTGATTTATGGCGTGTGCTCCTACATTTTCTGGTTGCGCCCCTTAAATTTTCAGTTGGGGGGCCACTGTGCTCCTAGTGAAAAAGTTAGTCTGGAGCCCTGTGACGCCATCTGTTATGTCAAACATGTTACGATCGATCACAAAATCTGTATGAATGTACAGCAGTGAAATTTACTGTGTCTCGATTAAGCTGTTATTAAAAAAAAGAGAGCGATAAAGTATAACACTAAATATTTATCTAAAATGCCGAGTGTTGGTTGGAGGACTGGGAAAGATTATCATGGTATCATCAGAATCCAAATGTCATCTGATCAGTGGTTATGTCTGATGTATTGATTTGTTATTCATTCGCACCAATGTGGTAATGTACCGTAAATGTACCGTATTCACACAGGTGCTGTTAGTGAGCAGCAGCAGGCATCCGGATAAATGGATCGTTCCTGGAGGAGGAATGGAGCCCAACGAAGAGCCAAACGTCGCTGCTGTCCGAGAAGTTTGTGAAGAGGTCTGATTTAAAAAAATTAAAAGAGTTTGTGGACATTTACAAAAATATACAACAGTAACTATAGTTTCTGCCAGTATACCGTATTTAAAGATAATATTTGAAACTAAATCATATGTCGCACGAGTGTATATATACATTGTATGGGTCAAAAGGATGTGTTTATGCAAAATAATAATAATAATAATAATAATTAGGATATTGCATAAAGATCTTGTTTTATTAAAAAATTTTTTTAAATGTTCTACCATAAATATATAAAAAATTTAACAAAGCAAGTGTTGCTAAGGACTTCATTTGGACAACTTTAAAATATGATTATTTCAAAGTTGATTTTGAAATGGTTATATATTGGCCAAATATTTATTTAGCTTTCAGATGATGTATGAATATAAAAAAAATGTGGTCTTTGGTTTTGTGGTCTAGGGTAACATATTGTTACTACAGAAAGAGTAGAGTTACTAATTTAAAACTACATTTTCTACAATATTTAATCAGTATTTGATCAAATTTGTAGGACTGGCAGAAGAGAAAATGAACACGTATGACAATCACATACAGTTAATGGTGATATTGTCAAATGTGGCCAAATAATGGGCTATTAAATCATCATTATATTAGCTTTTCATCCTTATTGACAATAGCTGTATTATCCACGGTGTTTCAGTGTTTATATTAGCAAAAAAGTTATTATTTGTATGTGTTAAACGCTATACACTTGTTAAGAAACGCTTATCGGATCCATTGTGCAGGCGTGAAAATTGCTGGTTTTCTCACTGCTGAAATTGAAGCAGGGTTTTTTTCATAAAGAGAAGTACTTGTGTTCAACGCTCAAGCTGTCTTGCTTCCACTGCCCGATTAAGAGACGGCTAGAAGCATGTCACTCGTTCTGTTGGGACGATCACCTTACCATCTAAAGGGCATTAAACTCGGATGAAGTGCTACGCTTTACCCCTCGGCTGCTGTCCAGACCGTTGCCAAAAGCGTCTTGGGTGCGAGCGAGAGCGGTCGCAGACCGTAAGCGTACCGTGACTAAATATCACAGACGTTCAGCTGTGCAATACTTGGAATTGTGTAGTAGTGTATTTATGTAAAGACAGTGCGAATAATTTGGGTTGTGATTTAGGTCTAATATTGTTCAGGACTAAATTTAGACCGCGAATGACGACAGTCAACTCCTCAAGGCGTGCTTTTGATGAAGTAAAATTTCTCCTGTTGAGTGTTATGATGGATCTCCCATTGTCATTTTTTAAAGAGGTCCTTGTCCTGCCTCTGTCTTATGCTTATTCTTTTAGGAAAATTTGCTTAAAAATAATTAAAATAAGTGAACGTGTCTATTGGCCATTAGTAGATCTTGATGCAGAACCGATTGAACAGAAATTAGTTAATTGAGTAAAACTTGTTATTTTCTTAATGTTTTTTTGAGAACTAGATTTGTCACATTTTTGACAATATTACTTTTTTCAGTGTGGTTCAACTTTTTATTTTTATCTTAGGCCGGAGTCAAGGGGAGTTTAGGAAGACTAGTGGGAATATTTGAGGTAAGTTAAACTAATATAACACAACACACTTTTGTGTAACCACAGATTAACAGCTACCGTTACACATTTGCAGCATTGCAACGTTCACTTGAACATAATGGTGTTTTAAATAAAATCTTATTGCGCTTTCAGAATCGAGATAGGAAACACAGAACATATGTCTATGTTCTCATCGTAACTGAAGTTCTGGAGGACTGGGAGGATTCGGTAAACATTGGTTAGTAATCTTGAATTGACCTCAATGATTTTCCAAATAAGGTTAATGTTATGTCCTGTATACGTAAGGGACACTCCACTTTTTTTTTAAAATACTTACATTTTACCGCTCTCCTAGAGTTAAACATTTGATTTTCACCGTTTTGGAATCCATTCAGCTGATCTCCGGGTCTGGCGTTACCACTTTAAGCATAGTTTAGCGTAATCCATTGAATTAGACCATTAGCGTTGCACTCAAAAATAACTAAAGACTCGTCTGAAGTTACATCATGCACGATATTACGCAGCCGAATATAGTTCCATTAGTAACCATTGGGCACTGTGTTATATCATTGCACCTCCTGCAGCCATGTTACGGCAGCAAAGTCATTGATTATTACGCCGGATTATTACGCTAATAATCAAGGACTTTGCTGCCGTAACATGGCTGCAGGAGGTGCAATGATATTACACAGTGCCCAAAAATAGTCCCCTGCTATTGATGTCACGCAGCCGAAAATAGTCCGCTTAGTAACTTTCAATAGCAGGGCACTGTGTAATATCATTGCATCTCCTGCAGCCATGTTACGGCAGCAAAATCCTTGATTATTTTTGAGCGCGATGCTAATGGTCTAATTAGATTCAATGGATTATTCTAAGGTATGTTAAAAGTGCTAGCGCCAGACCCGGAGATTGGCTGAATGGATTCCAAAATGGTAAAAATCGAATGTTTAAGTCCAGGAGAGCTGTAAAATGAGTATATATATGAGTATATATATTAATGCTTGATTTTTCTTTTTGTTACAGGGAGAAAAAGGGAATGGTTCAAAATCGACGATGCCATACAAGTGTTGCAGTGTCACAAACCGGTTCAGGCCACCTACTTCGCAGCTCTTCAGGAGGGCTGTCTGAATCGTAACGGTGCGCCCCTAGTGGCCACGATAGGTGGAGATCTGTCACCCACCTACAGCATTAATCAAAGCTCAGTCTCCGATATCAGATAACTAATGCAAAACATCGACACTTAGATGCTTACTCAACTCGCGCTCTTATTTTCATTGTTTTCTTTTTATTTTCACTCTTAATTCTTTCAAACAAACACAAACAATGATTTGCCAACTCTTTTTGAGTGCCGGGAGAGGGCAGTGACATCGAGTGTTGGTCGAATATTCAATACAATGTTTTGTAAATGTAATATTTTTGCTTTTTACAGATTCGTTTTTTCACGCATGAATCCCACGTTGTTTTAGCGTCCTCTACGCGGCCCTTGCGTGGGATTAAACGAATGCTACTTTTTACTGTCGTGATGTAAAAATATACACATGGTGCGCTAGCATGTGGCTTTCAGTATTTTTACACATTCAGTTTCCTATGCGTGCGTATGCGTGAGCGAGGTTTTGTTAGTTTTCTGTCTGAAGCGCGGTTGTGGAGATGTTAGCCGTTTGAATGCGTGAAAGTTGAATAGTTTTGCATGAGCACTGGTATTTATTTGTCATGATGATATGAGTTTATGTGATGCGATGGATGTTTAACCTGTATGTCGTGTTATAAATAGGTGTTCTTAACTTAGCTGTTTTTTTTTTTTCGTTTGTTTGTTTTACCATCTTGTAAATATCCTTTGGGCCTCCGAACTCACAGAGGGTTTAATTTATACGATTACCTAATTCAACTGGACTGTAATTTTTGCAATTTCACACTTTAATATAAAACTTTCCCAAGCAGATGATGTTTGCTGGGTTTTGAGTTGATCTAGTAAAATGAATAGACTATTATGATGTGTCAGAAGGATTTGCGTGACTGTGTTTTTATGATGTAATCTGAAAAACATTTCATCTTTAAAGTCAACATGAAATCAAAATTCAGATTACTTTTTAAGGCACAGATTGTATCACAGAAACGGAAAAGATTTCTTATGAAAATGTAATAACATAATCCACCTGTGCAAAACATGTTTTCTCATTTATTATCATTTTCTGCATGCGAAATTGTGTCATTACCGAAGTTTCAAACGCAGATTCATGTTGACTTTTTCTTAATAAGTGCTTATCGACATTTTACATTTCTTATCAGTAGGGTTGGGTATCATTTTGAATTTTATTGATTCCAATTCTGCAAATCGATTCTGATTCTTTTCTTCGATTCCAGCGTTGTAAAAAATTGTCATTTGGCCTACTTATTGCTGACTGTTATGCAAAATAATATATTTATGAGCAGGGTTTTACAAAAAGATGACCGGTAAATAATATCTATTTGTATTATTGTGAAAGTGTAGATTGATTATCATTTGTAAATATCTCAAAATGGGCTGCTGACATCTTTCGCCAATGACATCATTTAAAACCACCTTCTGCTAAGTGATCATGAGGTGGCGGCCGTGGTATGAAGGTCGGGATATTCCTGTTTGGCTCATTCACAAACACACAAATTAAGTCATCACATTTAATAGCATTTAATAACCAACTGAGCACTTAAAGAATGGCAACCTTCCGATCTCTCTGATGAAGCCAATACGGAAGTGATTAAATCTGCAGTTCATTGATTGGCCACTAGAGGCAGGCTCCAAAAGGGAGTCATTTCCCATAGACCTCCATGTTAAAATTGCTAACTTTACAGCAGAAAAAATGTTTACAGCCTGGTACAAAATTTTTTTTTGGTGTGTATAGCCAATTTTGCCCTTCATGACAACTATGAGGGGGGTGAATTTTTTTGTAACTTATCCGTTTAAATTATATTAAGCCTTGAAGTTCTGCATAATTAAGGGCGTGGCCACTTGAGTGACGGTTGAATTGCCACTGCTTACACTAGAGTTGCGCTAGGCGGGGTTTTAGCTTCCAGCCACCTCAGCTTCACCCACGTCCCGCCTCTTTACCATTTTCGGATATCTGTGAGTGATGCGCGGTGACGCGCGGCCAAGATGGCGACGGCGGGCACCGCCTTTTATTGGCTTCAAAAACCATAGATATGTATAAAGGCTAGATGTCTCGCCCGTGCTGCTGGCCAATTGAGTGGAACGTCTGCATTTTGGTGGCCATCTTACCACAGGCAGCTCGCTCACTCGTAGCATTGTTTTAATGGTGCAGGTACTTTTAAATGACCATAACTTGTTTAATTTTCTACCGGTTTGGTTTGTTATAAATGTCAAAGATGTACCTATGACACTGCATTCTTCTACTAAAAAAATAAATATTTCATGAAACATGTTAAAGCATCCAGAATTATAGCCACGTTAATAATGTTTGTAAGAAACCAAACCGTTTGAAAATTGGTACAAAATTTTAGCAAGTAATGGTCACTTAAAAGTACCTACACCATTAAAACTTAATGCTATGAGTAAGCGAGCTGCCTGTGGTAGATGGCCGCCAGGTGATGAGGTTAGAGACTCTGCCGTAACACATCTAGCCTTTATACATATCTATGTCAAAAACGATCTTCAGAAACCTAAAGGTGACGTCACGGATACTACGTCCATCTTTTTTTTACAGTCTATGATGGCAACATGATGATAAATAACCTTATTTGACATGTAAAAAATAAAATGTCACATTTGTTTACGTGGAGAGGGTGGGGTTTATGACTTATACTGCAGCCAGACACCAGGGGGCGATCAAAATGTTTTTGCTTCACTTTTCACCGCTGGTTAAACTATGGTCACTGTAGTTTTTAACGATTTTCAAGTAAACTGTCGCAGGTCAGATCTTCACAGATAACGTGAATAAAAGATTCGGAATAAAACATTTGCATGCAGGAATTGAAATGTCCATTTTGTAGTAAGGATCCGATTCCAGAATTGGAATCGATTCTCGATTCCCAACCCTACTTAAAAGACACATCCAGTTCATGTTTTCTAGTCTTTTATTGAACTGGTGAGTTGAGTAAGTTCTTCTATTTCACTTACTCTCCATCGATGAAGTCAATTTTTCGGTCAGATGAAGGTCTTCTTGATAATATCTATCAATATTATCAAGTGTTAATATAACCTCATGGGTTTCAACCTCATGTGAGTCCACATCTTCAAACACTCATGAACCTCTTGATATAGAGAGACGAGAAGCTGCACAATTCAACAAAGGATTTAGTTTTAGCTTGTAAAATAGTTTTTACATCTTCTCGTATGCTTTAAAACATCAAGTATGTCTTCAAAGCCAAACCGCTTGCTCGGCCAGTCTCTTGGAAGGCGGCGGTTGGTGCAATACTGTGAAATTTGAGCCACTGTAATTGTTGATGTCTTTCCCCCTGTACAGATCAAAAGCAAATCTTCGAGTGCTTGTCGTTATGATGTATAGATTCTGGTACACGTGAGGTTGTAGGTGACCCGAACTGTTGAGGGTTATTTACTTAAGCTTGGAAGTGCATTTATAATGAAGTTTCTTATCAAGTACATGTTTCATTCAAGATTTCATGTTTTTATTGTTAGTGGACTGCAAAGTAATGATAAACCCAAGATCCAAGTAAATGAAAGTGATTTATAATGCCTGTGGTTAATATCTTTCTATACTAATGTCATGCATTTAAAAATCCACTTCTGGTGTAGCATGAAATACTTGAACTGGATTGTCAGATTGTTTTCTTGATTTACGTGTTGATGGTCATACTGACGTGAGCCTCATTCTCATGATTCATTGGTGGGTGGCTGAAGATGTTTAGTGTATGAAGTTGACACAGCTGCATCAATCACCAGGTTACAGTAGACGGTTTATCTTAAGCATGATTTGACAAAAATCTGATTTCAAATTGTAACCAAGCATAGAATTGATCAGATGAACGCCCCATACAATTAAAAAGCACTTTAAATGTCATACTTTCATTATTAGACTTTGAATGTAAATCTCTGGGTCGTTTACATCTTTTTGGCCCCAAAATGGTTTTTTAAAACATTTTCATTCAAACATGCTGTCAATTGGTGCATATGGGATGTTGGAACTATGAAATCCATGCAAAGATCTGCCAACACTCCATCAAAGCTGTGACCCTTACACTTGGACAGGTGGAATACCACTGGAATATGTTGCTTTTTTATTTTGGGATTGTGAAATCAAGCAGTACGAGAATGTAATATAATTGTGCCAACTAATAAAAACCAGTATTTGACCTTAAGCTTTCAGTGACTTTGTCCACACAGAAAAAGCGAATTCAGTGGTTTCATACTTCAGATATGATTATTACACACTAGATAAATTAATAATGAATATAATAAATGTTAAGATGGTCATGTAAAAAACTTTGGGGGAAAACTGTGGTGTTGATCGTCAAAAATGCCATAATTTTAAAAACTGATTACGTGTAGGGCCTTGCAATATGGCAAAAAATGTTATCTAGATTTTTTTCAGAACATTTGACCAATTCACAATTTTAATTTTTCTACTAGTCAAATTAAAACATAACTACAACAGTACTGCAGTAACATTTTCCTTTCCAACAACATGGTTTTTAATAAGATGCAAAAACATCTGGTTAAAAAAACTATGGTATAAATATAAAATTAATTCACTTTTTTTTTAATATCTATGCAGAAATTAGGCATTGTTTAGAAATATAATGGTAGCCTAAACTAGACCTAAAACCTATGTTCAGGCATTTTTATGTTTATTTTACTATGTTCTTACCTCAACTTAGATGAATTAATACATACCTATCTTTATTCAATGTGTGCACTTTTAATCTCTGTACAGCGCTTCTTGATTGTGTTAGTATTTAGCCCCATTCATTCCTATGGCTCCAAATAAGAGTTTTATTTTGTGTCACCATCCTTGCTCGTTTTTCCAATTGGTGCGTTGCGAACAGAAACAGTATTTTAACATTTCTGGTTTTCGGTTCAACCCTAAAATTGACGTTCCTGAACCGGTTAGAACTAAAAAATAAAGTTCCCGAACCGGTTAATAACGTTCCATGTCAGCTGTGGGACATACAAATAAGTATAGGCTGATCATTAGGATATTAAACTTACATTATTAGTCTACATACTTTTCCTTAAGTTTCTATCTTGTCATCAAACATTAAAAAAGGCTACATTATGTAAGCGGCATAACTTTAATTCTGACATGCCTACATTTGTTGAGTGCACTTAAACACGCGCACACACACAGACGGAGGACGAATGCCAAACGGCGCTTCGGGAAGAAGATGCAGCATAAACAGTTGCTCCACATAGGCGAAAGTAAAAATTACTTTGTTTTTCCAATACTTTATTCGCCAAATGTATTTTATACATCTGGAGTTCTGATCTTTGAAGGGCATGGAGTTGGACCGGACACATTTAACCGCATGTGCATTCAGAAAATTGTTCACTTAGCACCTTTTTGCGGTTAAACTGTTTAAAATCACTTTCTTTAAAATTAATCTGTTCAAATTAGGGTTGCATAATGATAAATCCTGATTAATTTATTGCAAAATAAAGGTTTTTGTTTACATCATATATTTGTGTGAACTGTGAATAATAATTGTGTGTATATATATATTTATATAAATAAAAAAATGCACACATGTACATTTTTGTAGAAAAAAAATATTATTTATATATATATATATATATATATATATATATATATTTATGTATAATTCATATATTTTATATATGTATATACACATGTAAACATTTCTTAAATATATACATGCACGTGTTTATTCATTTATACTAAATTATTATTCACAGTACACACACATATGATGTAAACAAAAACCTTATCGTTATGCAACCCTAGTTCAAATAAATCTTCATTAGTTTGCCAATCAAACTTTTTGTAAAGGCTATGTACTGTATTGTTTGCTCAGACCGTTGCCTTTTATTTATTAATCAATGCAGTCAGCGCAGACATGTTTCCTATGCAGCTATAATTCAACAGGTACAACTGCCACGTTGTGTTTAAGTCATGTTTTCAGTCATCTGTACTTTTGCTTTTAAAGAATAAGGCTCAATTCCCAGATTTATATAAAATAAAAATTGCTTTTATAGAATTATTCAAAATTAAAAAATATCCACCTGGTATATGTAACGACATACAAATGAGTCTGATGCAGGAGTAGTTTTGAAACTTTATTGTACAGATAACATGGAAAATCACTGTGGCTGCTGTCCTCTGCCACGGCCAAAACCACCTCTCTGAAAAACACAGTAGAGCACTTTTTTAGTTTTCCTTCAGCAATGAATTAAACTGGTCTCAGTAATCTTGTTAAAAATCATGCACTGAAAATGACGTTGATAATCTGCAAGCATTTAAACAGCGGTACTTACAAACTGGAATTCTGTAGCAGCGCCGGCACCAGCCTCGGCCTTCTTATCTGCGCCGGCTGGAGAAACAAACACGCACAAAGAATTAAGATTTAAAACGCATACAAAACAACACATTGTCTTTGTTTTAATATGTTAAAATATGAAAATCCAAATACATTTAGCCAACTGAAGATTAACCATTGCATTTCCATCCACTAACACATTTTCTGACGCTTAAGCAAACTTTGTAAAGCCTATAGCTGATGTGTCAATCATATAAAAGCGCTGTAGCTTGTATTTATCTTTTGTTGACAGGGAGGGTGTTAGCTACACAAACTCCACCGCTACAGAATATGCTGATGTCAGTGGTCAGACAGTATGCATTGTACACTTACGTGGAGCTCCAGACCGCCTGTATGCGTCTCTGTCTCCCTCTCCACGGGCCAGACGGGCCGGTCTCTCTCCCTCAAGACCTGAAAACAACATGCTTGCTTTGAAACATTAAAATGCTTACATCTTTGCGTAAACTGTACTTACTCCATCTTCATTGAACAGAATAATTCAATAAAAATATTTTGGACATCATACCCTTGGGGCGGGGCCTGGCGGTCTCTGGGCGGGTCTGACGGCGGAGGGTGGCGGGCACAATCTCTGGGGGCAGGTGCAGGAAATCCCTCAGGTACTGAATTCCCTCATTGGTCAGGTACCAGTAGAAGTGGCGCCAAGCAAACTGCTCTTTGACGTACCCACATGATTTCAAAGACTGTAGGTATAAAAAGCATGTCAGAAGCAGTCCATATGCAGAGTATCACGCTTGAAACATTTCAGATGAATCACAATTTAGAACTACAGTTCATATATTGTGTTCCTGTAGCTCAATTGGTGAAACATTGCATAAGCGAAGGTCACATAAAAGGTCAGGTTTAGATTTTCCCAGAGAGGGTTTATCCTAGTCCCAGACTAAAATGCATGTTTGAGCTGCCTTAATAAAAAAAAATCTTGCACAGACGTATCCTAAAATACATCAGTGTTTTGTGTCAAGAAGCACACCAGTACTGGTTTTTGCAAGATGTGTTGCTAGCCAATATAACTAAGGATACCGCCCCTAAATTGATCAAAATCTCCTTTGGGCACTTATTTAATAGTCACCATACAATGTTTGACAATTTTTTTAACTTTTCTCACCTGCATGGCCTTCATGACGTGAAGGTTGGGTACGTTTTTATCAGCAAGCTCTGGGTGTTTTGGAAGATGCACATCTTTTTTGGCCACCATGACGCCCTCTTTAAAGAGGAGCTCATAGATAGCAATACGATTCTTCTTGGGCATCAACATCTATAAACACAAAGATCCAATAATGAGTATGCTTTCAAAGCGATTGGAAATTAATTTAAGTAATTTAAAGCTAAACAATTCTGTACTTTTACTATTATGCAGAAGCACAAATTTATTACACATGGCATTTGATTTATACAGGTAAAATGTGACTTCTATAACATGAGATGTATAGGCATTTCCATAATGACACTGACTGTACTATTTCTTTCATTTCCTTATTGCATATGATAAAATGCCAGTATTGTCATCTAACACAATCAGTCAAAAGGTATTTCTACGTATTTAATTACTAAGTAGTACATATAAAAACAGTAAACAACTACAATAACCTACATAACATTAAATGCACACTGTTCAGAAAACTGCTCAGATTCACTGGTGCTTTTAGCATCTTGCGTGGTACTGAAGTTAACCGTGCGCTTCACACTGCTCTCACAATTCACACAAAACATTAATTTTATTAACGTTTGAATGTTTTTAAAATAACTTCATAACCACTGGTTTCATGACATCTAGTATTCACGTTGTTTGCCAGCTCGCTTATGGACCGGGAAACTACCACAGCGTACAGAGCCCTAGCCATCCTGCCCTAAAATAATGTTTCAAACGGTCAATATTACCTCAAGACTATCAGATATTAATTATAATGGATGTCTTCAAATTAAATACACTTAAAGAACCGATTTATATAAAAAGATGTAGAAGATTTTAAACGGATTTTCGGCTCTTGTTTCGGCCTACCTTTACTCTTGTTGAGAGACCGGAGCCGGAAAGAACGTCATGCGCTGCACTTCCGGTATTCTTCCTCAGCGCTTTTTCAAAGCCATGGGCGAACCTCGTCCCGCCATCTACCGGCATGGAAAGTTATTGATAATTTTTTGTTTAAAACATATTATTTATTCTTTTTAGTTTAATGATTTGCATTAATTAATTAATGTATCTAATACACACTCCAATGTAATAGCGGCATATATTAAAAATATGTAACGTTATAAAGGTGAAAGAACATCATAGTGTGCATGTGCATACTGTAAAGCTGTAAAATACTGTAAAATTAACTATTATTAATTAAGAATAATCTCAATTAGATTAGATAAAATTGTTTAAATATTACAGATCTTTTATATAAAAATATTATTATATAAAAATGTTTTTCTACCTTACTGGTCCCACACATTCTTGTCCAGTTGGTGGCGGTAATAAACCACCGAGCTGTCATTTTAAATATCTCAATAAGTGTAAGTTAACATTTGAAATAATAATTGATATGATTATAGTGTTTAAAAAACAAAAAGGTAACATGCTAAAGGATAAAATAGGGAGTATTCAGTCATATCAGGCATTGTCAGTGTCTTGATTGTCTGCAATAATGGAAATTGTAAGTGATGCACTGAACAATATTTATTTCTGTGTGTATTTATCTTTAGATATAATTAGAAATATTGTCTTCCATGAAAATACTCTGAATGCAAATTATGCAAATATTAAAATCCCTTTAAACCGCGTTGGTAAGCAGATCTTAGCTCTTTGCACGCCATTTCAGTCATTAATATGTAACATGGGTCTCCTGACTCACCATCCCCCATCTAATACACTCACAGCACACAACACAACACTGTGTTCATCCGATACCATAATGTTTTAGTGATATCCGATTCAACAAAGAATCGATTCCTTTCATTGATTTGATTCACAATGCGTTTGTAAGTCACTTGACTTTAATGTAAAACATTTGACGTATTGTAAACAACGAATTTGTATTTAAAGTTTAAATAAAAAATTAAATAAAACAGCACCAAAATGCCGCAAGTGGGCTTCAGTGAATAGACCAAATGAACCGTTCAGATGAACCGATTGGCAGGAATGATTCAGGCTCTTCAGCGTTATTGTGTTTCATTAGAGTGGAGGATTGTGAAGAGCACACAGGAGGATTGGATTCGCGTTCATCTCTCTCTCTCTCTCTCTGGTATGTCTTGATGCTGAATTTCTGTTATTATTTAGACTTAACTACAAAAGCTCGTGCTTGAATATGTATATAGACGCGTGTTCTTATGTTATGTCTTTTATTTGTATGCATGATAAACGCGACGCTTGCGCAGTAGTAATTAATATGCATGTGTTACAACTGGATGAATGAAACACCTCTTGTGCGTTAGTTGTGGTATTTATTTGTCTAAATATGTAGTCGAATTAAATAAATCAACAGTAATTACATAACCATCTATTTCAGGGATAACTACTTACTTTAACGTCTAACGTTATATAAAAGAGATCTGCTAATTTATGGGTAGTATAATAAGAAACATGATATTTTAAAATACACTTAATTTATTTAGCATAATTGTGCAGTTAAAAGTAGTTGGCATTTGTTTATGTTTTAATTAAAACGTTTAAAAAATACAAAGTTCTTGTGTTAGTTTACAAAACCCTTCATAAAACATATAATGCAAAAATGAGGATGCACAACTCTTGTCATGAGTTTTTGTATTTTCATAGATTTCCATAGAAAATAAAATGCATAAACTGATTAATTTTTTATCTAAGACAGTGTATTTAAAGTTTATGAAATAGAAAATCCAAACGTGTAAACGGTATTTGTATAATGCACTTCTTTTAGTCTGAATGAAGGCCAGGACACCTGTTTATACCGGAACCCAAAGATTCACAATAGAGCGTTTCATTAAAAGCACTTTCTGTTCCTCCCCAGAGAGACGTTCGTCTCCTCCAAACGCCCTCACATGATCAACTTAAAAGGTCTGTTGTAATAAATTAGACGTAGTAAAGATATTTAATCATTATAGCAGGATGATATTTGATTAGAAACGGCCTCAGACATTTAATTTTTTAATGCATTAGTCTCTCTTCTGTCCCACCATCGTAAAGATGCACGTATGTGAACTCAGTCTAAAGCTTAACTAGACTTGTTTAACTAACTACTCATTCACAGACACCAGATGTGTTTCTGTACAAGTCAAAGGTGAAATCCTCCCCTTGAACTCTCCAAGGTCCTGAATTCATGTCCTCATCAGCTGATCTGCATTTACTGCCTCTGTGTCCAAGCTGTGGGGCAATGGTTGCCTTAACCATCGAATAGGAAAATTGATGATTATTGATTTCCTGTTAAGTTAAGAATGTTGACAACCACCTAGAACAACCTAACATTTGTGATGGCAAGTTTGGCATGAACTATAACTGCTGAGATTTTGAACTAAAAAGCAGAGCACTTTTCTTTGTGGTGCATTTTCAGGATACATTTTAGTTTCAGACTATGCTGCTTTGGATTTAAAATTACTTTGGGTTCATTTGGATTTGAAACTTCTTAATTCTGAGATGAAACTTAATGAGTTAAACACAGAATTGTGAGGTAGCACACTTCTGTTTGAAACTTTTTTATTATTTGCTGTGGACCATTTCGTATTCATGTGCACTCTTAAAGGGCACCTGTTATGAAAAATCCACTTTTACAATGAATTAAAAAATACTATTTTCAATCCCTATTAAACCAAAGCAGTCTCAATAGGCTGTTTTGATTCTAATGTTAATGTGATGTCAGACTGATAAAGCCCCGCCCACGGCCACTGACTAAGGGTACATTCACACGGGGCGAAAGCGTTAACGCTTCTCGTTTACTTTTAATGTGTGATGACATGCGTGGCTGAACAGAATTGTGGATCTGTCAACGTCGCGTCACTGCCGTTGCTCACGGCAGAAGTTGAACATTTAGCAACTTTTCAAGCACCATACGTCAGCCAATCAGATCGCCTTAGGCAAATATCCTAGTGTGAGACAGCCAATTACGTTAATGCAAGACCGGAGCATGTGTTGCGGCCTCTGTGATTGGCTGTTAGTCACGCTTCAGACAAGCCTTCCGTCAAGCGTTAGCGCTTTCCTGCATTACCTTAGGCCCTGCCCCAAATGGCGCTCTTCATGAGGACTTTCGGTCTCGTGGCTTTAAATTGCACATGCTTGGTTAGTCTACGAGCCCGTAGGGTGTCCCATCTGTCATTTTTATGCTCCGATGTGTGCTCATCAGCGCCCCCTTTGCACCCTTGATGCGGTCTTCGTGAAGCCCGCACTGCTGCAGGCTCCACACACTTTACCTACCCAGAAGTCCTTGCGAAAGAGCAATCAGACGACAGGAGGGATGGGAGGAGTTCACACTGATGGGCAACTTCTCTTCCTATTTCCGGCGTAACGCTCAAGTCTGTTCCAAAATACGACTCTGGTGCACCCTCTTGGACTCGCGTCAAGGGTCTCTAAGATCTGCACTACATGATCTAAGTAAGGCCCGCAAGATATATCGAAATTACCGCAACATAGTAGTAATAGCTGGGTATTCCAATATGCATGTCGCAGTATTTTTTTTCTTTAAAATGTTATGCATAGTTAAAGTTTTAGGTCGATACAGAAAGCAAAGAGACTGGTGAGACAGAAAGAGTGATGCTTTCTTTTTCCAGAAAGAAAGTGAAACATGTATGTTGGTTTTATAACTCTCAGTTTTTAATTATATTATAAATATAATTTCAATTATCCTATTGCATATTGCATTATTTGGCAAGTTATTGCATATTACAATATCGTGCATGCCTAATCCAGGGTCAGGGAGGGTCATGCTATTGCCTGCTTGATTGGGGTCAGCAGTCTTATTCAAGGGTGCAAATGTTGTGCTCCCCTTAAGGGGGTCGCACACCGAATGCGCAGCTCAGCGCCGTGTCGAGTTGCGTCTAGGACAACTCGGAGGTATTGTAAATTGGAAGGGCACGTTAAATAGCGCCAGCTTTGTCAGATAGCTGATAATGATTTGGGACAAATATGATTTTATTTAATGTTAAACTATGTGAGTGGCACTCTGTGGCGTAACAGGGATTTGAGCATCTTCCTGAATCGTAAGGGGGTTGCACACCCAACAAAAAAATTGAACACATTGTTTTCGAAGAGTATATGCACACCGGCGCTGACAGGTGGCGCCTGTCCCCGACGCCTGTCCGCGACGCCCAGCTTTGACTCAGGAAGATGCTCAAATCCCTGTCGCGCCACACAGCGCCACTCACATAGTTTAACATTAAATAACATCATGTTTGTCCCAAATCATTAACGATTAACATTGGCAGCTAACGTATATTTTGCATTTTGAAGTAGACGCTATCTGACTAAGCTCATGATATTTAATGTGCACTTCCGGTTTACGATACCTCCGAGTTGTCCTAGACGTGACGCAGCGCTGAACTGCGCGTCCGGTGTGCGCGGACAGGCGCTATCTGTCGGCGCCGGTGTGTGTATACTCATAGAAAGCAATGTGTTCGATTTTTTATAGAACGGCGCTGGTGTGCGACCCCCTTTGCAGCATTTATCACGCCAGTTACTCGTTCCTTAAGCTGGTTACAGCGCTAATTTATGTTTCTGTGATTTATTTATTAGTTAACATTGGCTGTTATTCAACATGTCTTACTGTGTAAAATAGAGAGGATTTTTGCCTTGAAGAAGAGAAGCAAATGTCTCTCCATGACTGGTGGTTGGAGAGGAAGAGAGATGTCACCCGATAAGGAAAGCCAGAGTCAGAGTAATTTAAAACAGATTACACTTTAAAATAGTGTACTGATAAATCATGTGTTCAAATTAAACATGGTTCTGTTTAGCAAATGGATGTCTTTTTAGTGACAGGAGTGTAAATGAGATCAGGACTTCTTCATTTGATCGTATGAGCACCATTGCCCGATGTGTTCAGATTAACTTGTGCCATCATGACGCTTTTTATAGACAGATTGATTACGCTGTTCTCTGGTGATCCATGAAACATGATCTTGGCTGCTGGATCTCAGAGTCTCACGTGTGTCCGATCCAGAGTGGATATCAGCTGTGCCTTGACCTTGCTTTAGCTCACACCAACACGTTTAGATTCTCGTACACAGTTTTGGCTTCGCTGCATTGATCCCACAGTGAAATCTTACCCAAGTTTCTGTCGGTCTGTGAGATAGATGGAAACTAATTGAAGACTCGGCTGGTGGGAGTTATTGATCGAGGATCAGCGTTTAAGTGAAGGCGGAACGGATGAAATGCTGAGAGATGTGAGATTTATGCACTGAGCTATGACAGTATATTTATCAGCATCTCTGGAAATGTTTAGGTTGCCAAACACAAATACTAAAGAAACACACGAGATTTCTGCAATGAATTTACTATCAGACCATGTTTAATTCTGTCTCTTTTTGGAAGGGGGGCAAATTTCACATGTGTCTCCTCCAGGATTTCAGAGGAGATCTCTTAAAACTGTTTTAACATAACTCAATATTTCTTAGATATTTATCAATGCACTTATTGCAGTGCTTTACTTTTTATAGCTGTGTGTTCACATAAGGGGTCTGCTCCAAAGAAATGTACCCGAAATGTCCCGAAACACCAGAACCCGACGTGCATAAATCTTTTTTTTTAAAGAAAGACCAGACCAAGACAAACCCGACTAAATTAGACCCAAATCCGACACGACTAAGTGGCAATTTTTTTTAACCCGACTTGACCCAAATGTAAACGGCACCGATGTCTGTACACTCTGCAGCCTTACAAGTCAGACAGAAAGAAATTGCCCTGCTCATTCTATTTTCATTTGTTATCTGATGACGGCACCAAGGTTACCGCTAAAGCAGGGTTCACACCAGACGCGGTAGAGGAGGCAGGTGCGAGTGATTTACATGTTAAGCCAATGGAAAGAGGCAAATAGGCATCCTGCGGCGTGGTACACACGGAAGGCGCAGTGCGAATGGCACGGATGGTGCGTTCCGCGCAAATTGAGCGTTGGCGTGCGAAACGTGCGAGTTGACAAATCTAAACTTTGGCGGATTTCCGTGCCGCGTTACCCAACCAGGACCTTGCATTAGTAGTGATGTGATTACAGGAAGTGAAAGGAATCTCAGCGGAGTCGCAAAAGCCCCTACCATGATGCGAATTTCCACGTGAATGTCTCAAATGACTAGAATTCCACGTGCGAATAAAGCGAGTAAACTCAAAATGTTCAAGCGTCCAACTTTTTTGCCACCTCTACCGCGGCTGGTGTGAATGCACCATTACGGTGTGCATTCAAAATTGATTGACATGTCTGGCTCAAGGAAAATTAACCTACCGCCTGCCACCAGATGTCGCAGGCGCTCTTGGCAAACATAGGAGGGGTTGGAAAAGGTCTCAATGCTCATATGTGAGATAGTTCAGGTCTTCTCGGGTGCGTTTGGCAAAAACACATTCATTTTAAATTACCAGATACTCGAGGCCACTAATATTATTAAGGGTGTCACGATTTTGGTTTTAAATGAAATCAATCGAAATTAAGTCACAACCCGAATTAAAAAATGGAATCATCGATGCTCCCACGCCCCCATGTCACGTTCGGTCGGCATGTCAAGCGGGAAAAACAAGTCAAATAACTTAGCTAGCTACAGCCAGTTAAAAGATAGCATGGCAGATGCAGGAGACACCAATCGAGAATCGAATCGAACCGTGACATTAGAATCGAAGTTGTAATCGAATCGAGGATCCGGAGAACCGTGACACCCCTAAACATTATACATGACCCGTGTCCAAGGCACATGTAAAACTTTTAGACCTGAACCTGCTCGGGTGTTAGGTCGGAGTTCTGTTTTTTCTTTAGCATTATTGTGTGTGTGTGTGTTGATAATGGATGCTGCCTCAGCCTCTGTGTTTCACACTTGACTGCACTGAACCAAAGCAAAAGAGTGTGTGTAGATATTTATTGTGTATGCATAGAGAGAGAGAGAGCGAGAGAGAGAGAGCAGAAGAGCTGACTGGTTGGTTAATGCTGACTGCTTCAGTGATGGATCATTGGTTTGTATGTGATGTTCGATTGGGTTTCATCTGAAATGGCGGTGAGCAGCGAAACAGCTCTGCAGCAGACCAAGAAAACCACAGGCAAGCATTAATAAGGTTATTTAGGCACAGAATCGAAGGAAGTCCTTTCAATCTCCCTTTGGGTCGTGAAGAAAATTCGACTTCTGGAAGTGAAGAAAAAAGGCCATTGTTGGCGTGCCATGAACTGAGTTTGAACTCATCTGATATTGGAAAAGCAAAATGAATCTCAAAGTTTCATCTTTTAGAAGTTTCAGTGCAATTAAAACTAAAGGTATTCATTATGCATTTTGCAGACACTATTATACAATGCAACGTACAGTGCATTCAAGCTTTACATTTGATCAGTTTGTATGTTCACTGGGACACAAACCCATGACCTTTGCACTATTAACTCAATGGTCAACCAATTGAGCTGTAGGAACTAGGGCTGGTCTGAATAGCATTTTTTGAGCTATGGTAGTTATCAATACCGAATATTTCGAGGGAGGGGGCTGAACATATTATTAAAACAAATCTAGGGTGTGCATTATTTTTCAGTAATTCAGCGGCCCACACCTTAAGACATCGATCACTTGATATATTTTAAGGGATTTGTCCAGTTTTTGTACTTAAATGGCTATTGTGAGTAGGACTATTTCTTCTGCATCTCATCCAACGGCTCTCTTGCTTGTACCAAAATGTCATTTTAAAGCTGGCAATGGAGGCTTGAGCCGTTGATAGCATTCTAATGCAGTTATTAATAAAGTTATTAGAAAGAAAGCGAGAGCAACAGAGACACAAAGAGAGAAAGAAAGAAAGAGAGAGAGAGAGAGAAAGAGAGCGAGAGAGAGGGTGAGCGAGCGAGCAAGAGAGAGAGAGAGAGATTGTGTGAATGAGGCTACTTCTGTGGGTCTCTAAATAGCGCTGTTATTGCCTCAGAAAATCGTCTGTCATATTGTTTTTGTAAGTCCATTATTACAACTATGTGAAATGATATGGAACTGTAATGCAGTCAAAAGAGCAATAATTGCACACCTCAGAACGTTCATCAGCCAATTAGATTCAAGCATTCAACGGACCCGTAGTATAACACATGTATTACAGTAAATAAGAGACAAACTGATAATTGGTGAAAATAAAAATACATTTGTTATGCAAAACATTTACAAATATACCCTTTTAAAGTACTATATTTACAAGATATAATTAATGTGGATCTGACTGTTTGAATAAGTGTGTTGAACTAGTGTGTTGTTGTGTGTGACACAACATAACTTCATGTTAAAAAGTAAATAATGACTTTGGCTTTACATTGAGTGACACTGAATGTCTTTTTATTACAAACATTAAATTTAAATAATAGAGAAATTTACTGGCTGATAAAAAAAGATTTATTGGGCAATGCCGATAATAAAAAAGTAAAAATATCAGCCGATATCGACAGAGGCTCTGCAGTAGCGCTAATAATATAAAAAATATTTAAAAATTGCTAGTTGCTAATTAAAATATGCTAGTTATACAAACTTATACAAAAATTAGTTCTGGTGTTTAATAGAGATGCACCCACATATATCAGCCAAATATTATCGTTGATAAAGTTATTTTTTTCTCACTATCGGCAATCGGTCAATAGTTAAAAAACAGCCGATAGTAATGGTCGACATATCCTCTCAATCAAAAGAGAACAAAAAATTCAATACATTTGAGCACTGTGTATTAGGGATACACCGATACTGGTATCGGGTATCGGCCTTGATACCACATTTTCTAAAGTACTCGTACTCATTAAAAGTCCCCCGATACCTGGAATCGATACCACGGTTTGAGAAATGTCTATGTTTGAGCGGCGTGTAAGGGGTTAATGCCTCTTGTGTTGTCCAAAGAGGCAGAGTTTACAACAAACTGGAAAACTAGTCCTTTGTTTTAGTTTTTTTGTTAAATTATATGACTAAAGCTGTTACCTGTAAATTTAAATCATGCTTTTTTATTAAGTACTCCGTATCGGTATCGGCAAGTACTGAAATGCAAGTACTCGTACTCGTATTCCAAAAAAGTGGTATCGGTGCATACTGTGTATTGAAAATGTAAAGAAACATCACTAGTTTAATCTTTCATGTATCGGCAGATATCACACTGAATAATCGGTATCTGTGAAAAATGTATATCGTGTTTAACAATATAAAGTATCTGTCCTACACTATCAGAAAAATGGTCACAAGAAATGGTCCCAAGCATCACTGGGGTGGTTCCCTTACAAAAATACATCTTTGCACCTAAAGAGTTCATATTAGTACCTCACAAGTACATATATTGGCACCGAATATATACATATCTGTACCCAAATGGTACATATCAATAGGGTACTACCCCAGTGACAGCTAGGGACCATTTATTAATTTTTTTCTGACAGTGTAGGTAGATGAAGTGGTCAAGTTACCAAAGATCAAATTTAAGGGTGTGAGTTAATCTGTTTATCTTTATGGTAATAAAACTGATCACTGAATGAGTTATTTTTAACACAGTTCAATAAATGCTTTAGTAAACGTCACAGTTATGTTTTGATAATGCATCAGATTTCTGTGATTTCTCCAGCAGTAGATATTCAGTTATGAACCCGGGCGGGCGTTTAGTTATTGATGTTTGCTGGCCTCAGACCGCTTCAGTTCACTTTGGTCTGATCAATGATATGGATTTTGGGTTTTGCTGTGGTCTGAAGCTGGTATGACTGTCTGCTAAATAACTTTTAATGAACAATTATCAGCATTTTGTCACGTTGTTCGACCGCAGTATTGAGCAGTGAGATACCAATTAAAGAGGAAATTCATATTGTGTTTTAAGCTTTGTTGGCCATAAAATAATGTAAGTTGAGTTGTTTGGCTTGTTGTTTAGTGATATCTGTCTTTTTAAGAGACTTGTGCTGTGTCGCTCTGGTTAATCATTGATCATCGTTCAGGGTGGGGTTGTCAAAGTTCAATTAAATGGATGAACAATCGTCACTAACCATTTTCCATGTGTATGTCTTTGTAAGGCAGTGTTTGTGTGTTAGGGTATTGGGTTTGACCGGTCTCATTATGTATTACACAAGACACACCTACTAGTCCAACACCGGTCGGATGTAAAGAGTATCTGGTGTCACCCGCAGGTCCTGGAACATCTATTTTTGGGCTGTTTACCAGGTGAGATATTATCTTAGATAAATAGTCAAGATCTACATCAAACATTGTAAGTCTAATTCCTCTTGTGTAAGAAAACCTGTAATCTACATATTCGATAGAATATGTTTGTGTCATATTTTAGAAAAGATGGACGTAAAAATTCTGTAACACTTTACAATAAGGTTGTATTGGTTAACACTTGTAAATGCTTTAGCTAACAATAAGCAATCTGTGTAAAGTCATTTCAGAAAATAGTTTGTAAACACATTATAAATGTTATAAATGTATTGCCGAAACATGTTACAAAGACTGTGAACTATGTAGTACTGAATTGTGGAGTTAAATTTGTTAAACAGTTTTCCCCACTTGGGATAATCTGGGTGGGGCTAAAACAGTAGCTTGATGACACACTGGAGCCACCGAGCATAGCCCCGCCCCTAACACAATCACAAGCATTCATTTAGGTTGTAGAGGTATTTGACAGTTAAGAAAGACCCACGAGTAGGCGTGGTTTCAGAGACAGTGGACACACCCCCAGCTTTTGAGAGTATAGCGAATCCTGCCTGTTTTTACAAGATAACTTAATTTTATTTATTTGGTGGCATCCTACCGAGCCCCTAAGGTGACATTGGTGTAAAAAATTCAAAAGTTTAGTTTCATGTGCTCACGTGAAACTTTCATGTGCTCACGCGAAACCTTTTTTTACATTTAGTTTTGCATGCTCATGTGAAACTATCGCGTGTGCACGTGAAAGCGAAAGGTTCACGTGTGCGCGCGAAAGTTTCACGTGAGCAAACTAAACTTTATTTAATTTTTGCTCCATGTCCCCTTAGGGCATTCCAATTTTGGTGGGTGGTTAATATAAATTTTTTCTATGGTGTGACAAACTTAGGACACATTTAATATCAGATTTTACATAGACTTTAGTCTTTGTTAACTAATACAACTTTAAGTATTGTGCCCATTGACAGCTAGGGACCATTTTTTTTATTTTTCTGACTGTCCAGAAAACAGTGTTTTGTCTTATGTAAATAAGGGGATGTTGTGCATTAACACCACTAGGTGTAGCATCATTTTGTCTAATGTCTATTGCTTTTCCATATTGGTATGTGACAGAACTGGCTTTTTCTCTTGGAAATTGCATTGCTGTCAGCTTCAGGTTTGTGTTAATCTGTCTGATGTGGATGAGATAAACAGAAATTGTGTCTACTCCTTTAGGCGAATTGTCGAGACTGCATGAATTTCGATCCTGTCGGAGCGTGAAGAGATATTTTAGGTGAAAAGTCCATGCTGTGTGACTGTAGGGATCTATAGCTGTCTGCAAAAGCGGGGTGTTGCGGTGCCATTGTTGTTGTTCTTATGGTTCTTATGTGACCCTGGACCACAAAACCAGTCATAAGGGTCAATTTGCGTAAATCACATGAAATAAATATTTTCCATTGATGTATTGTTCATTGGGATAAGACAATATTTTGCCAAGATACTATTTAAAAAATGTGTATCTAAACATATCAAAATATTGAGAAAATCACCTTTAAAGTTGTCCAAATGAAGTCCTTAGAAACACATATTGCTAATTTTTTATATATATGGTAGGAAATGTACAAAATATTTTCATGAGACATGATTTTTGGCATAAAAATTATAATTTTGACCTATACAATGTATTTTTGGCTATTGCTGCAAATATACTGTACACATGCGACTTATGACTGGTTTTGTGGTCCAGGGTCACATATTGTTAATATTTGGCTCTGGTGCCTCATTCAGTGGGGTCTAGATTAAAAAAAAAAAAAAAACGTTCCATGAAATGCATTATTATGTCAAACCCACACTAAGTTGACATCAACAAACATTTACAATAGATTGAGAACATATTTAAAGGAAAACACCACAGTTTTTCAATATTTTATTATGTTCTTACCTTAACTTAGACAAATAAATGCATACCTATCTTTTTTCAATGCGTGCACTTAATCTTTGTATAGCACGTTGTGAATGTGTTAGCATTTAGCCTAGCCCCATTCATTCCTTAGGATCCAAACAGGGATTAATTTAGAAGCCATACTTACTCACCATACTTACTGGTGTAACTACTCATTTAACAGTCTTTAAATAGGAATAAGACGGAAGGGTTTAGTGTCTTCTTAATTCATTCCTGTTTGGATCCTAAGGAATGAATAGGCTAGGCTAAATGCTAACACATTCACGACGTGGTGTACAAAGATTAAGTGCACGCACTGAAAAAAGATATGGATGTATTAATTCATCTAAGTTGAGGTAAGAACATAGAAAAATATTGAAAATGGTGGTGTTTTCCTTTAATATTTGCAAACATGGCTGATTTATTTGATCTGTATTATTGTATCTTGTAAAGCGTGTATCTATAGTATACTTAATATGGGTTGATTTAATATCGATGTGTAATGTTGTTTCATTGCTTGAACCATTATTTGCTTTAAATGGGGAACTTGTCTGCTACAGGTAGGTCTTCTGCAGATGAAAATGTGAATCTATACTCGGTGTAATTGCATTAACGTCTTAGAGGTAAAAAGCGTGTGGCGTGTTCCCGTGAAAAGAAATCGACATCACAACCGATGATGACATCAGATTACATGCTGAGTTGCATTGTGCATGCATGACGCAGTATTCGGAGCGGCAGAGTGAAAACCGCCCACATGGCTCAGGTTATACGACCTCTGACGTATGCGGGCCTGCCGGTACTCCGTTAACTGGTTGTGAATTATTTATCATCTCGGGCTCAGTTTTAACATCCGTGGATTGTGCAACTCTTGCATTTTTAGGAGCAGCAAATCTGTCCAACTCTTGTCACAATTGCAAACTATGTCGTTTAAAGGTCTATAAAATAAAACATTAAGAGGTTAAGCACATTATTTCTGCCTAGCTGAGCCTGTTAAGGACAAGAATGTCATTGAGCACAACTGCAGATTTGTGTGCGTATGCTGGTCGTGCAGACAGAGACTTTAAGATCTGTGGCATGTTTCTCATGCATGCGGAAGCAGCGTGTTGGGTGTCCTTACAGTTATTGATTGTAAATCTCAGGAGCGCTGCAGTAAAATTCCTGCAGAGATCCTGCAGCTGATAAACAACAACAAAATGGTGTCAGGGGTTAGTCGTATTAATACAGAAACAGATGTTTAATGACCAATTCAGGTAGCAATAATATTTAGGTACAGTAAGACAGATTGTAATTCAGTTTGCAAAAGCTGTCATTTCACAATCTTGGTTAACTAATGACCCAATATAGTTAGGTTATAAGTAACCCACTTAATAACCTTGAATTTGGTTAAATGTTGTTTTTGCCAAAATAACCAGGAATGTCCAGATCTGATATTCTGGATCAGTATCGTGGCCGATCCAGGCTTTTTGGCTGGAATCGGATATCGGATTGTGGACCGACAACATGACCGATGCAATTCCGATACTGTGCATTAGCCGTGGTTGTTACTGACAAGCTATTAAAAAGAACAAATATAACTATCTGCACACTAAAGCGTTTTTACAGTTTTACAGAATTAAGGAAAAAATATTTAGCATACTTACATAATTGATTAAACGTACCTATTATAAGTTCTTCTAAACACTGCTACAGTATGATTAATAATTAGCCTACTAATGTTTCCTGTAACTTGTAAATCATTTTAAATTATTGATTTTTACATTTAAAATTATACTAGATGTAGCAGAAAGCACCGTTTAATTACAGTATTATCGGGCAGGTATCGGTATTGGCTGATCTGGTATCGGAAATGAAAAAGTGGTATCGAAACATCCCTAAAATAACTTGTGAGATGTCTTATATTCCATCATGTAATTAACAGTTTGCTTTCATATATTTATTTATTTATTTTATTTCATTTATTTTTGGGTTAGACGTCTATAAAATGTTCACTCACTAAAGCTATTTTGCGATGCTTTAGCTTAAATGTCTGGGCTGTGTTTGGACAGCTATTAGACGTATTTTAAACACAAAATTGCTTGCTGGGAAAACAACAAAGACATGTTAAAGAAATATTTGTTACTATGCTCCTGTAGCTTAACTAGTAGAGCATTGTTAGCAGCAAGCGGCAACCTTCCGGTCTCTATCTTGAAGCTAACGCGGAAGTGACTTAAACTGCAATTCAGCAACTGGCCACTAGAGACGGACTACAAAAGGGAGTCAATCTCATGTTAAAATGCCCAACTTTACAGCAGAAATAAATATGTTTACAGCCTGGTACAAAAAGTGTTTTTTGGTCTATATAGCTAATTTTGCCCTTCCTGACAACTATGAGGGGGTGAATTATTTTGTAACTCTTCCATTTAAATTATATTAAGCCTTAAAGTTCTGCATAATTAAGGGCGTGGCCACTTGAGTGACGGGTGGACCGCCGCTGCTGTTACTACCGTCGATCTAGGCAGGCGTGATTTAAGCAACCAGGCACCTCAGCTCCACCCACGTCCCGCCTCTTTGCCTATTTTCAGCTGTCTTCGAGGGATGCGTGGTGACGCGATGCCAAGATGGCGACAACTATTGTCTTAAGAAATGCTCTTCACAAAATTACGGGTGATGTCTCGGACATTCAAGCATTTAGCACTTTTATTCCAAGCAACTTTTTAAGCACTTTATAATACTAAATACTATGGTACATAAATATAGTAATCCAACAGGACCATTGTATTATCTAGCGTGCTGTTATCATTAACATAAAAAGTACCAAAAGTACCAAACACGGTTGTGATCTCTGGATGACCTGTGAGGAGAGTGGCATTTTTAAGTGCTGATTCATTAATGCTGTGTATATATTACAATACAGCACATACAGTACTACATTATTCACAAAGCCCTCTACCTTCAGACTTTGAACGGCATGCATTTAAGAAGGTTAAGATAAGTTATCTAAAAAGGACATCACAGCATTCCTTCAAACATCTGTCATGTCACTTTCCATTCATCACCGTTGAGATTTATCTCCATCACATTTATTCAGGGATGTTAAGTAGGGCTGCACGATTAATCGAAAAAGAATCACGATCTCGATTCATACATATAGGCGATCTTCATTTTAAATGACGGCGATTCACTTGCATTTACAGTATTTCCCTGTATTCAGTTTCTGCGTTCAAGTGTTCACGTATTTACATTACAACAACCCAAGAATAGCAGTCAAACTTGCTAACACACACTCATACAGGGTAAAACCAAACCCTATTCATTCACCAATCAGACCCGATCGTTTCTCTCCTCTCTCTCATCTCATTTGCGGCGTTCCGCTGTCACTCGCGTGACGTATAACAAGGCGGCAGACCTAAACACAGTCGTTTACTTGGTGGATCTGGAGCGGCAATTTTCACAAAAAAGAGAGGATAAACGAGTGTCACTGTGGAAAATCCTGGTGGCGACGGAGAAAGTGAAGATGCAACAACATTGGTTTCGAAAAAAGGCAAGGAAATTATTTACCTCAGGCTGCGGACGTTTCTAAATCGGAAGGCTGCAACCTCAGGAGGTCGCATGCAGGCTGTATACGTCATCAAGCCTGGTTCATTTGAGTTAACGGAGCATTACATTCGCAAGTCATTAACATACTTCAACAATTTATTATTAACTAAAAATATTAGTCATCTTTATAACGTTAATTGTTAATATTCTGAAATTAGACAGTCTTTATGATGCGCAGTTTAGAAATGCGACCTCCAGAGAGGCTGCAGCCTTCACATTGAGAAACGGCCTCTTTGCATTCCCCATTAGAAAGGGTTTTTCGCACGAGGGGAACATTGTTACATGTCTGCGTTTCTCTCTGATGCCTCAAAATGTTGATCTTTTAGTCTTTTAAAGGTTTAACGTTAGTGTTTTTAAAGTTTTAAGGTTGGCCAGTTTGATAGTTCAAAAAGCACAGGTGCAATTTAACAGCTAACAAATTTTAAATTATTCTAAATTTTAAGGGGTCTAAAATATGAAAAAGAGACTTTTAAGAAACGTTATTATAACTGAAAGTCCTGTAGCACATTTTTTAGTTAAGTGCATAATAAATGTTTTTGTTAAAATAAAGAGAATCGGGTGAGAGAATCGGGATCTCAATTCCCATGGAAAAAATCGGGATTCACATTTTAGCTTGAATCGTGCAGCCCTAATGTTAAGAGTACAATAAATACACCCTTTGAGATTTTGCAGATTATTAACTCATTACGGCAGCATTTTTTTTAAAGTTGCATTTTTGTAGGGATGCACCGATACCGATACTGGTATCGGGTATCGGCCTCGATACCACATTTTCTAAATTACTCGTACTCGTTAAAAGTCCCCCGATACCAGGGATCAATACCACGGTCTGAGAAATGTCTATGTTTGAGCGGCGTGTAAGGGGTTAATGCCTCTTGTGTTGTCCAAAGAGGCAGAGTTTACAACAAATGTATAAACATACAAATATATCAAATCAAAGAACAGACCCTCTGCTTTCAAACAAACAAACAAAACGGGAAAACACTTTCATCCTATCTTCATTTGTTCTCTTTTTATAACCCCTTAAATGTGTAGGTTTCTTCAAAAATACCAAATTTTGAGCAAAAAGCTGCGATAATTGTATGTTTGTAAAGGAATTATGTTAGAGATCAAATTCAAAACGATTATCAAAACATACTTGGAGTTTAAAATTGATTAAATTAGTTTTTGCTTCAGTTTTTTTTTAAATAAATTTGGTAAGAGCGCCATCTAGTGAATAATAGCAGAATTACAGATTACTGTAAAAACTCATCAGGAAAGCGTCATTGGCAGAGAAATGTTTTTTTTTTTAATTGACGTGATAACTCGTCAATGGCGGGAAAAGAGTTAATGGTAAAATAATAAAAATATAAAAATCGTACTAATTCATATGAATTAACCGACTTACAAAATATGTAAGAATTCTCGCGAGATCAGGCTGGCTGTAAAATGGCTCTTTAAAGCTCCCGTTCTTTCTGTGTTTTTGAAGTTTTGATTCTGTTTACAGAACGCATTATAACATGTGTTCATGTTTCACGTGTAAAAAAACGCGGTATTTTTCATACAATTTACTTATCTGTATAGCGCTGTTTTCACTGTCCTCAAAACGGGCTTGTTCAATGAAGTCCCTTCTTCAGAAATACGCAACGAGTTCTGATTGTGTAATTTGTTTAGTGTGTTGTGATTCGATAGCAGCTTAGCTTGCCGTTAGCTTAGCTGGCGACTGACGTATTCTTGTGGGTGGCGTTTAGTCAAAAAACTGTTCTAGTGACGTCTTTAAAGCAGGAAGTAGAGGTTTGGAATCCAAACCAGCCGTTCGTTGTATGCTTTGAAAGACGAATTCTGTTAAAGAAAATATATCGCCTGGCAGTGAACTTTGAGCTTTATCATTTTACAGATATTTATGCTATTATAGCAACATTACACACTAACTACATTTTTAAAAATGGGATCAGGATGAACGTCACCTTTAACTTTGTGCACAATTTCTATTCTTCTTCTTTTGAACTGATCTTACTACTGGATTTATTATTTCTACTAGATTTACAATTTCCAGAGAGCACAACATTATAAAACCCTCTTTATTTTGTCGTCTAACTGAAAATGCGGTGAAAAAAAACTATGGAAGAATAAGCGTACATATTTTAAAACAAACAGAAACCCTAAAGTTGAATTCCCACCCCCTCTTCACCCCCCAGCTCCCACCCATCACTGTCAGAATAACTCAAGTCAAATGTGATTAGTCACACGCACATACACGCTGTTGCACCCCAACACCAATGATACAGAAGCTGAACTACATCTGCAGTTACTCAACTCAACCAAATAGTTACCTAGTAAGAAACGGTGTGAAATAGACCAGAAGTGTGGTGTAGAGAGGTTAAGAGGAGCTGTGATTGGTTTGGTGGGGATCTTACGTGCCCGGGGTCTGAATGCAGTCTGTATCGCGGCCCATCGCAGGGGATCGGGTAAGCCTTTTGTTGCATTTCTCCTTTTGAATCCAAGTTTTGAAGCGTTCTCCGTGAGCACAGACGGTATGATGATTTGTTTTTGCCGTCTGACTCGTAACACACATGCTAAATGGAGTTTGTATTTGAATGCATTTAAACGTGCAGTAATCTTTGTTGTGTTGGCTTGCATTGCATTTGTTTGGGGTTGTATGATTGTCTCGTATCATTTGAATGATCATTTACGTACTTGCTTAAATGACTTTCAATAATGTGCATTCAATTTTTTATAGTATTTGGGATATGATCTTTTTCAGCTCCCGCACTACAGTCTAAGTAAAATCTAAACAATATGATGCTCAACCACTTTTTTTACCGATCTTTTGTTTCTCATGCCAAAAAGAGCCATGTGCTGTGTTGAAAGCTCCTCCCACTTGCCCCCCTCCATTTGAAAGGATTAACAAAAACACCATACAAAAATGAGTGCAAAAATCTTTTAAATGTCACACTTTTGTGGTCAGTTTTGATTCCGTTGTGGCATACGCCATTGTTTTTGTTTCTCTAATATGTTCCCATTGACCCAATTCCTGAGCCCCCCTCCCATCACCCTATTTAAAAAAATCAAACCCGCCCTCCATGGCCCTCTAATCACAATGCATTGTCCTGTCAGGTCCCCATGACATCATCACTGTTAGCCAATCATTTTTCTATGACATCATGCATTCAGGCCGTCAGGAATGATAATTGACGTCTGTCAGTGTGAAGATATCACTCATTGAGAGTAAACTGATGATGATGTAATCACTTCCTGTGAGCCGTCGGGTTTGTTTTAAAGTAAAATTCAGTCTGGAAAGAAGAAATCAATGAGCCGTTTTGTTGAGATAAATCACATAAGTGGAACAGAAAGACATTAAAGTGGCAGTGATTTAATCACATTCAGTTGGGATGGAGCAACGCGTTTGTCTTTTCGTGTTAAGACTGACCATTGTAGTAACTTTTCTCTATGTGAGGATATAAATCCATAAAAGGATAAAAATAACATTCTTTAAAATCTCTTTAAGAAAAAGTCACTGGATTCTTCAAAGGTTCAGGTCAGTAGACTACAGTTCTTTCATTGTCAGAAACATTTAATTAGTTAAAGATTGGTGGGCTCAGTTTTATCCATCAACCATTTATTAACATGAGAGGATATATATCTTTAAAGTTTTATCAGTAAGTGAAGATCCTTGTAGGTTATTTTTACTTTTAAATAATTTGTCACATAATTTTTAATGGTTGTACTTTAGCAGCAGCTAAATTGTATTGTCATCCAAGTTTAAATAAGAGTTTATTGTTAAAAGTTTATATCATGCTATATAAAATATGCAATTTGAAGTTGTGTCAACATATGTTTTATGTTATTTTAACTCTTCGCCAAAATTTAAAATGGTTAGTGAAGGAAATCGAATGGTATAACCTTGTAAAATCATGTTAAAGGTGCCAAAGAATGCATTGAAATAATATGTTAAATTATTTTCTGATATCTACATAGAAGGTTTGTGGCTTTATTAAGTATTTTAACATGTCTATTTACAACCTTAGAATTGTAAGTCTAGTTTTTAGACCAAAAATATCTAATTTAAGTGATTTTGTGCATAAAACAAGCAAAGAAAATCTGCCAATCGGGTAAGCAAATTTTTCTTGAATTTTGTTTGAATTTCGTGTTTAAGAAAACTGTTCAAGATTTTTTGCTTACCCCATTGGCAGATTTTTTTTGCTTGTTTTATGCACAAAATCACTTAAATTTGATATTTTTGGTCTTAAAACTAGACTTATTTTCTTGGGTGGTTTTGCTCATCAAGAAAAAGCATCTTAATTTAATAATAAATATATTTTTACTGAAAACAAGACAAAAAATACTAAGAATTTTTTTTCTTGAAAAACATTTTTTGCAGTGTATTTCTTTATTTGAAGGGGTCATGAATAATAATGTTGAGCTCTGCTCTGATTGGCTGTTTTTCAGAGCAGCTCCTTCAGTAGCTCTGTGTGTGTGTCTAAACAGATCTTATGTTTGAGTCTGTATCAGGTGAAGAGACAGATTTTGAGGAATAATCAATTGTTAAGAGATTGTTAAAGGATGTTTCTGGGTGGTACGTTTTTTCAGTATGAACCTGCAAAACATAATGTCAATAGTAGAACTAGGCAGCCTAAACATTAGCATATAACATTAATTAGCATATAGCGCTAACTCAGCAGTCATAACTTTGTTTATAGCATTGTAACAACATTGTAATTAATTTAATGTTGTGGGCGTACATCACGACTGTAACTTATATTGAGATTGGTCTGTTTTCCAGCTGTCTTGTGCATGCACGAGGTTTACATAAGAAGGAGGAAACAATCGTGTTTGTCATTTTCATGTACAGAACTCTTATTATTCATCTATGCCTACATAAATACAGTTTTACATTCTACGGCACCTTTAAAGTGTATTTATTCAACGTCAGATCTGTTTTCAGATAGATTTCCCCTGGACCCAGTTTTAACTCAGACCTTGGTTTTTGTTAGTGATTTTGCAAATGT